>NC_089762.1:24325890-24365890 GCF_040412425.1 Macrobrachium rosenbergii
TCATATCTTCCAACAAAAAAATTAATATCTTAATTTAGCTTGCTACGGAGGGAAACCGAAACAGGACTAGCTGTCTAAATGCTGCTGATTTGAAGCCTGGGAAACTCTTGATATATCATGTGTTTCAGAGGCGAGGCGAAAGCCAATTTCCCCCTCACAATGCCCATCCATATTGAGTCCCCTATCATGATGCAATATCCTTATCCGTCTCTTGAAACCAACACTAGGACTCCCGCTGGTGATTTAATTTTAAGTTATTACAGCCCCAAAGGTTAATTTTAAACCACCCCGAGATATCCAACCATTAACCAAACCTAAGAAACAAAAGAAATCTTACATCTGAGAACCAAAACAAAATTTTAAACACAAACGGGATGTGGTTCTTGTGTCGAGAAGTAAAGACTTCTGACAGGACACTCGTCACCAAAGTACGTCACAAAAAAACGAAACGAAACCCTGCTGTACAATACATTAAAAATGTTTTCAACAAAAGCATTTAATTTCCTCTTGAAAACCATTACAACACATGGAAACCCGGTAAACGTATTTCCAAATAGGCAAAATGGAGCCACTAGAAAGTAATAGAAAGAACGATCCACAGCATGGGCTATGTTTTGCCACTACAGTTTAAAGAGATAACCAAAATAAATGAGCCACCTTACGAGCACGACTACGCTTCACTCGTTCTTTTCTTTGTATCCACTTTTCACCTTGACGTGAAAATCCACGCACATAAGCAACACAAACACTTATTATTGGGTAAAAAGAAACAAGGGATCTGGTCGGGGTGTGGCACAGAGCTGTGCAATCCCGCGGGGTAACTCAGTCAGGGCACTACTGCTGATGAGGGTGCCAACTTCCCAGCGAGTCATGCGCACACACGCACGCACAAACTTATCTCCTCCCCTTGAAACACTCCCCTCGTTTCTCTCTCTCCCCTTCTCATTAGGTGCCATTTTCATACGAAATGAAAAAAACCAACGGGTGAGGAAGAATTTGCTCCTACAGACGTGGAGTTTACTACAGCGAACTAGTTACAACCTTTAACGTCTTCAGGGAGAGGAGAGAAATTGTGCGAAGCAAATTAAAAATTTAAGGGGAGAACTTATCAACAAACTTTCAAGAACATTTTGCGAAAAGAAGCTTAAGCTGTAAAAGCTAGTGCGTAATCAGTAAATCAAGATTAATATATATTGTTAAAGCAGTATTAGCTTTAGTATTATCCTTCATTCTGCTTAAGTCATGTGCGGTCTTTTATAAAAATGTCAGTTCCAGACAAATAAAAATAATCGAAACTAACATAAAAATGTTATTATAAAGAGCAAGAATCCAAATGCACTACTGACAGCAAGGCGCATGACGTAAGCCTCAATCTGAGTTACGGGGAGTCCTTTAGAAGAGCCCGCAACTCACTCCCCGACCAAGTAGGTCTCGACAACTACCAATGATGGTAAATAAACAAGAAGCAAGAATCAATCCCACACGCCGTGAATCGTTTACCATTTACTGTCAGACCTCCAGCAACTGTTAACTTCGTAACACGGTTTGTAACATTCCGAAGGGTCCCCCTTTCAAGATGAAAATGTACAAGAAAACGTTCTGAAAGGAGAGAACGCCTTAGAGAGCGTTACGAAACTAGTGTATGACAATTATAAAATGGTTAAAACCAGGAAATGTATTACAAATTAAGGGAATGTAAATAAACCTTAAGAGCTGCACGTGTGGGTTAATTGTGAACATAAATGAACACCTGAGTATGAACGTGGATAGACGGGAGCCGCTCCACTCCTTGGAAGGGAGTAAACATTTCATTAAGGGCTTACTAAGTGTCGAAAAACTTCCAAGCATATGAACAGAAAACGACATCGGAACCCCTCAATTACAGTTCAACAGACTTCTATGCATGACTTTAATACTAATACATCATTTGGAATGATTTCTAACTAGTCTAATTAGTGGTAAATTGTGATCTGAATTTAGACAACTACATAAGAAAAGCTACATTTCCTTTCATTCGAGAGTAAACACAGTCGACATCACGTTGTTGTTACACTTCATATCCGGAGAACAAGTCGGTTTTTTTATTTATTTTTTTTTAACCAAATGTCATAATTCTTGGAATGCCGTGGAAGTGTCTTCCGGTCGATGAAACAAAAAATAAAAAATAATTTCGTTAAGTTAGAACACATTCCATAATCGTCTTTTTTAGAGCTTACTAAAAAAAATAAAATACCTTATCTTGCAAGTGCTTTAAGGCAGTGAATGCTCTGCAGTCACCATTTTTTTACCTTCTTTAGGAAGCTTTATCTCCTTTAAGATACAAGACTGACGTATTGACGTGCTATACAGTTAATTTAGCAACACTTGTTGTAACATTAGATGCGAAATAATTTATACCGTTCTTCAGGAAACCGGTTTTAACTATCTCGACGACATCGTTATCAGCAAGACAGCGACTGTGTGCGTTTTAAGAAACGATGGGCCGAAATACAGACAGTGAAAGAAGACTTATCAGTAATTTTGCTTTAAAAGCCTTTTTCAACAATTTAATATCCCCAGTGAGGACAGATTATATTCTTCAACTCTGAGGGTCGATAAACGTAAGAAACCAAATTGAACAAGAAAAACTCCCGAGGCCAGCATCATAGTGAAGTCAAACGTGAGCTGGTACCGGAGATGATGCAGACTGCAGCTCGTAAGTGCCTTCTTTCAGAAACATGATACGCGCTGTGACATAGGATAATTTGCTGCAGTCGTCTTTAATGGTTGGACATCCTGTGAAAACCTGCCAAATACTTTGAACTGGGCTACCGAAAGTAAAAATCTCATCCTTAAGTTGAAAAAAATTGGGTTATAAGTTCCTTGCTTCGGGGCCTAATCCCAATCGGAAGAATTAAAAAAAAAAAACCTAACTACTGAAAGGTAAGTTTCATTTATCATTGGAACCAACAAAATGTAAAGCCTATCTACTATAAAGCTATTACAGAGAGTATGGTCGCTGGTCACTACTTCACGTTCTCTGCTTTTACCAAGCTATCTCATCTCCACGAGCAAAGAAAACTGATGGCCAACGGTCACGTGCTTGGACAAAATGGCCCCATTAGCATCGTGAATGATAGTTTAGGGGTCCTTACAGGCAAGGGCCAGCGGCTCATATAATCAGTAATGAGAGAGAGAGAGAGAGCCACACCCTCTGGATATTTGGAACGTAGAAAGACTTTGCCAAAAGTTCCCAGGAATGTTTTCTTTTATCTTATTGATGGAAAGGAATGACACATGCGCAAGCACATCATTCGTAATAATAACCACCAGTGTAATTGCAGTAGGCTGGTCGTGTATGGGATAAGTGGAAAGATCATGTCCGGTTACAACGAGGAAATGCCCGTCGTTACAACAGCAGTAATAGCCGGGCTCGCATTCCTTTAGTGCGAGGGCCCACATTAACCTTAGTGATTTTATACCAGAGAGGGGCGAAAAGCGGCTAAATCCACTCTGGCTACTGCTTTTATGTTCTAGGCATGTTAAGGCAGCGCGGATGTAAGATTATACAATACACACACACTATCTATATATATATATATATATATATATATATATATATATATATATATATATATATATATATATATATATATATATATATATATATATATATGTGTGTGTGTGTGTGTGTGTGTGTGTGTATATATAATACTGTATATGCTGTACGTATGTGTGTGATTTAAAACGATGAATAGTGTTACTAAAACATTCACGGAGGTGTAATGCAATTACTTTTTTAACATAAAACTGCAAGCTACAGATAAGAAAGCGAACTCCAAGTCCAGATGGAAGCGATTCAGTGAGTGTAGTTTGAGTTCATAAACGGCTAACGCGGTTTGCATTCTGAATAAGTGGCCTGGGAATTTTTGTTCGAGTTATGAGTACAGTACTAAATTATGCTGCATCCTCCTGAGAGAGAGAGAGAATCGACTAGCCTAATAGAACCTATTAGCATAAAAGAAGAAAATTAAAAAACTCGAAATTGCCTTGCAACTAAGAGATTCGAACCTGAAAGCAGCAGTCAAAAAGTTGTTTTGCATAAAAGGCAATGCTTCATTTTTTCTTAACCGCAGATGAAACACTAACAATTTCACCGCTGAGCACTCCTTTATCGTTCCAAATAATGATACCAGGGTCAATGAATACGAATAAATTTACAACTGCTATATACTGGGAAAATCCTTAATTTCCTTAACAAATCTTCTTGTGACATACAAAAATAAAATAAGGAGAAGTAATGGCTGATCACTAAAAACCACTGCTAAAGTTTAAAAAAAAAGGGCCTCTAAAGACAATTCATTATACAAAATTGAAGTTTAAAATAAAAATAATTAGGTGTTCTTCCCAACGGAAAGTAAAAGTTCATGTCATTAAAGCAAGAAAAATATATTCCTGGAGCAGAAATAGCATTCCCAGACTTCCTACACTCGCATGAATCTCTGCAAGCAGACACGTATCATTTTTTCACACAAAGATAGTAAATGCACCGCACGTGCTTGAATGGCTTCTGTGGCTTAGATACCTATTTGGTACGCGAATGGACAACTTCAACAGCAAAGTTCGTGTTCGGAGAGCGAAAAGAAAGAAAGCCAGACAATGGATAATGTCAACCCAACATCCTCCTCCTCCTCACAACCGCGAAGATATTAGCTAAGGGCAATTATCCCAACAGGTGTGTCCGCATGGGGAATACTGTACTGTACCTTCTGTCCCACAATTTCCAATGTCTGCATGGCAGGCAGAGATATATAACAGAATTAAAAAGGAAGTAAACTGAAATTCAATTACCTTCATTCAGTCATTACACTTGGTAAACAGAGGTACACCACAAGGAAACTGCATGACGACCCGTAATGACATCTTATATTTATTCACTGAATGGACCATTTACTAGACTTGTAAAATCAAGGCAATCCTAATTTCTCATTTTGATGAAGAAGACTGTAAAACTGAGAAAATTTAGAACACAAAATTCCTGAAATCAGGAATAAAATCCTACGTTCTTGGTAAAGAAATGAGATAATATAACGGATCTTTTAAAAAATAGAGCAATTCTTGTAAATTAACCCTCATTTCGGCAATGTGAGATATTAAACTGCGCTGTTGAGATGGACTTCTTTCTTCTATTTCACTTGGAACAGGCGTTTATGAATGTGTACAGACTTCCATTTAAAAGTAACCACTATTATTTTCCTTTAAAAAAATATTTTGTTGAAAAAAGGCATAATTTTCCTGTGAGTTTGACTCTCACACTCACCGTCTTAAGTAACTTCCACTTGAAGCTGAGGCCTACTAACGTAATGTACACAAAACATCGAGTCAGTCAATACTTCAAAGACCGAGGTGTTACCGGTTACAAACAAAATTAACGCTCCTATATATCCTTGTTACGGGAATACACTTATACAAAAAGTAAACACCTGCCTAGTTCTTGATAACATTAGAAGACCTAGCTTTAACTAAAGAAGACCTACTGAAACACCGTACCTTCTACAGATAATGTCGGCAATACCATTCTTTTAAGAATTAAGCAAACCTAATGGAAAAGCTACTTTGAAAATTCACCTTTCCTTACAAAAATTATGCGTAAGGTCCACTGCGCACTTATACAGTATACATGCTTATATTTGCATACGAACAATACACTGAGCTTATATTTGCATCTAAACAATACACTGAGGCAAAATTTGTTGCAAATGCGTAGAAAACAGGGTCACAAGGAACATTTGCCAATATTAAAATCAAATCTCACAGCTAGTCAATTCCAATACCTGATAATCCAAAGTTGAATACACGTACCAGATTAAGGACTTAGCAAGCACACAAGACTGCCTACATCGGGAAGATCTGATGTCAAAGCACACACACACGATTACGACCTCAATCAATTTAGTACAAAATACTTAAAAGTTCTGTATGAAAAAACAGCGCCATGACGATGATAAAACCAATACATTTCGCAGACAGAATTTTCGTTTTTACCGTTAAATTCGTTATTACATAACCCAACAAAACCCTTATAGAGTCAGTTAAACCAAATAATTTACAGGTCCGAGTCACGAATAAATATAGAGTAAACAATCAATGTTACGGATTAAGTAAACTTCCTCGCTAAGATCAGATGGTAAAACACTTTTGTTGCTTGAAGATTTCTTCATTTTAGTAACCCCTTTACAACAAAAAAGAAACAAAAAGACTGGTGTTAACAGTGCCATTGGATGAATTAATTTCAGTGTAATTAACGGCCATTTACTCATTCTAGTTCTCTGTACTCATGTCGGTGTCATTTCGGTGGTCTGGTTACAAGTACGAATAAATCTTCGAGAAAATCTCAAACTAATAACGATAAATCAAATAACTCTTTTTACATCCGGAATAACATCAAGACAAAACGAAACCAGCGGGCCGGTCCAAGCTCTCAAAATATTTTTGTTAGTTACAGACCACCTGTTTGACAAGTCTGCAGAAGTAAACGAAATGAAAAACGAGAGAGGAGGGGGAAATGATAAAATATATCTCCATCACCAAGCCAAAAACAATAATGTAATAATCGAGAATTCTTACAAGCTAAATTTGTGTTAAGTTCAATTTGAAGATTCTTGTTAAGATATGAGCTTAAAAATCATCATGGCTTCAATTACGGTACCTGTCATTTCCTGACCATGTCTTAAGTTTATTATTACGACGGATGCAGTTAAGCATTCAACGACCCTTAAATAACCTAACCCATTTCGTCAAGTGCACAACGACTCAAGACAATCTCTCTGTCTCCCTGTCCCTCTCACGGTACTGAAAATGCTCTAAAGAAAAAAATCATATATGACAGCTAAAACTTTTAAATATATTTTACACTTGGAATCAGTATATGCATACGAGAAAAGGTGACAGGCAGCATCTGGGAAGCGGATTCAATCTTTACGAATGGTAGGGAACACAGTAGTTCGGGTAGGACTAATGTTGGCTACGCTTGTAAAATACAATATTCCAACAAAAAAAGCAGCGTACAATTTCAAGCGTTTGAAGTCACTGTAGGAACTGGCTGCATGGCACTGGGCTATTTCGATATTGTTTATTCAAAGATTTCACTCTCTCAAGTCCTCACAATAAGCCAATCAACTACATGCAGCAGGAGGGATGGGCTTATTTTAAATTCTCTGTCAATATTCATCGCATTCGTATGTTATCACAAATACTTAAAAATAACCTTTTCGTCCGCTTCCCATTCGATAAAAAGAGACTTGCGTTCCGGAAGCAAAGCATGACTCATACAACAATTCTTTACTTTTCACGTAACTTCTGATCTCAAAACACATCCATTCAAAGTTACAAATTACTGCAATAGGAATGACCTTTATCAATACCCTTGCCAAGTCAAGGCCACACATATCCACAAGTCGGTAAGACAAGGCACACTTCTTCCCTCAATATCATCCACGAAAACAGTGTTCCAAGGTAGAAAGACCTCGAAGCAATCTATAATCCTTATATTGACGGCAAAAGTTTTCTATAATTCCATTTTGTTATCCACCTTCATGGCTGATGTCAGAGAAACGCTGCAGCGCACAGAGAACACTACGGCAGGTACACAGGGACAGAACTGAAGGAAAAATGTAACAGATCGTTACATGACGTCCCCGGCGGTGAGTGACGTATTTCACGCACTCATACAAGTGCTTCTTCGATCTCAACCAGACAACGCTCAGCCCTACTACCCTTTGGAAATGCTTCCTGGAATTTCTGGATGTTCCGCCTTATCAACTCCACCAGCTAAATTAACTCCCCATCCACTTTTTTTCTGTGCTGTATTAACGAGTGCTTCTCTGCTTAACACCGATATATTTATCAGTGAGAAAATGGTTTCCTCCTAGCCAACACAAAAATTATCATCAGAATTTTCAGGTTTGGTTTCCAAATGTCAAAAACACCCTGAAGTGCGCTTAAATCTTCATTTCGATTCAAATTATTTCCACGCTATGTTCTGTAATACAGGTTTCAATATGCCATAATATATATGCTACAGGTTTCAATATGCCATAATATATATGCTATAAATCCTATCACAGACATCGCTAAAATGTGCAACATTAACGCCACAATAACCACTGAAATTATCACTGGGAAGGCCGTCTCGCTGTTTTCTTTGAAACCTTGCTCTTCGTTATATTTTCCCGCAAGCAAGCGCATCTTGCTTCTGTAAACATTTCACTTGTTTTAGGTTCGAAGCGCAAATATGTTGTCTCTTCCCATAAACCAATAAAAAGGCAACGAAAAGGCCAACCGCTTGTCACCAAAGATATATTCTTGCTATTTTCTTCAATAATTGTGGCAATCAGATGAAGTGGCGGAGAGTGAGCCAGAGCGTGAGGGGGAAGGAACAGCTTTGTTTAGCACTTCATCGACTGGGATTTCAGGATGCATCCACACCCTCACGAACCTGACACACAATCCCCAACCCTTAAAACTATTTAAACTAAGAAAGGGGCCCACAAGGGACCAGTTACGCAGCAACGGCCTCATTTCTAATTTAAAAGGCAAACAACACCTTTCAAATTGTCTGGGAATACTCACTAAACACTCACCTAAAGGATATGCAAGTATGGCACTCGGGGACTTTAGTTTTCATAGCAAAAGACAGCAAAAAAAATAATTTTTCATTTTATTCTTTAATACCGATTTCTTAAAAACCGAATACTTGTCTAATATGCGTTTCAATGTCACGATCAACTCGCAGAGTCGAAATTCGATTCCATCCCTCACGCAAAACGGAATATCCGTGACACCTTAGAATTAAATGAGGTTAAATGATTAGGCCCTTTCCCACACCAGTGACCACTTAGGAGCCTTTCTATCAAAGTACAGGTGATCACTCAAGACACAAAAGAAACAAACGTAGTCCGCTTTCCTTCTTCACCAGTAAGACACTAAACGTACACTGGATCGGGCATACTGGCATATAACAGCCATTGCTCGGACTAATATTATCTTTACAGTACAACTGATAATGAACGTGATTCGTCTAGATCAGCGCCCTTTCAACCGAGAAAACCAGATCACCCGTTCTTCGATAATCCGAAGGGCAAACAGCTAAGAAAGGCCATACATGCCCACTCGTGGTGTAAAGAAGAATTAACCGAAAAACCTTTAAAACAGACTCAAATTTTAATGACAGTTTCAAAGAGGCTGAAACTACCATTTACATAATTCGTCAACGTCATATACGAGAAGTGAATACTTTCATCTTATCTACACCGATGGCTTACTAATAAGGTGGTCATAAGAACAGCTCTCATCTTGTCGGAATTGAGCACTGCACGACTGTTATAATCAGTTATTAATAAAGGTTAGAGAGACAGAGATATATCATATCTTGATACTTGTGTCCCATTTCAAAAACGCCACTCGACTTTTCCTCATTCAAAGTAAAACTTTCTTGAAAACAATAAATTGTGCATCACATTTAATTCACCAACACTAATTCACCAGAAAAGGGACACTGAAAAGTTCTGGAGTTACCATGGCACGCCTTCAACAGCAGGAGAATTTTTGTATCTACCATCATCATCCCTTCACTCCATCAAGGAGACTGCCGCAATACACACGTGGAAGACCCAACAAAACAATTGACTGTAATATGTGTTATTATCAGAACATCCTGTGCTGATGACATTCACACCAACACATGAGATAGTTTGGACGTTGTTCATAATTTTGAGGACCCGTCTTTCCGTTATTTGAATAAAAATTCTGTTAATGACTAAACTCGGTCACTGAACTACCTATAATAATGATGACAAAAAACGGGCACAAAGATTCTGGCTTCGACAATATATGTGAAACAACTAACAGATCACTTCATCCGAGACAAACAATACCACCACTACACTGTGTACAAGAGAACACTGATAAATGAGTGACCATAACAAGCTGGATTTGACACAAAGAAAGTAAACAATTATGTCAGGAGTAGTTTTCCAAAACATGTCAAATGCTCCATCCAAAACAATCGCTTCCTTCGCAACTTCCCAGTTAACACTAGTAGAGCACAAAGTAAAATAATGTTCTTAGTACCATTATTCCTCATCCCAGAGGACGGCCTCCTCTACTCCTACGTACCTTCTACTGAGGACCTCCGCCCTTCCCCTCTAGGCTATAACAAACAATGTTTGTCTCTAGTGTTGCTGTTTCCTTGCTTTGTCCCGACAACAATAGCCGTGGAAGAATGTCTTTCTATGAAACTTTATCCAGTGTATTTAAGTATTTCTTTCAGGTTTTGACTTATGTAAATGAGCGATCAAAACACACGTCAATTACTTTGCAATGTTAGCTTCGTAATATTAACAAAAAAATGGACATGCTTCCTTATTTGCAAATCCATTCAATAATGCTGCTAGCTTGGAAGAATTCGCCCCACCCCATTGTATATTACATACTTCAATTTGCAAACCAATTTCATAATATATTTCATCTTCAAAAATACGTTGAGTGAAGTTACTCGGCAGAACCGCGAACTCCACCTGATTAACCAGGAAGGGGCCCGTCTGACAAAACTGTTCTAAGAAAGGACCCTCAAATATAAACATAAAGGGTATGAGGATAAAAAAAAAGAATGTTTTCTCTAATTCGAATAACCTCCTCATACTTTTACAAAATCAAGAAGCTCCCCTTCCATCGACACTAATTACCATTATCATCGTTGGAAAGTTTATCGTTTACCAGACAATAAAGCAAAGTTTGACATGAAGTTACAGAAAGAGTTAACAACACAAAACAAAATTTTCCGGAACTTCAAAGAATGGGAACCGGTGGGGGGGGGACGCTAACTACTTGGCGGTATCCTCCCAAACTTAGCAAACAAGGGCAAAAGTGGTGTTCTCGACTAGCCTACCTAAATATAATGAGATTTGTCAATAGTCTTGCAGCAGAGTCAGAATCAGAGGTTTTTCAAACTACGGGTCGCGACCCAGTAAGGTCGCAGGCTCACAAAAATAAATACATAAATAATATAAAAATTATGTACATGGCAATACGATAAATATGACTTCATACATTGATCCACCTAGTCCTAACGAATATCCGTCCAATCACAATGGTCAGAACTTCTATTTTCGTGAGAGAGAGAGAGAGAGAGGTGCAGTGACGCAATGGCGGTGTGGGTGACGAACGTGAATGGAACGTTTAAGCTGTAAGCCTGCGACGCGTACTTCCAGATTTGAAAGTTTGAAACAGAGCATGATTAATTGCATTTAAGTTTTAGGAGAGTGCGGCCAAAGCCATCCTGTTCAGGTGAGAAAGACAAACAGATGAACTCAATGACAGAGAAGCCTGCTATGTCTCGTACCGGTATGGGCCAGGCATCATCGCAGCCTGTGCCCGGTTCTGAGCCTTCTGCTAAGAAGTTATGGCTACGGCAATATAGTGAAGAATTCTTAAGTATGGATTTATTAATTATGATAAAGATAAACAAGAACCTCGGCCACAGTGTGCTATTTGCAATGAAGTTCTTGCAAATGAAAGTATGAAGCCTTCAAAATTAAAGAGGCACCTTGAATCGAAACATGTTGAACTAGTTAGAAAATCAGTAGATTTTTTTCAAAGAAAAAAAGAACAATTGAATTTATCAGTGAAGATCCTTAGTAAATCAACCACTCACAATGATAAATTGCAACTGGCTTCTTATCTAATTGCTTATCGAATAGCAAAAGAGAAAGTGCCATATACTTATGGTGAAAAACTTATCCTCCCAGCTACATTAGATATAGTAACGGCAGTGCTTCATGAGAAATCAGCAGAGAAGATTAAATGTGTCCCTGTCAGTGACACAACAGTATCTCGGAGGATTAGGGATATTGCAGAAGATTTGGAATTTCAGTTGGTTTCACCATTCCCGGCTGTCCGATATAGCTAATTGTGCAACACTCCTGGTTTATGTGAGATATCCATGGGAAGATGACTTCTTGGAGGACATATTATGCTCCTTGACCTTACCTACACACACAACAGGGTCAGAGATCTTGAGTTTTTAATGACTGTGCAACTGGGAAAGCATAAACTGAACTGGGCAAACTGAAAGGGCGTCACTACAGATGGAGGAAAAAATAGTGGTGTTGTGAGCAAGATATCAGAGGCTGCAGGTAATTATGTAACTTGGAATCATTGTTTCATTCATCGTGAAGCTTTGGCTGCAAAAGGAATTCCTGCCAGCTTGAAAAATGTTCTAAATGAAGTTGTAAAACTTGTCAATCTTATCAAAGGAGTTCATTGAATAGCCGTTTGTTCGAACAACTTTGCTGTGAAATGGGAGCTGATCAGTCCCGAGGAAGAGTTTTAAAGAGAATATATGAATTAAGGATGGAGATACATATATTCCTTCTTAAAAGGAGTCTCCAAGGGCAGAGCTATTTATCAGGGATGAATGGCTTGCACAGCTATCATATTTAGCAAACATTTTCTCAAAGCTCAATGAACTTGATCTAAAACTGCAAGGAAAAGAGAATGATATATTCAAACACACCGAGGAAGTACAGGCATTTAAGAAATCACTAAAGATTTGGCAAGCAAGGGTTAAAACAGACCAACCTGTTTACTGCATGTTCCCCACACTTTTACAACATATTGAGGAAAACCATTTAAATCAAGAATGTATGCAGAAAACAAAAAGATATAGACCTACACCTTCTGTCTCTGTCAGCCAGCTTTGAGCAGTATTTTCCAGAAGAAAAAACTATCCATTTAAAAGAAAATTATTAGGTAAAAGATCCGTTTGTATTTGGGAACCCAGGTTCAGTTGTGGAATTAAACTTAAACCTAGTAAGGAAGAAGAGTTAGTCCGGCTGACTAATACTAACTCATTAAGATTGAGGCACAAGACCTCAATATTGTCTTCTTTTTGGCTAAGCCTTTCCAAAGACTATCCCAACTTGAGTAAAGAAAGTGTCATTCTCTTTCTACCTTTTACAACCACGTATATGTGTGAGGCTGGTTTCTCAGTCTTAACCAAGTTACAGTCAAAGGAAAGAAATCGCCTTGATGCCACCATTGATATGCTTGTCGCCTTATCTTCCTGTAAGCCAAACTGGTCCACGATAACAACAAACAAGCAAGACCACCCAAGTCACTACACAGGTAAGCCTAATTGCAAATGAGTGGAAATTATTTTATGTTTGCATACACACACACACAACATATATATATATATATATATATATATATATATATATATATATATATATATATATATATATATATATATATATATATATATATATATATATATATATATATATATATATATATATAATTCTGATTATAATGCCTTTTTAACATAGTTATTGCGTTTCAGTTTTTATCCTTGTATTCTTTGATATTTCTGGTCATTAGTACAATATTTTATGTGTGGGTCGTGGGAATGATGTCATAGTAAAAACTGGGTCACGACTGAAAAAGTTTGAAGAACCTTCCGACTCTAGCTTTACGAAATCTGGTGCATGGGAAAAGTCGCTGTGCGCTTAGATTATTTAAGAATCTTTTCTTCCGCCGATAATTTGGTAATCAGTATTTGCAAGCGTTATGATATTCATTTTTGTATGGGCATGACATGTATAGAGGTACTTTTTGATGTTATAATTCTGTTGTCTCCTTCCATCCCAGTGTTTCATAAGATTTTAGATTATTAATCATAGCGACGCAAATATGAATTTGTTTGTATTCCTCTGCACATAAAATACTCAAGTAATAAAAGGAAATAAAATATCTAGAAAACGATAAAATACTCTCCCATAAAATCAACACAGAGACGTTTACCTTGAAACCCAAGGCCCAGGCCAATAAACACAACTCGGGATAGTTACGAGGTTTCCTAACCAATCTACAAGACAAAGAAGAGGCTATGGATGATACCCATACAAGGAATTCTTGATAAAAAATAAAGCTGCCAAGTACAGTATACTCCATTATAAAAACACTTTTCGCATCGTACAATTTCAGCCCAGGTTAAAAGGTAAAGCCTTCAAAACCTAAATAAAAAAAAAAAAATAGACCTAACCTATCATCACGTTCCAGTGGCCCATTCAAAAAACGCCCTAGGATATATATATATATATATATATATATATATATATATATATATATATATATATATATATATATATATATATATATATATATATATATATATATATATATATGTATATATATATTATATATATATATATATTATATATATATATATATATATATATATATATATATATATATATATATATATATATATATATATATATATATATATATATATATATATACAGCAGACTCTTATGTATTTATTGTACACACATATATTGCAATGCTTATCTATAGCACAAACTCTTGTTGGCCGCATTTGCTCTTTTCGTAATTTTTATTGATTTTAACATTTCGAAGCTAAATAGTTGCACTGCACTTGGTTATATTGAAAAACAAAAGAATAACAAAAACAAAAAGTGAAAACGAGTTAAAATTAACCACTAACTTAAATTCTTATACCTCGTCGTTAAATAAAACAGCCAAAAATTAACAAAAAGATTTCTCTGACCACGCAAAACTACGATAAATTGCCACAACGTTGTGCCGATTAAAGGTATTTTTTTAAACCATTGCACACTAAATATACGGAATAAGAGGCAATTTTTTTTTAATTCTTTATCGACAACTAAATGTTCTTTTAAATTTATGGTACAGTGACCGGTAGTTGTCATGCTACGGTATTTATTTTAGTGTCGTTTTTCAACTGAATTATTTTACGTTCTTTGGAACGTTCAGTGAAGCTATACAACAAAGATAACGCAGTCAGCAATAAACATAAATTTCTAAGTTTTTCTGTGAAAAAGCATTTTCTAAACTGCGTCATGTACTCCCAATGATTGATGATTTATACCTATTTGTACCGACCAAAACATAGTGACGCATAATACCGTCATTTTTACGGTGTGGTTACACTAATATGTATATATGTATAGTATATATATATATATATATATATATATATATATATATATATATATATATATATATATATATATATATAGTGATAGTATATAGTGACTTCTGAAGTTTTCCTTCCGATTGCCAGGAATTACTCTCTGTAGAGTATTCTCCATCGTTGGCCGTGTCTCACTACTGTCGCCTAATTGCCAGGTACATAAATCATTGATGAAGTCATTAGTCACAACGGACTTTAACAGACAGTGCTCCTTTTTCCTCTTCCTCCTACGATCTAAATTATGGTCCTCTCAGTAGTGAAAAAAGTGATCTAACCTTTAGACTCCAATACCCCGCTCTATACAGACAAGCACACTATATATATATATATATATATATATATATATATATATATATATATATATATATATATATATATATATATATATATATATATATATATATATATACATATATACACACACACACATACATATATGTATATGCGACCTCCCATTCCTTAAGTGCACTGGTTTTTACCTAACTTGGTTTCTCACTGTAACCACTGTCCGTAACATTAACTTTCGTCTTTCGACCATTCATCACTCCAAATTGCAACCACATTAAAACATTTTCATGAGTTCTGCATCTTCTCTTCACTAATACCAATTAACTGCGTTACTATCTAAAAACATTTAAATGTTTCAGATTTCAGTCACAATACTGTGCCCCATCCCAGAATTTACACTAATGTCTCTTATGCCTTACTTACTTTCTCCTGTCAGGAAAATTCATAAATTGCTAACGCAAACGAAAACAGCTCAAAATAGTGTTCTGGTAAAGCAAGGTCTCTATGTAAAGTGGCAAATTATCCCGTTACATTTCCAATTCTTCCTCTTACCTCTTTGTTGATTCTTCCTCTTACCTCTTTGTTGAGAAACCAGTGGACTTCGCAAGAACTTGACTATAAGAGACGAGAACACACGGAACTTGATTAATCACTGTAGCGAGACTTACCTTGGCCCTCAGGTAATCAGGGTCACTGGCGAAATCAAGGTCAAGGTGTAGCGGGTCTTCCTGGGACACGTCCACGCTCCTGCATGGTTTAACCACCAGGAGTAAAACGAAAGCGAAAGAGAAAGAAACCAAAAATTTCAGTACAAAAGGTTCGTGCAACTACGCCCCTCACAAAAGCAAAAGTTAACATTGTTAAAACTACCGGTGCAGCAGACAAAAAAAAATGTCTAAAAAAAAGCATCTGTCCTAGTACTACGTGCCCCTGCAGAATAAAACAATGGTTAATTTAAAGGAAGAAGCGTGCATTAAAAAAGAATAACATTAAGCCCTGCAAACCAAACTATAAAAGCTGAGATAAATGCGAAATTAATATGAGAACAGTGCATAAAACTCGTCAATACCCACACCAAATGCTCTGCAAGAGAAAAAATCCACATTTAGAAAATTTGTCAGGCAAAAAAAAAAAAAAATATCAGTAGTAGCAGCAACAGCAGCAGCACCAGCAGCAGTAGTAGTAGTAGTAGTCAGTAGTAATAGTAGTAGCAGTAGCAGCAGTAGTAGTAGAGCAAAACCAACATCGAAAAATAGGAAAAATAAAGAAAGGGAGATGGAGGAACATGTCCCATCGAGCCTCCTCCTCCCTTCACCAACACCCTCAGCCACCACAGGAGCCGAGCCGCATGCACACGTTTGGAGGCTGACCTTGTGATTGAGGTCGAGCACATCGTCCTCAAGTGATGCGTCAGAGTACATATCTTCTTGGTCGGCGGCAGAAGAACGGCCAGAGGAGAACGAAGACGTCCGGTACAGTTGCGACGCCACCGCTGTACCGCCCACCCGCTTAGGGGCGCTAGAGGGAAAAAAGGCAAGTGATATGAATAATGCTCATTCAGCTGACGAGAATTTTCTATTTGCTGCCTCAAGTACCATTACATTATTGGGCTGTAATATGCTAAATATATACAGGGCAACGAGACAAAGGTATAATACAAAATATACAATTAAATGACAGGAAGAAAAAATACGGTAGGCTTCATTTACTTTTGCTGCAGTACATGGTATTATACAAGGTTAAAATTAGATATTACCTCCCAGTACTTAGAATGAAAAGGACAATGATGTTATTGAGCATTTATGCAAATATATACCGACACATAAAAAAGAGTAATTATACCCCTTGCAAGAATCAAAAACTTTTTGTTCACCACCTGTCTAAAATCCAGGTACATGGAACTTCAATATGGTTAGCAGAGCGTTTCCTTGTAAACCACCACAGATAGAGTTAATGAGTTATTAGTGTGTTATGTAGCATCCTTCATCTCGGCCACAACTAATAAAGACGCAGGAAATCTGCAGCACCATGGGAGAAAATATGACAGTGCGGTGAGAGAAAACACCTTGCGGTTCAGTTTTAAGGTCTTGACGAGAGAGAGAGAGAGAGAGAATTCTCCTCCGTCCGGACCTGCTTCCCAGGATCAGACTCATGAGGACATTAAAATCGGTGGGAAGAAAAATCAACAATAAGCATTTGCTTGATACGGGAACACTGAAGGCCTAAGATGATATATTTTGACTTGAACAGAGGAACATTTTCCCCAAGCGACAAACAGATATATCTAAAGAACACCCATCATTAACTTTCGATCCCAAAATTGTGTGATTTGACCTTCGTGGTTCTTTGGCGTTTGCTTCCTATAGGTAGTATGTACTCTGTGCGTAATACTGATTTATGTTTCTATCCGGGTCTCTGACCTTGGAAGTGGTAACGCCAGTTCAAGGTCCCAGCGCAAATATTCATAGTCGAATCTTGTCTTCGCTTTCACTGCTTATTAAGATAACTCCAGGGACATACGCCAGAAAAGATCAATTAATTCGCTGGTTCGAACTCTCTCTCTCTCTCTCTCTCTCTCTCTCGTTCTTAAAACTGAATCATTAACAAGTTTTTTTTACCTTAATATTTTTCCCAGTCGATACTGATGAACTACACATCTGTAATATATATATATATATATATATATATATATATATATATATATATATATATATATATATATATATATATATATTACACAAATGTATATATATACACAAAACCAGTCACATGAGAAATTTCATCAAAATGAACTATACGGTTTCAAAGTCATTACATTAATGCTCTAAGTGGAGTATCTCCAAATTCACAAAGAACATCGCCAAAAATAAAGCATACCGAAATAATTACAGGCACTCTAAGCAAAATCTAGTCGAGTTAAGAAAAAGAAAACATTCTAAAATACACAATGACCATCCGTTCACATCCATCATACGGTCCACAAACAACATTCCGTTGCGCTTCTCGGCAAGGGAAAATCTTCCTATGGTAAATGCACTATAGTCGATGAAAGCATATGTTAAATATTACAATTAAAAGTTAACGTTATTTCAGCCAGCAAATCTATACGCTGCGACAACCACTCTTTCTCTTATCAAAAACTTTACGCGCGCGCGCACACACATAATTATATACATACACACATTATATATATGCAAATTATTTAGAAAAGCCTTCGCTTACAGTGGCTAGCATAAGCTTACATCGTAAATATGCAAATACTTTTCTAGAAAACTCAGACGATATTGGAATTTCTTTATATATACATATAGTGTGTGTGTGTGTATGTATATATGTATGTATATATATATATATATATATATATATATATATATATATATATATATATATATATAGTTAAAAATGTACAAACGTGTACAATAAAAGAGAATATGCCCATATAAATAAAACAAAAATGAAGATGGATTGGCAATATATGCCGTATAGTCTCTTTGTTAAAGTGGTGGTGATGCTACATGTCTCTTTTATTTATATGTGCATTTTCTTCATAATATATATATATATATATATATATATATATATATATAATTTATTATTTATTTATTTATATATATATATATATATTTATATATATATATAAATTCGGAAAATTCATTACATTAAAGCTTCACTACAGCTTGCAAACACTAAGCGAAGTCATAGATATAATTAGATTCTCCTCTATTGCAACATAACCAAAAAAAAAAAATTAAGATAACTAGTCACGTAGGTATGACAGTCAAGAGAAAATTCCTGAGACAAGATAACTAGACAAGCATCATATCTGAGACGATAGCGAGTCACGATAAGTTCCACGATAACAGGAGTTCTGAAAAACATAAACGATCGATCAAAATGAGGTCTGACGACGAGCGAAAATGCGACAGAACGCTCCTGTCAAGGTAATAATGACAATGCATGACGCGAACAAGGTCAGTAAGAGTTCTCCCACCGAGAAAGTTTTGCTATACTTATTTTGTATACACACATATATATATGTGTATATATATATACTGTATATATATTATATATATATATAAATATATATATATATATATATATATATATATATATATATATATATATATATATATATATATATATATATATATATATAAATAAACTTGAAACACAACCAGGAAAGACTGGCTATTATACAAATACTTTAGTGACATAGGGAGATATTTCAAATGTTGTAACCTAGTTTAATGCAATTATACACGTATATATATTATATACAGAATGTTTGTATATATAATATATATATATGTCAAAATATGTATATATACATACGTATATACATATATAAATAAAAAAATATATATATATACACATATATATAGGCTATAGGTTATGTACTGAAAGCACTTCTTGTAACATATGCTAAGCAAAATCACTATCTCCGTCTGTCAAGATACCGAGGTGTTGCAATGGAGGTGATGCAAACTTTCTTTGCATCCGCGAATGGCTTTAAAAAAAATCAAAAGAAACAATGAAAACCAAAAGGCAATTAATAAATCCAGTATGAATGCTACTGTCATGGCTTCCTCTTTTGTAGAGGAAAGCCTCAGGAGAACAATTCCAGTATTATCAGCGACAAGTGTTTAACGAATAAGCTGTTGTATATTAATAAAGTCCTACTGCGTCAAAACCAGCGAGAAAATTTAAATGAAACACAGATAATATCCAGAAAGCATTCGGCGCATGCCTCCAAAGTAACATAATAATAATAAATGCTACAATCGCATCTGGAGACATATTTACATCTGATAAAATGGTTTCTTGACCCAGATCCCTACCCACCATCAAATCTATTTTTCAGAGATATTTGGTGGACTTATATATGACATAACCCCTGTCCAACTTCGTTATGTATAGATTCATATCATTAATAAGATCTAAAAAAATCGTCCTACCCTTCTGACACCGAAAATGCAGCCCCAGAAGTCGCAGTCGCCCTCAGTATTCATCTACCCAACCAAAGGCGACAAAGTAAAACCCCTCGCATGACAGAGCAACCTGTATCAAGATGAAATCCATTACAAATTCAGAAGCTTATCCACAACCACCTGTCGCTGCAGCATAAGCTAACGACCAACTTCAGCTGATGTTGGGAAAGAAACTTTGGAAATTCTTGGCCGCTACATATGACCACATTTATGTTAGCTTAATAACATCGTCTCTGCAACAAGCCCCGACATCCCGCATCGAAGTGAAGGCCCCATGTGCTTCCTTCCTTCCTTCCTTCCTTCCTAGTCACCAACTAATTTCCCAGAACACTGTAACTGAAAGGTGTAGTTACCAGTCTTAATTCCGCTAATGTCGTGTAGTTTTTTACTTAATGATTCTAACTTGATTATAGCATGCGTGATTACGCCAAAGAAAACTGTACTTCCGCGTGTGACAGGTTTTCATTAACCGTCATCGCCGAGCGACACAAACGGCCTCGAGCTGTAATGATTTCATAGTCATATTTCCTCCGTGTATTTCATTTTTATCTTCACTTGCATTGATACTTACCAAGTCTTGAAAGCAACTTCTGTAGTTATCACATTATTTCAAAAATATTTTTCTTTTAAAACAATTGCACATCACTGCACAAACCGCAACGACCAAAAGGTTTTCATCATTTTCAGGGAAAAGTCACAACACTGTGTGAGGACTGGCCACATTTTCCCGCAATGGCCTTATGTCAAAATCAAACGTAAGTAACGTAACGGGCTCTGCATCATTTAAGAGCTCTTGTTCTGTTATGTCAGGCGTGAATCGAGCTCAAAGCTTTTACCACAGTCGACTTGATACACAAACATCTCGCGAGACTTTCAGTCCTAAAAAAAAAATATTTTATGTGCATTTTCACAATGGCACACTGCGCAATTCTCCAAAGTCTAGTGGGCTCAATATACAAGTATCTTCGGATTTTTTTTTTTAGAACACCAAAAATTTTATATGCCGTCATCTGCACAAGTTCTCCATTTATTACTGGGAACACAATAAATTCCTGATTACGCACATGCAACTAACTCTAGCGTTCACAGTGCAACTAAGATGACCAATAGATTCTCGATGTAGCCCGATCCTCGTGCACAAGGAAATCACTCTTAATATTACTAGAAAAAAAAACTTTTTAAAGTCATAAACTAACGGAGAATGTTTACCAGACTACCGTTATTTTTAGTATCTATTTCAGAATACTATACGGGTAATTCTTGTTCCCTCTTCTGAAATAGGAATTGTAAGCTACACTACATTTTCACTGCATCTCCAGACAACTGCCGCTTTTAACTGGGGCGTAAAAGCAAGCAAAGAAAAATTATTTGCGTAAGGAAACATTTTACTTTCGCTTTCTCGAGGCAAACTGCTTTTCTTTACATGTACTTCACGGAACAGTCAACAGCGCTTTTGACACACAATCTCTCTCTCTCTCTCTCTCTCTCTCTCTCTCTCTCCAAACACTAGTATTAAAACGCGAGCATGTACATGGACCCGAGGTC
Organism: Macrobrachium rosenbergii; assembly: GCF_040412425.1. NCBI lineage: Eukaryota > Metazoa > Arthropoda > Malacostraca > Decapoda > Palaemonidae > Macrobrachium > Macrobrachium rosenbergii. Next base: position 24,347,770 of record NC_089762.1, read on the forward strand.
AGAGTAAATTACTTCTGTGACATATAACGTGGCGAAAGCTTAAGTCACGTTACCCACCCCAACAAGGACAAAGAGTGGTCGCTTCTTTACTGTTAAAAACAGAGGTAAAAAACGGAAAAAAAGAAAAAGAGACGCAGTACAAGTGTCTTTACAAAGCAAGTTACTCTTGCTAAAATTAGTCTTTTGTTCAGCTTTTATTTTAGTCTAGTAATCCTTAAGAAATGCCTTTCTTAATAGTAAGCGACCGTCTTTGGAAATCATCTTTTCACCTTCTTGACTGAGGAATTCTTTCAAAAACGTTATTCCACAAAGCAAACCTGGAGCTCTTCGAAGGCGACTGCCACTCGCTTAATATAATACAAAATAAAAACTGACAAGGGAGCGAAAACGTTACCCAACAACTAAGTCTACCATCTGCTGTCTAAAGCACACAAGTCAAGTCCAACCTCTCTCTCTCTCTCTGTGAGAAAAGCACGATGTCTGGCAAGGAATCTAAGACATGAACGCATATCAAATATCATTATCATTACTAATCAAACTAGGCAAAATTTATATGTATTTAAGTGAACCACAGCATTACCTAGACAAGGTTCCACAAAATGGAATGCCCATTAGAAATAAAGAGAATGGTACATCATTATTCTCAGTACGCTTCCTTGCACTGCCGACACAGTCCACAAAATAATGGAGATATTTAACTACAAATCGATTCTCTTTCGTGAGCACTAACGACCACGTTTACAAATAGCTGACCAAGGCTTTGTCGACTTCACTTTTCGTCGTCATAACGCATATTCATATATACTGTAGGTGTGAAGTCTTTCGTAAATGTGTGTGTGTGTATATATGTGTGTATGTATATGTATATATATATATATATATATATATATATATATATATATATAATCACGAATTTACCACATATCTGTGACTCTTGATGAGGCATTTGACAAATTATATGGTCATTACGAACAATCTGTATTTTAAGTAACCGCTTTATTTACGGAGTCAGAGCATACTGGAACGACTCAATAAGGCAGTAGAATTAATACACACGATCTAAAGTGTAGACAGAGGCAGGTGTATCGGATGAATCTGCAGCACCTGTTGGTGTCTATTAAGGATCAGTATTAACCCTTTAATGTTCATCTTAATAAAGCAGGAAGCGACAAAAGAGAGCACAGAAAAGGAGTCTCCTAAGAGGTGCCATATGTAGATGACTTTAACATAATCTGAGGGAGGGAGGGTGGAAGAAAAAGGTGACTGGAAAGGTAGCCAGGGAAAAAGTGGTCAGGAAAGTAACCATGTGGCTGTTGTGGGAGAGGCGTGGGACTTAACAGATGATGCCACAATAAATACTCGGCACTAAAAAAATATGCACAGAATAAGAGACTTTCGATGCCAAAAATGCATTAGGAAAAGAGAAGTGGAGAACCATGTGGTTCACTTTGGGACACACCGAACTGGGAAGGAGTTACGGATATGACACTGTGATAAATGGGAAGAATTAACCAGACTGCTCCCTACTGGTAAATATTAGTGGACAGGGCTACATAAGACCTGTACTACTCTACGAAGAGGAAACATGGAAACTGAAGAAGGAAATGAGATTTGTTTTCAAAAGTGTGATACAGAATGTTACGAGCAAGAAAGGCAGAGAAATGAAGTGTCAAACAGCTGGAGAACAAACTGAGATGGCATGGACATGTGATGAGATGGACGAGGAAAAGAAGTCATAAAAAAATAGATATCTAACGAAGCAGCAGGGCGAAAGACGTGTGTTAAGACCCAGGATATCATGGAAAAAGGGAGTTAGATGTGTAACACGAGAGAGAGAAAAGCTGACTTGGAAACGTTTACGATCATCATAATAAATGCATAAAATTGAAGAAACACTGTCGCACCATAGGACGATATTGTAAAATCTTTCATTTAAGTCTCTTGGAATGTTCATGACATGGCAGAAAGGTTACGACCTGACAAGTAAAAAGAGCAATATGGAATTAGCCAAAGAAGGGGGTACGCGGATCAAGTGTTACGATAGTTTTTTGAGAAACTTAATACATAATTAAGCGTACATGGACCTTGAGAGCAATTACAGGATACTTGGAGACAAACATGCAAAGAGCATGTAGATAAGAGAGTGACTGGTTTGCGTTCGTGATTTCAAGACATTAGCGAGTTGCGTTTTTAAAGCTATTCATTATTTTATTGATGGGGTGTTGAAAGAATTCAATTCAGAACAAATCTGGATAAAGGTTTATGACATTATATATATATATATATATATATATATATATATATATATATATATATATATATATATATATTATATATATATATATATATTGCCCGTGACCAACATCTGTTCGTATTCCCCATGGAACATAAGTTTTCGTTTACACAGCGCACACAGACACCCGCAAAATGAATGTCTTTGTTCCTAACATTACTCCCCTTTAGTGCTATATAAAACTCAGCTTCAAAATAATACTAATAATAATAAAAAACAAGAGTCCGGGAGTTATTTTGATGTCTGGGTGCCGGTTAAGTGGGAGAATGGAGGAGGAGGGGAAAAAGGGAGGGGTACTAACTTGTCTCTTGGAATAAACCCACTCCGCCACTGCCGCATCTACATCCCAAGGGTGCTCTCCGTTCCGCAATTGCAGAGCATTAGCTACCTCATGCATACATACATACATACATACATACATACATACATACATACATACATACATACATACATACATACATACAGTACATGTAAACAGACACCACCGTAGTACAGTAAAAGTTCTTCCGCGTGTCGTCATAGATCGCACCCACTCTAAATTTATCTCTACGGATTTGCTGCCTCTCTCTCGAATGTTATCTAGGTCGTAACAGACACTTTTTTTCTTATTTCACACTTCTAACCTTCACTGTGATGCAAGTTTCTGCTCTTACAATGATTAAGTATGGGATTAAATCACACCTGTCCTATGTATTAACAGTATTTTCACCAATTCTATAGATCATGACAGACTGATATTGATATTCCTAAGACTAACTATAAACATAACAACCAGAAGTGTGGAATTAAAGCCGTACAGAAACAAATTAACCCGTAAATACCAGATCGCACAATACCTATACAGCTACTATTGTAATGTCGAAAACCCCCTGCCAATCGGGTCAATTAAAATCAAGGGTGATTTTTCCCCCAAAAGACAATGCTTATGATTCCGATGATCTGACAACAGGGTGATTGATGGGAATTGCCATAACAAACTCCGGCACACATTTCTTACTGCAAAGTTCTATGTGAGGGTTGTCCTAATGACGGCCTAATATATGCAAAGAAAAATGGAACGACAACAATGCATCTTGAGAGATGGAAAATTCTGAAACTTTGGAGAAAATCTCTCGAATAATAATTATGCAACGAATGTTAAGACAAAATTCCATACTCCGTAAAATCGGGATACATGCAGTTGATACAGCGGCGATGGGGTACAGCATTGCAATGTTTACTCAACTGATAAATTATTAACTTTCAAAGTTGTTACGAAGAGGGCAATGTTCAATGTGAAAGTAAGAGCCAGTGGGCTGAACAATTAACAACGAAGAAAATAATAAGATCGAGATTTCGAGATTTGAAAATTTCTCTCATTTTTGCAAAAGAGCAACTAACGAATAGAAAGCGCATACAAAAGTCCCTCTTTTGCTGAGATATACAAAACATTTTAGTTGAAAACGATATATATATATATATATATATATATATATATATATATATATATATATATATATATATATATATATATATATATTTATATATAATATATATATAATACACACACTTTTATATCTCGACGTTCTCTATTTGAACTTCTTCCATTTATGAACCATACAAGAGAGAGAGAGAGAGAGAGAATGGAGAAAATGGAAACCGGGCCAAAGTTTTCCAATTACAGACGACCAGGCCCACTTTTTCCGGGTGATGACGTCAGCATCGCGATATTTTCAACTGTCTGTATTGACACCATCAAAACCTTTACTTTTCGCTTCTTTCACTCCCGGTCTTCCTTCCTTTCTCTCGCAAAGAAGAATTTTGGCATCTTGGCGGCAACTGACTGGAAAACAGAATTTTTACGGTAAGGAAGAGTGAAAGGGTTCATGAGTCTAATTATCGTGTAGTTCTCTTTCACGATGACAACCGCAATTACTCGAACAATAGCGACCTTTTGACAAAGGTGACCTTAAACCACTTTCCATTCTATAAGCGTTTACGTATGACATCTTGGAAGAATGCGATAAAAACAGAAACAATAAAGAAGAAGAACGCATAGAATGGCGAGGGCCTCCATGGCCAATTGACTTTCCTCCCTGGGAAGAAATACGCCGAGAAAAACCTGGCCATATTTAAAGACTCTAAAACTTCTTGCCTGCTCTTGTGTTCCCATGAGTAAGAACTTCAGCGTAATTTTCCCTTTTAGCGAGAAATAAAAATATTCTGGGTCCGAATACACTGATTTTTGGACGCAACTCTTAGTACGCTTAAATTTTCATTCATCGTAATTCCAAAGACCATAATCATCATTATAGTCTCTCTCTCTCTCTCTCTCTCTCTCTCTCTCTCTCTCTCTCTCTCTCTCTCTCTCTCTCTCTCTCTCTCTCTCTGAAGAATTAGAAGGGACAATACTTACAAATAAAAATTTGTATATATCTTTAAATATGCAATATATGCAAATATTATATATATATATATATATATATATATATATATATATATATATATATATATATATATATATATATACAAGGATGCGTCTTTGTAAAACTTGGTATATATGTAACATAGAGAGAGAGAGAGAGAGAAAGAGAAATTAATCCAATGATTTCGCAAGCAAATATCACACAGAAATAGAAATCTATTTCCAACCCTATTTATGCACAGAAGGCTGATTCTTAGTCATGCGAAAAGAGAGGTTCGAGATGACAGAGACGCACTCTCACGAACATATCACTCTTACGCAACGATATTAAGAGAGTCAGTCACAGTAACAGTCAAGTATCAGTTACCCTCAATAGTCAAGCATCGCATGGAATAAAACAGCTCTTACAACTCAAGTAAATAAGAATAAAAAAACCCACACTGTTGAATCTGAACTAAAATGTAAAACTACAAAAAAAGCCTGATATTTAAAAGGAATGTTAAAAAATGGAATACGTGCATTCGAGAAACCATTACGCAAATACAGAGTAGAGAAAATGAGACTGCACGAATATATGAACTTTTAAATCTAAAATTACTTTTCCCTGCAGAAGCTATGAAACAAATGCCCCACGCATACGCTAAACGATTATCAGAATTTGAAAAAATGTGGAAGGTTATGTACACAAAAAATCTCCGAGTTTTTGAAAGCTAGAATTCATTAATTCAGAATTTCCCTCTACGCTGAACTAGTCATTTCTGTGCTTGATGAAGCGATGGTTGAAAATCTCTCTTCACCCCTGACTGCTTTTCGACCTTAGAGCCAGTTGCAGGAATAGCTCCGTCTTAATTCCAATGCTTAACATTATACCAAAAATGTATCTAATAGAGATTTGCAGCAATTACCTCTAAACGACAATGAATGGAATAAGCTAAACACAACGACAAAAAATTGCAAAATCAGGGAAAAACGCTTTGGCAAAACCAACCATTAACTAGAGTTCACAATGACGAAGTTCCTAAGAACAATGCCTCGAACAGAAAATTGTTCACCTCAAAATTAAAGACTTGACAAGGTTTTGCTTAAAAATAACAGACAATAAACTATCACCAGAATGTTGAGAAAGCGTTGAACATAATATCCGTTGCGACATGCGCAAGAAAAACATGAGTTAGCGCAGTGATGCGGCAGTCTTAAATATCTATCCTCTCTCACTCCCTCGCTCTCTCTCACCAGCCCTCCACCAACCAACTATTGGCCAATGATTCAAACGCACGGCTTGAATGAGCTAGGTTTCGGTGATGCCATGGGTAATTTCTCATCTTTAGCAAGGAAGATGAGTTGGAAAGGCAGGCATTGCATATACCTGCATGAAAAATAGCGATGGTTTCGTAATCCAGGAAGCAGGAGACGTGATACATTTTTAAAATTGTCAGCCTGCAATTCTACTTGACTGACAGTGTACCGGAGACTCGTTAAAAGGATGTCTTTAAAGTTATTGTTTTAAACTGTATAAAAATAGTGAAAGGAATATTAACTGAACGATAATTATGATCGCAAATATAATAACAAACATTAAATCCCAGCAGGATCCAATCGACTCTGATACAACGAAACAGCCTTCACTGTTATGCTGCGAGGAAGGAGAACCAAGAGCACTGCAGTGTCAGGCTGTGGGTGGAACTCCATCCGGCCTAAGTAATCATCTGACGATCGACAAGACAAAATTATTCCCGTAGCAGGACGAACCAGGCCTGGAGGCAAACTCTTCGCTGACGCAGATGCCGAAGACGAGCAATAACAACTGTTACTGCCCTCCGGCCACGCTTTAACCTCTCGCTGCTGTCTTCGCTTGTGGCCTAACGTTCATAGCTGTTGTGTTACTAACGCAGTGCAGTCTCCAAACGCTATGACTAACAATAATCATAATAAATCTCTGCAGCCAAGTCTAAATACAAGACTTAAAAATTAAAATTCGTTGATGGAAGTAGCCGTTACAGACAAGAAACAAAAAAGCCTTATTCCGCTCGAGCTTCGAGGGACCAGTCAATGATATTACTCCGTAAATAAATTAATATAAACACAACCATATTCCGAAAGGTTTTTGCGGATACGATTAAAGTAAATAATGAATATATAAACCAAAGTAAAAAGCTTCACTAGGACAAGGAAAATACGATACAAACGGGACATGAGTTACCACACCATACCAACAACAATCAAAAGCAATGAAAGAGAAATGCAAAAATTGGAAGGCAAAATGGAAGAAACAAATGGCAAGCAATCGAAGGGGAGATTGCAACCGTATGAAAGCAAGGGGAAAAAAAGATCGGTAAATACACTCTCTGGATTTCGGACAAAAAGAACTTCGGGAGCACGTCCTTTTCAATACAGGGAATGCGACTGCAATAACTGTAAAGACAACAAGTTATTTGACGATTTTTACATGCACAAGGTAATTCAATTAAATCAAATGTTGACTGAACCAAAGCACGATTACATAATGTCTCATACAATGAGATTGTATATATATATATATATATATATATATATATATATATATATATATATATATATATATATATATATTTATATATATATATATATATATATATATATACATAGTCGTTTTTCATGAAACTAATGGAAGACAAAGTACAGCATAACATGATTAAGAAGACAACCGGACATGAATTAATCATCACTGGAAATCTGGTCTTGAAGGGGGACAATAAATAATGGACCGTATTCCAAGGTTTCTTTCACCGGAAACACTGAGGTAAAGGACAATGTTGTCACTTCCTCTCTAGCCATGACTAACTACATATAGCCTCCAGCTGACTCACATTCTTGTAATGGGACGAAAGGAATAATTTGGATATATATATATATATATATATATATATATATATATATATATATATATATATATATATATATATATATATATATATAGTATATATTTATACGTACATATACACGCACACACAGACATATATATATATATATATATATATATATATATATATATATATATATATATATATATATATATATATATATGCCAGACTTTATACATGTGCGCAGGCGTCTCTGAGTGAAAGAATTACATATTCAGAATGTTATAGAAAGATAGTTACATTTTCTCAACTTCTATATTTCTATAAATAAATTACCTCTCTGCTAACTTAAAGCAGAACTCTTCAATATATGTAAATAACATAATAATGTAAAATACTACGATGACTAAATTAGGAAAAGAATTATGACTAGAACGGCATCAGTCACACAACGATTCAAAACAACCATTTCAAATTAGGATGTATTTTCATAGGGGGATAATCTCTAGAACGCCCCTCGAACTGCGTGACTTGATTTATTAACTGAATAGAGGAAATTTAGCATCGAGGGTTCAGAGCCTATTTTAGCAAGGATAATACTATTAAGCAATCGTCAAACGTTAGGGAAATTAGTTAATATCTACACTTAAGGCAGCTACCACTGGATTTTTCTTCTCGACAACCTACGAGCCATCAACGCTTCAGCGAAATGAAAACCACAGGACCTGCATTTAACTAACCTGTTCGAGTTCAACGGAACGTAATGAATGAGTGGCTTTACGGAAAACGTTATACAAACCTTAAGACAAAGTTAGAACAGCTCAAGTCGGTTTTGCACTGCAAAGAACTGAACTGTCGCTACGCACGTTGTGTGTTTCGCTTCAGCAAATGTTGAAAAATTTGACAAAATTTTGTTAAATATTTCAGCACTTTCCTTTCTTCTAAATATGTTAATAATTGTTCAACCCATCATCGAAAACTAACATCGTCTGTTTGTAAACTGTCCGTCTTTATCAATGGTCCAAGTCGTCTTCGCCTCCTTTTCATCACAATCTACCCAAAACCAAATTCAGCGAAATATTTAATTTTTTTTTAACTAGACACTTAATGGCACGTTAATTTCGTGAATATGTCTTAACCAGACAAATTTCGAGAGTTGTCTTGACCATATGGTATTCTGCAGGGTCTTCGTAACCTAACTGGAAACTGTGGCATTATCTTGGCCAGATCAGTCTGCAAGAGATTAAGTTTTACGAAATTTTTGAACCCTTAAGACTTCAGAATTAGCAACCCACCCCCCTCTCTCTCCCCCTCTCCAAACGAAAGAAAATAAAATAGAAAAAGACTTGAACGTTGATGAATGGCGACAGACCAACTCATTATGACCTATCTCCCATCAACGCGTCTTCAACTTCCCCATGAACTTCCTTAATTAGAGGCTGTTCTGAATCCTCCAAATGAGTCCATTGAGAGCCGTTCGGTCATTATGGACAATCAGTCATTCGCACCCTTCGCAAAACCGTCTTCCAACTTACGAATTACACGAAAATTACGTGACCACGTAAATATATCTTCAAAAATCTTCAAGACATGACACGTAATGAAGGCGAATGTGTATCTAACTGTCATGAGCAACCCGGACACAAGCATTCATCCACCCATCTCCAGTAGGCTAGTTGGTGTATCCGTTACTGTGAGATCAGTTCCTACTGAAATGCCGGTACCCTCATTACCACTCCTGTCTGGCACTTGACCCAAATGAAACTTTTATTAGGTAAGGAATTAGATAAGGAATTATATCGTGAATCAATAAAAACCGACAGTTCTTTACTACGAGATATCATACTTAATCACTACGAATCACATTATCAAGAGTAACCTCGAAACTTATGACTCCATAATTTATTAAATTACGCTTTCCACTGCAAGCCTTGAAGTCCGTATGAAAATAAAATAATTCAATCTCCTTCCCTGGTGGGTTTTGAACCCATGCTATTTAGAAACTTGTGTAAAGTGCTTAGCCAATTAAGGAACCGACGGTTAACCACAAACCTTTCTCATAGCAAACTTGTGTAGGAGAATTTGTTCACTCATTTCATTATAGTTTTCAAGGCTTTAGGTGAAAATGTATAAAAATGAATATGAAATCTGCATTGACTGCTGCGATTACTGTGTATACAACTGGTAAATTAGACATATAAACATACACACATAACCAGTATACATGTGCATATATAAATATACTGTATATGTATATATATATATATATATATATATATATATATATATATATATATATATATATATATATATATCTTACATACCTGTATATATTTCTAACTTACATCGGGACCAAACTCCGGTCTTTCAAGTGAGAGCTCAGGGCGTCAGCAATTCGTCATGCAGATGAATTGCTAACGTTCCACACACACACATTATATATATATATATATATATATATATATATATATATATATATATATATATATATATATATATATATATATATATATATATATATATATATACACATACATACATACACACACACACACAGTTGACATAAAACTTCAAATAGTGATCCATTTACAGGGAGGAAAAAACACCACAGAGTGCTAACTATATTTCATAACTTACAAACGAAATTCATAAGTGAGGTGTACATTACCAAAGTATGAAAAAATGATAAACTCTGCCCACTTACCGATAGGAGAAGTAAGCATTGAGCGATGGGTTCTTCATGTCTCTTTCAAAGAGACTTCAGTACTACACTCCTAGTAGTTTTTCTTTAGCTCCGACTCCTCAGGTGCTTCTTGTAGACTTCGCTATTAATTCTAGTGTTACAAAAGTTCCTTGTTGAACTACTGTATTGAGGTCCTTTTTCACAATTTTTATTTTTATCTACGTTCAATTACACTTTTTGTAAATTCATGCGCAATCTGGGTTCTCTTCCGGTCAGATCTGTTGTAGTGGTTTCTGTACAGAGGCCTAATCGAAATTTTACGTTATATATATATATATATATATATATATATATATATATATATATATATATATATATATATATATATATATATATATATATATATATATATATATATATATATAATCCAAGTATAAGTCTGGCAGGCATCCAACACGCGCATAGACACCGCTGCTTCCCTACACCCACGTGCGATGGGTACAAAAGAATCAAATCTGAATCTTTGCATCTTTCGCGTTACTTTTTACTAGTCTATAACAGTATTATCCCCCCTCCTCCCCCACCAACTCTTTCACCCTCTCCTTCCTCCTTTGATCAATAAGCAATGGACTAATAAAGATCTCCTCTCTTGATAGCATTAATTAACAAGTACGCAAAATTCCTCCCGAATTTTCTTGCCTATTCCCCAAACTCACGGCCTCATCGCCACCACTTCGTTTCGCCATCAACGAAACGAGTAAAAATCAAAAATTTTCAGAGTCGATTTTTATTTTATTCGCAGTTCAACTCGACTCCTCTTCGGCTGGAAGCTGAAGGAAGGAACGACATTTTCCTCACGTAAGCCTGGCGAGAGTTAACTTAATTTTACATTTTTATTTTCACTATTTAAAAATAACATATCAGATTAAGCTTTAATCACATTCTCAAAATCCTACTGTGCATTTTCTGTTCTAACTACCTTATAAACAGTCTACCACGGTGGATTACGGCCGTGGTGATGGGCATGGGAGTAGCAACCTCATCCCAAAATGCTTGCCGAAAAACGAAAGAGCAGCGCCTTCTGGAGCAGCTCCGGTTCAATACTATTACTTTAGGTGAAGAAAAAGCAAAGACGCAATTAACGAGTTTCCAAGAAGTGTACCTGAGCCTGCGTGAAGCACAACAATTAAGAGGAGTTGCAAGGCGCAGGACGCGTCTTGTCACTGTTACAAGAGATCCTCGTACACCTAATGATACACGTAGAGCACGAAAACAGTGACTTCTTGTTTCTTCCTAGTTACCAGGCAGCAAAGTCAGGAATTATCAATCTGGGGCACAAGAGAGGGTGTTTTACATGGCAGAATAAGACTACCAAATCTGCTAAGAGAGAGAGAGAGAGAGAGAGAGAGAGAGAGAGAGAGAGAGAGAGAGAGAGAGAGAATGGTTTCACCCCGAAAGGAGATGGGTTTCTCATCGATATCCTCCAGTTTTTAACTGCGATAATTAAGATGGTACACATTATGACGGAGTTCCGATCTCTCATTGTAGCTCTCCTTTCCTTTTCTCATTTGTTAGCCGACGTGGGGCCATGAAATCTTTACGATTTCAACCAATGGATTACACACGGTGAAATACCGTATTGCAATTTAATCAACTCCACAGTAAAAGTATTACATCTTCAACTAAGTGGAATCGTTTTATACCGAACTCTGTCTGATTAATTTCATATACAATCTATTTGCAGAGTAAAATCAATTGGGCTGTAGGAGCAGGCGGTCTGATAGGTCAGGGGTACTTGATGGAAGTAAAAAGGTCGAATCCAAATTTGGTTAGAGCTGAACTGAAACATTTCATTACACGAAACTCTTCGGATATTCAAACTGACTTTTGGCTATTACATTAACTATCGTTCCATTGTTGTTTTCTAATATGTCTTGGAATGACCATCGTTATGAAAATGGAGAGGTACCTTTGAACATTAATTAGGTAAAGTTGAAAATTAAAAAAACTTTGCCTCTACCCGAGTGCGAAAGAAAGAGAAAATAAAAATCGTAAATTTTTAACTATTCTTAAGCAAAAATATGGTTAAATATTAAAAGTGGATACTATTGAAAGATGATAAAAAGACTTCATCGCTAAATTGCAGCGAAATAGAAAGATACACTTGACATCTATATCTGCCACCGGCTATAACATATATATATGACGTAATTCCAGCGCTGGAAAAAAAACCAGTCGTTGAATCAGCTATAGATCACAAAGAATAGCGATCTACGCAAGACTATTTTGACAGAAGACCACAGCTCGACCTCGACAAGCAATTACCCAGATGGAGCCTTTCTCTCGAGAATAAAACACACATGAGCGTGGAACATATTAAAATGAAAAATATACGACAATTATTCATGGTAAAGTACAGTAATACACAGGACCGAAAGAGCATTAAAAGGTAGTACATACCGAAAAACAGATGAACTACTAAGATTAAAAAAGGCAAATTAAAATCCTAAAATAAAGGTAAAAGTTCACTTTTCCCGTAACACTGAGGTTTCTAATGGCGGTTTAAACTGGAATGTAATCATGAAGAGAAAATACAGCCTTGGAACTTGTCTACATTCACCGCCATTTCTGGTTTGTGTTTCCGACAATTCAGCTGCCAAGGCAAGACAGAGGGAGAGGCCATGGGAAAAAAAAATCAGGGTAAAAAGCCTGTCCTTTATCGGGAATTACCCACTGTCTAAAAAAAACGTAATTGGAGAGACAGAAAAAAATATTCTACTTTCGTTTAAAAAACGTGCAAAATATTTCGAGTTTGAATAACAAGCACATAATAATAAGAGAGAGAGAGAGAGAGAGAGAGAGCGCTCTTTGTGTAATCACGCAATTTCTTCATTGGCCTAAGCTGTATCTTGTGAGCTACGTCATGGCCGTTGATTTTCCATCCTCCCTGGTTATGCTCCTGATTGGATCACGCAATTTTTGCCAAGCACCAATTACCAAAGATTAAAGCGAGAGAGGCAGGTCTATCGCTTCCACGGGGATTAAAGCGTTCTCATATCCGTCCACAGCCACATTCTTGTTCCTTCAGTCCTGGGCTACATTAGGACAACAACTTGCTCTTCTTACGGGGCCCCCAAATAAAGAAAAAATGACAAAATAATAAACAAACACGAGTTAATTATGATGATTACATCAGTAAAGGAAATGATTAATAATGTTATCTCCTTCAGCCGTGCAGATTCTTCATACGAGGCGGTGCATTAAGGCGTACAGGGGACATTATCTGATGCAGGATGGACCAGTGACTTTGCTTTTGTCTTTGTCAGTGATTAGATACAAAAGGGAAAAGAAATTTCTGTCACACATCACATCTACCGTAGGGCACCCCAAAAGTAACAATTATCTCGTGAAACAGACCCACCAGGAGCTTCTCTGGACGATTATTTTCGCTTTGATCTCCAGAATAAACTAGATTTTTTCAACGACTTTGCACCGTCTTCAATTTCGTTAAAACCTAAGAATCAATATTGCAAAAATTCACAAAAACACGAACTCCTGAACCGCATCAGTGGAAAAAGTGACGAGATATGTAAACTTTTCTCTCAGCTTTTTATCTTAAATCACTGTTAGTCACTTTAATAATGATTTCTTTACAGGAAAATAATTGCAACCGAATGCAAGAGCAATATAGTAAACAACACTTTTCTCTCTCTCTCTCTCTCTCTCTCTCTCTCTCTCTCTCTCTCTCTCTCTCTCTCTCTCTCTAGATCCTAAAACCGAGCCTTCTGATTTTATACAAGCCCAAACGTCGTTTCCGCTAGCACTGGTCTGAGTAGCGCATTAAGTCATTCAAGCTGCGAGATAACAAGTTTAAAGGCTCAAAAAGGATTACTGTGCTTTAACGCATACACAACGCCCGCTGTTTTTCTCTCGCAACGTTCTTAATCGGATGCAGATTATAGCAGAATACACAGACCTCCGTAACCACGTTATGTTTTCACAGGAGAAAAATTTTCTCACGCCACTCGATGCGATGATTCAATAAAACAAAAACTCACGCAGATAATAACAGCAGTCAACGCAAGTCGTATATCAACAACGCATAATATACACACACGCTCAGGCAATGCGCGCGCACACAAAACACACAACCTATGGAGGAAGAGCACAGTTGGGAAACTAACATCAAAACTACCTGAACAGACTCCGAGGAAAACTTAAAAGCCCGCCCACTCTCCGGCCAACCCTCTCACCGCCCAACAGCCACGCCCTTCGCCCATTATCAGACAACTGGTCGAAAGCGGTAAATATTACATTCAGCTTTCTTATGCACACACGTTTTATGCTGCATTGGACATTCAGGTTAAAGCCCAAATTATTTATTTTGTATGACACTTTTATTTGATTTTCTAAACAAAATCCTCCCTCACTTAAATATACACACACATCCGCACGCGCGCTCACACACACACAAACACACACACACACACACACACACATATATATATATATATATATATATATATATATATATATATATATATATATATATATATTATATACTATACACACACACATGTATAATATAGCTGTTTACACCCATCAATGTTAAAACTAAGCAAATATCTTAATGAATGAATCTTCTAAAAATGGAGTGAATTAGGGGCTTCATTTGAGTTTAAAAGAGGTAAATAATAAAGAGGAAGAATCTGGTTAACAACGCAATTGGAGATTTTACTGCATATATATAAAAAATATATATATGTATAAAAAAAGAAACCCTGATAAAGAAAATTATAACAAGAAACGGATGTAAGAATGACAAAGCCAGAACACTTCAAAGAACACGAAATCTGTGAGTGAGCGAATGAAAATTCCAAGAATGAGAGCGCGAGAATTCGATAACACCACACGGTGAGAATAAAATTGAATCGGGCCGCGATGGATGAAATTTTCCACACGGTCATCCGACAGGATTGCATTCGGATGCAGTCCCCTTCTTTTCATCCAAGAGCATAACGTCGACACCACGGATACGGATGCTGTCACAGCTCGTCCGCCGTCGTGGTTTCCTTCCCTTTCACCAAAAAAAAAAGAACAACGTAGTCGATTCAGGAACGACCACCAGCTATAACTACAACATTACGCGACCGCAACTCAAGGCTTGAAGTGGACCGTACACTCGACCGCATAATCAGACAACTACTCCAGTCTCTGCAATTCGGTGAACAAACGTCTTTGAATAATAATAATAATAATAATAATAATAATAATAATAATAATAATAATAATAATAATAACAACAACGTGCTTTCAATACTGATAATAAATTCCGGCTATCATTATTGCTGTTGTTTTTATTGTAATCCTTGACTGTGTTGAAAAATCACGTACACAACGACAGTAGAATTTTTTTTTTCTTTGGAAGTCATATTCCTCAACCCAAAAATTATTTCTACTGTATAACCGTAAGGCCAAGTTTCAACATCAAATAGCCAAGATCGAATAAAAAAATTGATGTACGGTGAATATGCAGTTTTATTCCTATTATGTATTTACCAATACGGAAATCTTACTCGCTCTGTTATTTGAACACTGGAAATCTTGACGTTGCAAAAGTTAGAATGAAATTCACTTGTAACTTGGGCCAAACTGCCTCATCATACCTTGATACTTTTAACAAATTTCTTCTGAAACACGGGTTAGTGTGCATATTTAAATTTTGTAATAAACCTTTACATATATATATATATATATATATATATATATATATATATAAACTTTTTTAGATCCTATATAAATAAATATATATCAGAACATGTACCGAAGGAAAATTACCACATGACAAAAATTACCTTATAAAAATATCCTGTTAGGAAAACTTGCACTACATCTCAGAAGTTCTACCATCTCAAACTTTTCCTAAAATAAAATATAATCACAAGAAAAGTATCCTACAAAAGTAAGTTCCTCACAGTAAAAACCATTCATATGAAGTAATACAGTCGCAAGACACTGATATTCTCAGGGAGTCAGTCTCCCATAACATCGATTAACCAATGCTTGCTTAATAACAAGGCCGTTCAGCAAGAATAGCAAAAGTGGAAAGTGCATGAATTATGAAAACCACAGAGATAAAAAAAACAACGAGAGAGAGAGAGACAGAAGGGGGGCGTTGAACAGTTTAACAGGCTTCATTTATAATCATAACATAAATTTCTAGTTTTATTAGCGCATAATACAGCTTTTTTTATAGATCCCGGCGCTTTTAAACGCAAACATATTCTTGCTTTCTGGAAAATAACTCGCATGTGAAATTTGTAAGAACAGCAGTTCGAATGAATTCCTGAAATGTACAAAATCGATCAATAATTCTTATGGCCTCATGACTAGTTTGAAGAACAATTTTGAATTCCAATGATATCGATAACTAGTTTTTTTTTTTTTTACTACATAGCTCAGCCAGACTTCTTTTCCTGGAGTAGACGTTTTCTTCTTTTTCATTAACAGCACTTTTCATCCGGATCGTTGTATAAAAAGAAACCCCAAGTTCTAATTAATATCAACAGTCTTCTACCAACATCTTTTAATTACTTTGGGTTAGAGAGAGAGAGAGAGAGAGAGAGAGAGAGAGAGAGAGAGAGAGAGAGAGAGAGAGAGATCTTGAGCTATTACCCAAGTCGGTGTTTGCTCTCAAAATATACGAACTATATTGAATGGCAGAAATTTCTTTCCACGAAAACCATGAGACTTGTGGGACTGGAAATTCAGAAGAATAAAAAAAAAAAAAAAACTCTCCACATAAACATAGGCAGTTAAAACAGAAAACGTCTTGCATAGCAAAACTCAAGATATGTGTGAATAAAATATCCTGCACGCTGAAAGGACGTATTCGCTGGAGGATTCGGGCCGCCGTCTGACAGCAACAATTAATGACTGGCGCATTCTATTCCCCTTTTAAAGCAGCCGGTCTAATTCTTCACTTCAGACTTGCGGTTCGTATGCAACTTCCCAACGCAAACCTTTCATGAACAGGGAGAAAAGAAATACGGCACCAGATCTTGCCTCATATTTTGCGACCTCACAAAGTTCATGTGAACAGAAAACTATTTTTAGCCCTAAAAATAGAGAAGTTTCTCAGGTTCCTTTATTCCTTCCAGAAAAGCACTCTGAAATGAATGACGGAAAAACACTGCGTGCGATATATTTCTTGCCTTTGAAATCCATCCAGAATTGCAAAAAATTTTTCAAAAGATCTTGCTTCTTTAGGGAGTATTTCACTCATAATCTCACTTACAAAAATACATGTATATACATAAATATTACACACATACACACACACACACACATATATATATATATATATATATATATATATATATATATATATATATATATATATATATATATATATATATATATACATACAGTATATATGTATAGACAGACAGACAGATAGATAGATAGATGGATAGAAATTCCCTTTGACCTGATTAGGAACAACAATAAGCAATACTACTTGACAACTGAAGAAAATACATGGACGAAAAGAAAGGATGACACGAGGATGAGAGATGAAAAAGGAAAATTTGTTTTAAAACAATTTTATTTTCTAATAAGTCAAAATTTTTTTAGAAGTTAAGAAAAGGATCCTTTGAACACAAAAGCAGGCGCCTCCTTTTTGTACATTTCTGACATCTCCGAGGGCAATGTCAGCTTCCAGGCAACAATGACGGAAAAGGGGAATGAACCAAGAGATCAAGGAAACGAGAGGTAACGAAAGGAAAGACACCAGACTTGGCAGAAAATGAAAATTAGGTTAAGGAAACCATGGATGCGACGAAAGTGCGCACCGCCGTCACAAAACTGGAGAAATGCCAATCGGAAAACAAGAAAACGAC
>NC_089762.1:24370890-24453390 GCF_040412425.1 Macrobrachium rosenbergii
ACAATGAATCCCTGATTAGGGCTTCCAACATTTTCTTGAATTTGAAATTAAAAAACTAATACAAATTGCTATATCATTATGACCCAAAAAAATAAAGAAAAGAAACGCATGATTTAGGTTATAGAACTCCAATACACGCTGCATTATTTATGCAAACAATTTCATAGAACGCACTGGTCACATTTTTAACAGATTTAACGATCCAAGAAAACAAAATCCATGGATGGTGCATTCCTGAATCCGAAAGCTTTCTTGGATTGGGCAACGTCGATAATTGGACACAGCAGAACCTGAAGCACCAGCCATAGGATACTGATATCCGTTCCACGTTCCTTCTCATTTTGCGCAATAAGGGTCTTGGGAGTGAACCGAGATTTTGCAATCGTGCAGATATGAGAAGGAGCGAGAAAGAGACCTTGTATTAAAATTTACTATACTGTATGTGGAATATGCGAATAATTCAAAGGATACACGAAACATTACACATGAGCGGGACAGAGAATACCTTCCTCACGTCTGAACTTTTATTCTGTCTTCTACACTTACCCACTCCTTGCCCTTACTGCGACCCACTACAGTCGACTAAAAACTAAGTATCTCATTCAATTGCTCAGGTCAACTTACAAGCGCGGACATTCGTCCTGCCTTGTCCGGTTCGACAACCGGACGCAAGTCCCTCAGTTTGAGAGCTCAGCGCTTACCACTGCGCCACGAGGCCACAGAGAGAGAGAGAGAGAGAGAGAGAGAGAGAGAGAGAGAGAGAGAGAGAGAGAGAGAGAGACAATCTTCGATGTCATGTTGCCCTCATACTGCTGTGTGACAGCCGAAGACAACTTTCAAGGGGCAAGCACTATTGTTATGAGTTTCAAATTAAAAGGAAAAAAAAAAAGCAAATGAAGAAAAGACAGCAGGAGCTAGATCTCTCTCTCATTTCCATCTCTTCTGCACCACAAATAGAGTAAGAGGAGCACACGCAAACTCAGGACATAAACATGCAAACAGCCATTATAAACTGTAGTTGAGTATCTGTTTCTCATTTATTTCCCATTTTACCTTCGGGAAAAGCATTCAAGCAGTGGCTTTTTACCACCGTGGGAAAAGAACCAGATGGTCTGTCTGCATATCTCTTTTTGAATCCCATCCAAAGCACAAAATCTCTCTTACTTTGCTTGCTGTAAATATCAACCACTACATAACTACATTTCTCGCGGTGTAATAACTGTAGCTTCAGAGAGATGGCGTTACTTGTTAACCATTACGCACCAGTTTTTCTTCGTATGCAAATTTCCATTACAGAAATCTACCCAATATGAAATCAAAACAAGTAATATCTGGATAACTGAAATTTATGAAAAACTTACATATACTAACATATATACGCATATACACACATATATGCAATATATATATATATATATATATATATATATATATATATATATATATATATATGTGTGTGTGTGTGTGTAAAGTAGACGACTGCGTTGGACACACACACACACACACACACACACACACACACACACATATACACATATATATATATATATATATATATATATATATATATATATATATACTGTATATATATATATATATTCTCAGAGAGAGAAAGACGTAGACAGAGTTTCTAAAAATAACCTTATACAATACAATCTCACATCTATAAGCAGCCACTATATATGAAAGGATGAAACATTTATTGTATCGAAGTATCCAGAACTAGGCCTTGACGAACAATACGAAACTAGGCAGCAACAAACCTTTCAGTAGGTCGTTATTTCGACAAGAGGAGGAACAGAGAAGTCTAAACAAACCCGGTGAACCACACGTAATTGCCATCGACTTAATATCCTGTACTTGACGTGATTCTCTTGGCTTGCCATACCTTCGAGTTGAGAAGCAGTTTTCATAGTAATTCATTCCGTAACTCAGTACCCAATAAACACACTTAATCTAACAAAATTCGTCGCAAAACAATAAAATAATCCAAAAGACTTCAATAAACGACGTAGAATGTCGTTAGAATTGAAGTTAACAAATAATACTAGTCTCCTTTCACCCCCGTTTTCTTCTTACTGTTACTATGGATACATTCAAATAAACAATATCGTGTGTCGATGGACTTTCGTCATTGCCACGAAGAAAACAGTGGTCTCACTGATATTAATAGTTAAGTATGTTTATCTATTTATCTATAATTTTTTCCTGCCTTGAGCATGTATCCCAATTCTTAATTCTACATATTACAAAAAAAAAAAAAATTACCACACGATATATATGAATTTGGGTGAAGAAAATAAAGGTTTTGTTACTTCACTGGAAGACTTACTTAGGGTACGGGATAAGTTAAAATAAGCTTTTAACCTAAAGAAAGCGAGAGAAACAGAAATTTGGACAAAGGTAAGCGTTACCTAACAGTAGTAAAAACAAATATATAAACACTGGAGAACGAAGGAACATTAAGAGACTGTTTTGCTACGTCATACCTAGTTCCTCTGGCCAGAAGCCAACGTGATAATGTCAACGTCATCCAGATCAGTTACATAAACCCTACGGTATTGTAACTTACAATTTCGCCCCACCAAACTCATAGAAAACTAACTTCGTTTTGTTGAAGGACAACCTAAATGTCAACAGTCCACAGATATTAAAGTCTAGTCCTTGGGGCTTAAGAGGAGTTCGATTACATAAGTACGCCCACGTAAATAGGAATTCTTGGGCAACGTAAAAACTATGGGTTTGTGAAAAGGTCTCCCATTTCACCCCAAAATAAAAACTTCACAAAGCAAAGCCATAAAAATTCATATGTATTCATAAATTCGTTTAGGCATATAAATGATGCATGTATAATAGTTATGTGGCCGTCAACAACAGTAAGGTTATGAGTGCAAATTTTTGTCACAAAGTGAGTTTAATCTAATAAGGACTGTGACTCAGTGGAGAGAGTCGATTCACATGGGGAAATTGAAGGGTAAATCTTCAGGACGAAGGTAGGGTGGGAAAGGACGACAGCAGGACTGCGTCTGATACGGAATGGAAAACGTGAGTTCATGGGGAGAGAAGTGGTGCGGAATTACTGAATATGAATGAAAGAAAACGATCGATAACAAATTCTCCCCCTCTCTCATGCTTTAAAAGGAAGGATACGAAGATGTAGCAGAAAAGTTGGTGAAGAGAGTTAATAGGGGTCATTGTACTATAGTACTATGAAGTGGTTTGGTCATGTACAGAGGTTGGGAGAAAAAAAAATACTTAAAAATGGTTCAAAATTCTGTAATCTTGCGGGGGCGGGGGGGGAGACGCCCCAAAGAACTGGAATGGTGGAGACATAGAACTGTCACAACGTAAGCACCTAAATATTTAAGGTTCACGGGACTGAGTACATAAGAGACTGACACAGGATATCTATGGCGCTTATCCAAGACTTATCGATGAATGGGGATTTGACTGCCATCTTGTACTATTCCAAAGACATTACCTCTTAGATCAAACAGGCTACTTCTGAAAATTGTCGGTATGCATAAGAATCAGATTAATACCTTTCCTTCAAGCGGATGATCAAGACTTTCATAAGATCTACACCAATATCTCCGGGGCTGTCGTCATAACCGGTCGCGAATGCTCCTCTAATATCCTACGTCTATTCATCACGTTTCTCTCTCTCTCTCTCTCTCTCTCTCTCTCTCTCTCTCTCTCTCTCTCTCTCTCTCTCTCTCTTCTTCGACGGCACAGAAAATCGTCGGTTTCGTGGGGAAGGGTTGTCCAGTATCACATCACTGGTTCTAAATTGGGGCGGACTGGAGTTTCCTCCTGATATGAAAAGACCCGGATAAGGAAGATACCGAAGGAGAAGGGGCGAAAGCCAGGAAATTAACAGAGGGTTTTAGAAGAGACAAGGAGAGAAAATAATCAGAGGGCTGGAGGATTCTTTGGATGAATGGGGTCAAAGACCGCAAGTCATTTTAAAGGAAAATGAGAGAGAGAGAGAGAGAGAGAGAGAGAGAGAGAGAGAGAGAGAGATAAGCAACTTACCACTGTTTAAAAACCTACCAAGCGCGCGTACTTACACGGACTTGCACACACATACATACAAAATATTATTATTATTATTATTATTATTATTATTATTATTATTATTATATATATATATATATATATATATATATATATATATATATATATATATATATATATACATACAGAGAGAGAGAGAGAGAGAGAGAGAGAGAGAGAGAGAGAGAGAGAGAGAGATAAGCAACTTACCATTGTTTAAAACCACCCATGCGCGTACTACATACAAAATATACATACAAATATATATACATATATATATATATATATATATATATATATATATATATATATATATATATATATATATCCATAAAACAAAGAATAATATCATAGACAGACCATCTATCAAAGGATTAGTGGAAGGAAACACTGTCTGTGGTCTGAAATATTGGAGAGGCAAGTAAAGAGGATCTGAGGCGGGGACAGCTGAATGCTGATGTCCCAAACTCCCCGTGCGCCCTAGTATCGGTCCTTTGATCTTGAAGGATGGGAAGAGATCTCATAAGACTCTTTCCACATCCTACATCAAGCAAGACATGAAGTTCAAAAACAAGAATGACATGGGAGTTGGGAGTTCGGTAGGTACATAGCTCTCTAATGCATTTCTTGTGTGCGCGCGCTGCGGGGGCGGCTTAGAGGATGATATGTGTTAAGTTCGATACAACAGTTCTCCTGCAAGCGTGCAGTCATACACAGATAAACGTATATCTATGTACACATATAAACGAGCACACACACGCGCGCTATATATATATATATATATATATATATATATATATATATATATATATATATATATATATATATATATACATATACATATATAAATACATGTGTGTATTTGTGTATATTTATTGAAATTTAGTCACGAACACGCGCGACTTCATATTACCAAAGAATCAGGTTCGAATAATGACCGGGGCAGATGCACGTATTTTGATTATAATTCCCGTAGGGTAAGAGTCATTCTCAAGGTATAGTGAATTCAATATTAAGTGGTATTAAGTATTTTTCCCAATTATTATTATCATTGTGTACGTAACACTTAGTCAACAGTCAACAGCTATGAGAGAGAGAGAGAGAGAGAGAGAGAGAGAGAGAGAGCATATGAAAACTCAAGAGTAATGAAGCTTGCGAGAGACCAGCCACCTTTTCAGTCTGTAACCTTTGCACAAGCGTCCATCAACGGATTACTTCTAGAGAAGACACGAACAGCAAAGTTAGCTCGAAAGAGATGCAATCGAGTCGGGATTACGGACTTCATCTACTAAAAAAAAAGTAATATGATGAATGAAAAATTATAAAGAAAGTATCTTTAAGTATATGATCTTTAACTAATTTATATTAAAAGAGCCCGGTTTCTTATTGAAACATCTTCACTCAAAACTACAGATGAAGAACATAGTTAACTTTTTTAACAATAATTGTTTTAGATTATCGATGCGTAACATCAACTGGGAAAAGCGTCACCATTAAAGCCTAATTAAGATGTAAGGAAAGGTTGAATTCCATAATAAAAGTGACTGAGAACCTTACAAAGGCTATCCAAAGCTACATAAATATTTTATTTCAGAGGACAGAATTATTATTATTATTATTATTATTATTATTATTATTATTATTATTATTATTATTATTATTATTATTATATCATCATCATTTGTTGTTGGTTGTTGTGTATAATCATATTCTTTTAAACAAGACCGAATGGGCATTTATTCGACTTAGAGGCTTCACCAGGAATAAAGAAAACACAAAGCAAATAAAGAGGGTAAAACAAAAGAAATACGTAAATAAATACCGAGTATTTACCCTCATTATTAATAAAGGCGAGAGGAAATGGACTAATAATGGGAAGCACGTAAATAATAAAGCAGCGTGCAGCTGTGAGAGTAAAACATCGTCCATTTCAAAAGCAAACCACGACCAATGCTTTCATAGTGGCCTGGACATGACCCCCGACCTTTCTCTCCATAAATGTATTCGAGGAACTGAATGTTAAAAAGCCATTTGACTTTGATGACATACTTATGATGACAGTGGATGCTTTCAATAAAAGTATCGGAGACAAAGTTTCAAACAAATGGGAGAATCAATAATAATAATAATAATAATAATAATAATAATAATAATAATAATAATAATAATAATAATAATAATAACAACACAAGCAGCGAATGATGGGGGTTTTCAATATACGTACACTGGTCCCTTCCAAAGCTGATATGAACTATTTTGACCAAGGGTCACAGTAATATAGTCCCTTCAAGCCATAAATATTCAAAGAGCAGGAAGCGTTATGGACACGCTTGCATGTACCAGGAAGTGATGAAAACTATTGGCAACCCCCAAATAAAGAAATTTATATTCGCATGTGTATGTGCGTGTGGTTGTGAGTACATTTTTGCGTCACAGCACGAGCCATAAATATGAACCGAAGGGTTATGATACGATAAGAGTTATCAATGATCTATCAGGAGGGGCCCAAGAGCCACCTGAAAGCCCTCCTTACATGTGTCGTGCTACTCGGCCAAAAATGAGAGGCCTTTTCCCCCCGAAATAAAACAAGCGGTAGCCATAAAATGGGGACACGGCAGTAAAGGCGAATAGGGGAAGAGGAGTAACAGAGGAACGAGAGAACACATCCAATAAGACCATGAATGCTAAGTACACTTTACTGACGATGGAAAGCTGTCCAAAAATGACTAATAAGAATATTAAATAATAACAATAACATACACATAAAATTAACCGCCCTTTATAAATAAAGGAACTAATATGGAATATTTCATGATACAAACCAATACAAAAATTTCATATACACAGATCATACAGCATCATAGAGACATAAAGCTTAATGTTTTCTGAATCGATGGTGCTATCCTCTTAATGATTAGAGATCATTTGACTTAACGTTCCTTACAAGAACGAACGAGCTCGTGAACATGGCAGAAGTGGAATGACGAAGGGCGCATTGGGTTTATCAGTGAAATCCGCCGCTGTAAATCAAGCAGCGTCGTTTCCCCGCTGATGGAACGCGAGATAAAACATGCATAAGTGGGATGATCAATTTTGAAGGATACTAGCATTCAGAACTTCAAGGCCATTCAGGATGAAGATGGTGAATAGGAACGAAAACAGGATAATGTGCTAGACTTAACTGTTCTTCAACGCGTCAACACTTTACCGTCGATAAGGATGGAAAAACATTTGATATTCAATAAAAGCCAATCATAAAGCATTCTGGGACACAAATTATGGTTAGTTGAAACGCTCGACTTCCCTTCCTATTCATTAAGTTGTGCTTAACCGACCGAAGTAATTATGCCACGATTTACGCCTACTGGGTCATCGCCAATGTGCCTCGCACTCCATTGCCTTTGGACTGAAGTTCCTTGCTTGAAACTTCACTCGGGCACACTAAATTTATCTGTTTACGAAACCAAGTTTATTCATTATTTGTTAATAATTAAATATCATTGATTTTTACAATGTCTCATTTATATATATTCAGTTCTACGTCTTTATTAATATTAATCCCTTTCTCTCACACTTCCAAAGGCTTTAAGAGTGCGTGTGTGTGTGATAGAGAGAGAGAGAGAGAGAGAGAGAGAGAGAGAGAGAGAGAGAGAGAGAGAGAGAGAGAGAGCCTCATCAATGCAGGAATTCTTAAATGGAATCTGATTAAGCCTTCATAATGCATCTAAGTGGAAGAAAGGATTACGTTACCTCCGCTTCCATTGGATTCCCACATTTCCTTTTGCAATTCCCAAAAGAGAAAGATCTGCACGATGATTCCAGGAAGTTGTAAATTACGCCTCCCCACCCCATGATTAAGTTACCGGCAACATTTCCAATGTGTTTTAGAAATTACAGCAATTAATTACAAGAGAAGAGTTTTGAACCCCACAACAACTTATCGGACGAAGTTTATATTATATCAGTGGCTTCGTGTAAACTCCAAGCTGATACAAACAATTCCTATTAATTTCATAGTTACAGATCATATACTTGACGCTGCCTTACAATTTCTATTCGGGTAATAATATGAAAAAACTATATGTATATCTAAATATATAATGTATCTTAGCGTATCTACTCATACAATATATTTAAGGAAATCAATAATACGTTATAGGAGTCGAGTTTTCAACGAGAGGAATCAATAGCAATCACTGTTACCCCCAAAACGCGTCTCTGCTGCAGCTCTGCTTGAGAAAGCTCTCGCCCCGTCGAGGGTAAATTTAGAAAATCATTCGCAAGAATTTTCTGGCAGAAGAGAAAAACTCCAGAAAAACCCCAGAGCCGCATTTCCACAATAAAGAGATCCCACGCGCCACTCTCTCAATGGGGGAACGTTTGTGACCACATGAATGGCGCAATGAGTTTCGGGGCAAAATACCGCGAGGGAGCGACTTCCCCTCTGTAATTAGGAAAGCTTAAGGGGAGTGCCGTCGCCAACAAATGTGAATGATGAGCGTTATTTCATTCCTCGCTAATCGAGGGCGACGTTTCCTCTCTGTCAATTACATTAATAGAATTACACCTAAAATACATTTCACGTTTGCGGAGATGACGACTGAAAGCATCAAATACGTTGGTATTAGAGACATAATCCTTCTCTATTTACTAAATTTCCGCCATCTCTAGCGATTGCTAAATGGGGGAAGACAAACAACAACATGCTAATTACTGCAATCATCTCGATATAATAAAATATAATGTATATGCATATAATTATATTTTGTGTAACAACGATAATCTGCGGGGAATAAACTCCACGATCAGACTGGCCATCACGGTGTATCTATAAATCATTCTAGCCAGTAACAATGTCATCGAAAATTATAAAACACAAAGTGTATTGGGCGATATTTATGGTGATCAGAGAGGGACTAGACACACCCTACACGTTTACTCCATAACAACTTCATATTGTGAAACTAAAGATTTAACATATGAATATGGAATTAACGACCTACATTGACCGTGGTCTCAAACTTGAAAACAATTATTTCCTTCCTTGCTCTACAACTTGAGAAACACTAACACTCATGACAAAACTATACATACATACATATTACCCAACACAATGCCCACATCACTATACATGATACAAGAACCAGCAGAAACTATGAGAAATCATTACCTAGCATCTTGAATGTCATCAAGATATAGTACCTTGATGATGTCCATCATAAAATAATTTGCGAAAGCACTAGATGCACACTTGTTTCATGTTTCACGTTTGCTCTTGCAGAAACGAAATATAATTTTCCCTTTTGGAAGGACTGGGACTAGAAAAGCAGAGCCTTCCACTTGTCAGCAAGTCTTCTGGGATGAGGCTGCTGGTCCCAGGCCCTTTTCTGGACACCAGCTGACGCTGGTAACCACTCGCAGCTGGAATGACAGGTGGAGAACCGGCTGGGATCGAAGCAAGGATATTACAAACGTGGAGCCCAGTTTTTATGTATGAGTACGCTTGTCTATGTAATCAGATATATACTGCAAAAGTATAAAACGTGAGAGAATTATTTTATAATACGCATAATCATGCACAAGTTGAAAAAAAATGTGGCAAACTGGCAAGCAATTGCAATTTCGGGGAGATCTCTTTGTGCACGTCTGGAATTAAATCTTGACCTAAATTTTTTTATACTCATGTTAAAAATATGCGATTTTCATTTGTCCTTTTACAGTTGCGTCTGATAAATCACGTTCCGAATATTACTCAAGGGGCTGGCGCACACGACAAATGCCTTTATTACCCCACTTCAACAGTCGCTCCAAATGTTTCCCTATCTTATTTTGTTTCATTACTTTTACACGCACATACATACATACATACATACATACATAAATACTCACACACAAACATTCACACACACATATATAAATATATGAGAAAGAGAGAGAGAGAGAGAGAGAGAGAGAGAGAGAGAGAGAGAGAGAGAGAGAGAGAGAGAGAGAGAGAGAAACCAGCCCGCGCATGTCTGTCAGACTGCTTTGAAATAACCATAAGGTACAATGGCTATACTGAAACAACTTTTAGTCTCGGATACTGTGGGCAAAATATAAAGGAAAAATATCCTGCTTGTTAACGACACAATAGCATGTTCACTGGGCCACGCAAAATCAATGACAATGGACACGGGGAGCGAGAGAGCGAACTTTTCTTTTCTTTTTTCGAGGAAAGGTTTCGAAATGCCAAAACTGCGATTTATTGAATTTCTATAAATTCGACCTTCTTTTTTTATACACGTTTACTGTGTATTTGAAGTGACAACGCTGCCTGTTCATTTTCTCTATGGCGATTAAGATCATTTTCCAACTCCACATAATCAAATGACACAACTGACTGACTCGCCCAAGTAACCTGAAAAACGCGGAAGTCTTCCATTATAACGAATCACGGTTTGCTATATCATTCGCAATTGATGAACTCTTATCCACTTATTTGATCTTTTTTTTACCTTCACAAATCGTCGCTTAAAGTATCCTTGGAAAATTGCTAGGCAGGCACAGAGGCTATTTGCTGGTTCCAAAAGAAAGTATCCTCATTTTGAAGTGCAACAGAAATTGTTGAAACTTGAGGAAGTGAGTTATTGTTGAAACTTGAGGAAGTGAGTTCTAACAACCCAGGCATCATAAAGAAGTCCTGGACCGTGGCATTCAATCGATTCACCTTGGGAGGATCTTGTTTTAACGGGACATTGAGCCCACAAACCAAAATCCTACGCACTCCACGTAGGAGGACACACGCCCAAAAAACTGACTTGCCTTGGCCTGTATAATAATACAGTTAAATAAGAATGCCACTATAGCTACTACTGTTGAAAAAATAAGTTTCCGACTGGTTTCAAAGAGATTTTCTAGCAAAGACAAAAGTATAACAATATACAGCAGGTGTGAATTCACCTCAGAGAAAGTCAGTCAAAGCACGAGTTCATATCTCAAACTAAGTACAATTCCACACTGCGAACTTGTAAAGAAACCAACACTGGCCTTGCCTAGTGGTGCCCGCCCCACAGTTTCCTCCCGAGTTTTCAAAGGCTGCACTAAAATCTTTACGACCGCAAGGAGAGTTTAGGAAAAAAAAGGAATACAGCTCAAAACGTATATTCTTTCTCCCTGGGGATAAACAAAAGTTCTTTTCCTTGGAAGCGAAGATATATGCAGCCTTGGGTCCCTCTTTAATATAATACGCCGAGGCTTTTCTCGAACTGCCGGAAAAGAACCTCGGCATCCTCCAAAAAACAGCCCAGGGCTTGATCCCAGGGCCGCCGAAAATTCATGATAATGGCAGCGCGTGCGTCGCAGTGCACTTCAGCAATGACAACAACAGTACGACCCTCAAAACTCCTTTTATTTTGTTTTCATGTGACATTAAGTCGCGACCAAGCTAATGAGCGAAAAATGAGAGAGAGAGAGAGAGAGAGAGAGAGAGAGAGAGAGAGAGAGAGAGAGAGAGAGAGAGAGAGAGAGAATTAGTTACTCGCCACACTACACTTTGCTGCGAATTTATAAGATCACAAATAACGCCAGTTGAATCCACAGATTACAGGTATGTTTCGTCTTAACAGTCAATTACCAAGACACGACTTTCCTTGCCTGAAGTAAAGATATAAATTAAAACAGTAAATTGTCAGTGGAGGATGTAGACATTAGTAAAACAGGGATCCTGTTATAGAAGACCTTCGGCATTTTGACATATATATATATTTTTTTTTTTTATTTTTATTTTTAGATAAGGCGAAACCAAGTGCCTCAAGAAACGTGTCAAGTGCTGTCGCAGCATAAGAGAAGAAAAAAGCCGGTTAAGTTTCACATAACGTACTAGCTTCTCAAAGGCGCAATTTGTATCGTAGGAGTTTCAGACAAGAAATGTGCGACATGAGGAAACTTCCCAGCCATGATCTGCATTCCCTAAACAAAGATCCCAACAGTAAAAAGGCGAAAATAATAAGGACATTTAAATGAACAGGTGCCACTGGCAAATGTGGAGTGAGCAGTGATGAATTTCCCAGTAAATAAAACGAAACATTACAAAACTATCACAATTAATGCACTAATTAAACGATTCATATGACTTACGTCCCAAAAATAAAGGCTACCTGGGTAGAACCACAGAACTTACGAGAGCCATACTCTCTTATATAACAAAAAAAAATGGCGAAGACATTGCTCTCTCAAAAACTGCACGGTTTACGTGAAGTTTTCGCTCCCTTCCAGTGAAATGTTCCAGTCAGACAGTCACTCTGTCCGTCTGTCTTTTCCGTGAACTCAAAAAATTTACTTTCATCTCTATCTGGACTAGATGAATTTGCATACCGTAATTGGAAACCGCTTTTGGTATAAGAATGAGAGAGAGAGAGAGAGAGAGAGAGAGAGAGAGAGAGAGATTCATTTCCATACTCGGAGTTGAACAGAATAAAGCTGGCCAAGCGAAAAACAAAATATTCAATTGTATAATAATGAAAGACGAGATTTTGATTTCCTGAACATCGGGTAATGTTTGTTATTTATTATTTTTATTTTATTACATGCTTTTATTTAACTTGACTTCTGTCACTAAATTTTCGACCTGCTCCCTTCATCCGATGGACCTGAAATTTTGCATGGTTACTCAATCCCGGGTTCAATACAACCTTACATGATCAGTAGGTCAGCAGTGACCTCTAATGACCCTACAGTGACCTCTTCCCGTATCTCAGGATTTGTATGAAAATCTTCGGATTTTTCATACCTTCTTTGACTCGGTAGACTAAGTTAACAACTCCAGTGATTACTCAAATCTTATTTTGCTCGACAGGATGTCACGCTCAATTTCGTTAGCTACAATCATAAATCGCTTACAATTTCTGTTAAAACTAAAAGTATAAAATAAAAAAAATAAAATTTGTTAATACGCTAGTATTAAAATGCACTAAAAAGTAAAAAATTATGTTTTGAGGCACATAAAGGATTTTCTTACAATTAATCATGTCTAGTAGCATTTCCTTCCATGTTTGGCGACCACGTTTTTTTTTTTTTTTTTTTTTTGACATGATTAATTGTAAGAAAATCCTGGTGTCTCAAAACTTATTTTTACTTTTTGCATTTTAATAAAAGTGTGGTTTACAATTTTAATAAATATATATATATTTATATATTTAATATATATATATATATATATATATATATATATATATATATTTATATTTGTTTTCTCTCACCTACAGGAGTATTATTTTTAGCAGATTTAATATTTTAACCCCTACTATAATGGAAATGCTAAATACCCCAAAAGTTTCATTTCAGTTACAGATTACAGAAAAAAAGTTGTTTACCAAATTGTACGTATCATACAATATACTAACAAACCAGATCATAATCATACGACACAACAGCAACTACCAAACGATGATTAAAATTCATTATCACTGAGCACCTCACTGCCAAGAAGCCCACCATCGAAAAGTACCTGGATCAACACCTTGCTTTCAATTAGCGCGTATATAATCGACTTTTTACTCTATGATGTGACTAGTAGTTTTCTGCTCATTCTACACAGGTTACTTTGGATAAAGCTCCCTGGCTTCAGGCAGCTCTTCTTTCTCGAAGGTGTAAAACACGAACTCAAAAGGCACATGCGCTGCTGAAGGCTGGCGAATGATGGTTATCACTCGAGACGTTAAGTGGTCTCCTCCTGCATTTTTAACACGGTATTTTTCATTTTATGGGTTCTCCGTCGCATCTCGAGAGTCGGCTGATTTGATCAGTTCTCCTCAACCATTCGCTACTCGTCCTTGATTATTCACCCGGTCTCCTTATTAAGGATGTAGAATCTTCTCTGACGAGGGAAATCCATTAACATATTTTCTACTCGGTCCGACTGAGTCTGATTTTCGAGAACGTATAAAGAGTGATGTATCTAATATCATAAACCTTGAAAGATAACCAGATTTTCTTGTTTACGTCAACTAGTTATAAATAACAAGTAAGCACTGAAGTTTTGTTGACATTTATTAATCATAATTTAAGTAATGTTGTTTATAAAGACAGATTCACTAAGTAATATCTTTTCTCATTATCCAGAAGGCTCCGGAAGTTGAAAGCCTAGGCTTTTGGGATGAGGTTACCGGCCGCTTGCCCTTCTTAACCCTAGTTATGACCAGCCACAGTCGCTCAACAACAGGGTTACTATTTCACTGCCTAAAACTGCGCCCAAATTCAGTGGACCTCAGTTTGGAAATGAACTCGGTTCTAATCACTAGTGATGGAAGCGCTCTAACCACTCTAATAATAATAATAATAATAATAATAATAATAATAATAATAATAATAATAATAATAATAATAATAATAATAATAATAATAATAATGGAATTTTAAAAAAGGCAATTTATCCCCAAGTTTTATCTGCAGCACACAACTGGAAATCCATTTAACAAAAGAGGTCCCGAGATGGAAGAATCAAAAGTAACCTGCCTCCATTAACAAGCTCTTTTATGCGCCGCCACGTTGAAAGCTTTCATCTGAAATAAAAAGGAGAAGAACTCTGGCTCGAAACTTTCGGATCCTCCCGGGGCTCTTTGATCATTAAATGGATGATGAAAACTCGGGACATCCGAAAACCATCATTATATGTCTTTATTTCAATTATGAGAGAATGGGATTGAGTTAAGTCGCATCTGAGAACATTTAGGTAGATTTACTTTCGACCTCATCAGAGGCAGTCTTAACAACTACAACAAGCATGGAACTGGAGGCAACTAAGGGCGTCATTAAAATACAACAAACAACAATCATCAAAGGTGGTTGTATCTGGAGAAACGCTTCAGGAAGAAATACATCCCGGATTTTTTTTTTTTTTTTTGGCATAAATGTAGAGGCGAGAAAAAACAAGAGATGGAAAGGGGAAAGGGCGAGGCTCAGCACAGACGAAACTGACAGACCCCTGCCTTTTCCAGAATGGAAGCTTTCACAGAGCAGGGGGAGATAAAATCGCCGAACCGAGCAATCCGAGGATTACTGTATGGAACAATAATAGTTAGATTCCAACGTGTTCCCGACAGGATTACCATTGACCTTCCTTGGGCTAGTCTTCTGGTCTATCTCCTGACAAGAAAATTTCACGAATGTCACTCCCCGACTCAGTGGACAGGCCCTGACTTAACTCACTGCTAACGTTTCAAAACCTATTTGAATAGATATGATTATGTACATATATGTTTTTAGATATTTTTATATGAAACTCCTTATAAACTTATTTTTTTTATTTTTAGTTTCCTATTCAATTTTCTTACGGCGTCGATAACCTACGGTGTTGTAACACCAGTTTTAAGACATAAATCAATCAATCAATCAATTTTAGCGTTTCTTAATAAAACATTCAAAGTGATAGTCCTAACCTTTAACCGAATTTGATTGCGAAAAAAGGGCCTTTGGTTGACTAAACCTTGCTCGACAACACAAAAAAAAAAAAAAATTCTTAAGCTGGGGCCAAGTATCTTCTTCCATCACACTTAAATGACTTCCAGCCGATGTCCCACCCAACACCGAAGTTGAACTTCCCGATCTCGAGTGTGAGACCCATCTTCTCGGAAAAATTCCAATAAATCGGGAAATTCGTTCTCGAGGCTCAGCATCATCCCATTACAAACTTAAAAGTGTGCACCCCCTCCGCACCACAAGCAGAGAGAGAGAGAGAGAGAGAGAGAGAGAGAGAGAGAGAGAGAGAGAGAGAGAGAGAGAGAGAGAGAGAGAGTTGGGGGGATCGGCAGTAATAGCACTAGGCAGCGTCTACTTCTCCGCCACAGACAAATAGATAGGACTGAAAATACCGATGATACTGTAATTGCAGTACTTACAAACGGAAAAAATTTAATAATTTATAGAATCTAAGCTTAAGGCAAATGCCGATACTGACCTTCTAATTACATTTAAAAATCAAAGGATATTACTATTAAAATCCATTCTTCGATTGGTAATGTCTTGTTTTTTTAACTGGAAAAGAATTCATGGAACAGAATTATGCAAAACTGAGGTATCGGTTTCAACACGTCGTTAATTCAAAACCTTTTCATTGTAAAGCAAACTCCCCAAAATCATTATATATATATATACAGTATATATATACTGTATATATATACATATATATATAAAAATGAATATAATATATGCCCTATGACAAGCCAGACAACCAAATTAATTGCATAGCCAAATAAAATATGATGAGAGAGAGAGAGAGAGAGAGAGAGAGAGAGAGACTATAAACATGCTGAGAGAGCTAAGTCAGTACAGTAGAATCCTTTACGTTATCCTGAAGAGGTGTAACGGTAATTTCAGGCAGAGAAAATCACAGGAAAAAGTTATCTTTTGCTACTAAATTACCTCTCTTGTCATGCCAGCTTAAAGTGACCCGGTCAGAAACTCGATCATGAAAAGCTGATTGTTTAAAATCAACCCCGCTGACAAAAATTTAGTTAACCGATACCAAACCAGCTGACATGATAGCTATTTGAATGCATTCCCGCTGACATAATAATTAGCAATTATACGGAATCAATCTAGCTGACGTTTTAACCATTTATTTATAGCCAATTCCCTTGACCAATCACAC
Organism: Macrobrachium rosenbergii; assembly: GCF_040412425.1. Taxonomy (NCBI): domain Eukaryota; kingdom Metazoa; phylum Arthropoda; class Malacostraca; order Decapoda; family Palaemonidae; genus Macrobrachium; species Macrobrachium rosenbergii. Next base: position 24,387,572 of record NC_089762.1, read on the forward strand.
CCATCTACAATAGGAATATGAAATATTTCTTTCCTGATATTTTCTGCAAATAAACTGCAGTAAAACAGGAGAAATATAAAAACACATTGTCAAAGAAGAAAAATCTTATAAATGAACAATGTCTCTCGTAAAGACACTACGTCACTGTCTACTGAAGACGTGCATTGACAAAGTTTAATTACTCTGAACTTTTCCTTCGTTTGCAGGCAAGAATAATGAGTTCAGTAATTAACAAGAAGTGTTCTTTAATTGCAAGGTCTTAACTGTATCTATTATACATGCAAATCGTCATTATAATTTGATATGAAAAGACAGGAGGGCTAATAACATTTTTTAGTTCTTAAGTCCAACTGCATACTATTAAGAAAATGAATACGTTACACAAAGGAATACGTGACAATAAAAAAAATCATTAGCACAAATGTGGAGTATTAAAATCATCAGAAAAATTAAGCAAGAACTTTCCACTATTATGATATTTTTATCAATAATTCAAAACGTAACAAAAGATCAGCAAGACACCTCAAAGGCTCCTTAGAATTACTGGTACAAGAGTGTAATCAATCATGGCGACTGTTAGGACGGTGCATACAACCAAGATGACTGTACCTGGGGGTAACCCCACGAGTGACTGTCATTGACAGGCAAGAGATAACCAATCAGGTGATTGCGTTTGCTCAGACGTAACCCTTCACATTACTCCTTGTATCAGTGGATAATCGATCAGGCGATTACCTTTGGCCAGAAGTAACCAACTGGATGCAAGCAACCTGAGACACAATCAATCATGTGATCATACTTGCTGAGGAGGCGCCAGGCAGATAATCGTGTGTCGAGAGACAACTAAGATATCGTTTGCACTGGAATAATCAATCGGAAAATTACATGGTCTGTGTGTTGACATACCCAATCATTGTTCTGGGATAATCAATCGCCGGTTTAAATGTTACGCGATACCAATAAAGTGATTCACACGCAGTGTTTTCAATGACACCGAAACACTTTCAATATTTAGTTTAAAAGATAATCAGGTGATTTATTCGTGATCAGGAATAACCCTTAATGTGATTTACTCATGTCTGCGATTGTTATACTGGTGATTTATTCCTGTGACTTGTTTATGCCTGATCACGGATAATCTACGGATGACTTATGATGAAGGACAGCCTATCAGGCAGTTTATCGCTGCAAGAGGATCAGCGGTGCTTAAATGTACCAAAAAGGCGAGTCAAAACCATCAAATTTATCGTACAGAAAGAACTCATTACAGGATTCTGTAAATTTACGGACAATCTAAATTGTAATATACGAGATACCATCTCTTATTATAAAATAGTGCAAGATGACAGCTGGCGTGCCACTTCATCAGCTGCACAATCAATAAAACTTATAATACGCAGCACACGACCTCCTAAGGTTTGCACGTCAGTAAAACTCAAATCTTACAAGGTCACCCTAATAAGAGTTGTTTGTGATCCAACTAATTATGCATAAATGCATGTTAAAATTTTACGAAACGTGCTATTACGAAAACATATTGCCGCAGACTTCTTAATGGCAGCACTGAAAACAGTTCTTTTTTTAGTACGAATACTTTGAAAAACAGGTTGCACGTGTCACGAGGCAACACACTGCAGGGGTGCATAACATGGAGCCGAGGAAGGAGGACACCTTCAAAAGAGTCGAAGATCCCATTCGATATGCGTGACACTATCACCTCTCCGTACACACCTGTCGTTCGGAAAGGTGGCTCGGGCACTTTTATTTACATAGACCAACTTCTTTACGCTCACCAGAGCTCAAGGGAACATTATACACTATCATGTACGTATTAGTAATGAAATGGACCGCAGCAGGGCGTATTTGCCTTGAAGCAACGAAAATCATACACACGAACACATGAGAGTAAGAGCTTGCCAAAGATAAGGAAGGGTTACAACGAACGTATCGAACAGAATGCATAAAAAATAGTTCCCGGAAGGATATATAAATGACAGTTACCCTAGTTAAACCCCATATTGTAAATCTCAAATTGAATAAGCACAGGAGCGTCTGGTTTAACGAACATAATGAATTCAATAAAACCACAAACCTGAAGGAACGACAACAACAAAGGAGAGCAGACGCAGGTGCTTATCTTAACAGAGAGCCGGGGTGGAGGGAGGGATGAGAATGGCAGATAAACAGGGGCGGCAATCAAGTAGGGGCATCACAACCCCTTCCCCCCCCCTCCCACCACATTACCATCACCTCCCTCTGAAAGACTCCGACATATCGCAGGGACCTTCTCCCGTAACCATTCCAGCGTTAGCTCCATAAACGGAGGAGAGCTGCAACTCTTGAGAAGATGTGTGTGAGTGTTTGGTGGGCGTAGAAAGTTGTCCACCAAGAAAATGGAAATCTTACGACACCGACGCAGGCGAAGCCAAAACACAGCGAGGTCAAGTAAAGATCACCAATCATCATCTTAATCAACGTCTAAGAATCTTACTCCTTAACCAGCTGATCATATTTGACGGTCGCTTGGAGGCTTCAAGAAGTATGGTACAGTATGTTAGTTCCAATTCCATTTCTCAAAATCACTTTTCATTAAAATCAAAATTAAATAATTAACGCAGATAATCTGCTATGCAGTGCAACTTCGCATTTACTATTTTTAAAAATATGAGCAAAATCTTAGACGTACGAAATTTCTTTTCTTTTCCTCTACGACTCCATCATCATCATCAAGTTTTTACGTCAGGATACGGCGCCATTCAAGAAAAGAATATTGAAAGGAAAAGAAAAGAATGATGGAGGAAGGTACTAAAGCCATGTGGTGCAACGAGAGAGAGAGAGAGAGAGAGAGAGAGAGAGAGAGAGAGAGAGAGAGTTGAGGGGGCCGGGACGGGGGTTGTCATCAATAGGAAACAAAGTTTAGAGCATACATTAATGAGCTCACCAGTCACCACCGGAAAAGGTCTTATGACTGTGCTCCGTATTTATTCACGGCAACCATTTAAGGATCAAAGCAATAAGGTGAGCCGACCACTCCCATAATACACGGCATTCTTGTCAACTGAATGATCTCACGAATTTCCATTATCTTTCTCCGCAAACCACTCCCACTAAATCAAACTTTACAAATGAACTGTTTGACGAATATCCGCTCTCTCTCTCTCTCTCTCTCTCTCTCTCTCTCTCTCTCTCTCTCTCTCTCTCTCTCTCTCTCTCTCTCTGCAGTTGAATATGTGACGTATTTCCGATCGATATCTTATTCATGACATCTTCAGATCATCTTTCCCATTAATTAATGAACTATCGACACAAACTTCATCAATGTAATGCAAGTAACGCATGCGGAGAAAAAACCCTAGGACTTCAGTGAAAAGGTTCAGTAGATATAACGCCCTGAGGTCAAACCTTTTTGACCTAACGTATTTCCCGGAAAATAAGACGAGGTATTTCCCCAATTAACTAATGAAATTTATTGCTTAATTAGCACAAAACACAATCCCCGTTCGGTGTCAAGACTTAAAAAACCCTAATTAGTAATTTTACACCTATAAGTTTAAAGACATGAAGACATTCATTTCGGTAATTCTCAAGACCACTCACTCACTCACTTTGCCATCTGCACGTATTTCCCTTTGCCATATGCGAAGTAAAGTCAATTTTCTTTATATATATATATATATATATATATATATATATATATATATATATATATATATATATATATATATATATATATATATATATATATATATATATGATAATCACGGTCAGTTCTCATACATTATACTTTTACATAACGAGTATGCTTACTAACATCAGTTACTTTGTGAATACAAAAGGTGACACCTGATTTCATAAGTAATAATTTGCATGACAATGACTTTAAGACTTTAAGACCTAACCAGCTCCCCATTAACACTCTTCCCATTAGGAAAGAGTCAACCTTGAACTCTTCTCAAATTTGTTAAAGTTTCGACCTCGTAATTCTATGTCCGCTTCCAATATTACTAAAAACATGGTGAGGACCGAGGAAGAGAAGGGAAGTGATGAAAATCCAGGGATAAATCTGAGCAAGCTCTTTGGGGAGAAAAAGTTTAAACTTAAGGAAAGAAAATGCTGGGAGAGCTTAATGAGCAAATGAATCTTAAATAAAAGGTGCAAATAGATGATGTCTCAAGGAAATGCAGTCCTGTTTCGAAGTATTAATTCGATTTGTTTAGTGTGCAGGATGGAAAAGAAAGATCTGAATGATGCAAGAGCGGAAGAACTGATATACACCATGAATGGTCATGGAAACAAGCCGAGAGCTAAGCAGAGCAGGACTTTGGAGGGTGAAAATTGGATTGGTACTTAGTTGATGGGATTAAAAGCGAGAAGTTGTTTAGTGTATGATAATAATAGTATGACAGAGTGGCTGACCAGGGCGTGTATATAAGGTTTGACGGGAGAAAGAACAGGTTCCAAGGAAATAGGAGAGAGGAATAACTGTTCTCCTGCAAGAAGAAAACTGTAAAAAATGATGACCAAAAACTATAATGGCATAACTTCATGAGGTATACCTACCTACGACGGTGTATACTAAGATTTTTACTGAGATAGAGAGATAAAAACAAAAGGATTCATAAGGTAAGGGCAGTCTGGGTTTATTCAGTTACAGAATGCATGGATCGTTTTTTTGCTAAGAAACAGACAGAAAGTTTGAAAGTACAGGAATATACGGTATACAGTATATGAAGCTGCAGAGAGCTTTGGACGAACTGACAGATATGAAACGAGATATGAAATGAGAATACGTTGACATGTGTGACAAGGAAGAGTAAAAGTAGGTCTGAAGTTCCGTCTCTTGGCAGTATGATACTTTTAAGTATAATTTAATGACAGAAAATTCTGAAAGTGATCAGTAAAGAGCCAGAGAACTGAGTGTGGAGTTTCTGATGTTTGCTAGTGATATACTGCTTGTGATACTGTACTACAAAAGTTTATAAGCTACTATAAGACGAGAAAGATGAAACCAAACTTTTGACAGCAGAAGTAATGAAGGTAGCCAGAAGCCAGGATGATGGATAAATAAATACAAATCATAAGTTAGCGCAACTTAAAAAATGGTCCAGAGTTGAGAGAATGAAGACTGATATTTTAGTGAAGAGCTTGTCATTCGAAATCTTGGGGAGAGAAGAGGGGAAAAAAAAAAACTGTCGGCTGATAGGTGTGCAAGGAATGTTGGAACGGAAGGGTTAAATATTCAAGAAGTACGCGAGTACACGCAATGTAAAGAAGAGTGGTGCCGTTTCACATTGGGTGAGTTAATCTGCTGCTGGAATACGAGGTGCAGTTTGTTTGGTAGGTCAACATGCTGCTGGTGGGTCTCTGTAGATTTATGAAGATTACAAAACTGTAGACGGTTTTTACAAATGGAGTTCATCTTGGATTCAGCATATGAGGATGGATGTTTAACTACTTTCCTGAGCCATCTACTGCCTCTATCTACCTACAGATCTATTATATATATATATATATATATATATATATATATATATATATATATATATATATATATATATATAAATATATAAATAAATATATCTTTATATATGAAGTATATATAATTATTTATAATTAAATATGTATATATATATATATATATATATGTGTGTGTGTATGTATGTATATGAGAGAGAGAGAGAGAGAGAGAGAGAGAGAGAGAGAGAGAGAGAGAGAGAGAGAGAGAGAAATTACATTTCTATCTAAATTCCAAAATCGAGAAATCTAAAATTGACACCATAATATGATCGCTACACTGAGCTAGGACATGTACTGGGAGAACCTCGGGATGAAACTGGCCAGGTCCGCATCAAGGAAGTTGCGTTTGCTCTTTACCTGCAGACTGGACACCATCTCATTCAATTTTTATATGGAGCTTATCCCTCATTGTAGGAAGTACTGTTCTGCTACCTGTTGTGTTTTTAACACTTGTCTTGTAGAAATACTTGAATCAAAGCCTCTCCATCTCGCAAATGACCTAACTGTTACGTTCAGTTTTTAATCTAATAATACTTTCGTAAGGCTGATTTATGCTTCTCCTTGGAAAACCTTTTCGTCTCGACGCACAAAGATAAATAAAACAAGACTGAGTCATACTAGTAAACCAAAGTAATTACAAGTGAAAGCGCAATCTTGAACAGGTGAGTCCGTGAAGAGATTAGGTAGAGGACATAAATGAGAAGCACGAGAAAAGGGAGGAAGGGAGGGACTAAGGTGTGGGGGAACATGTAGACGATGACGTTGAGAGCAACGGGGGATTGGATGACGTAACTCCACCAACCTGACATACCAAGGCGCGCCCACCACTTTATTCGGAGGCCGAATCGGGCCTGAAACTCTTCCTTGCATTCAGCGAAAGCCTCTGCTTCCAACGATAAAATGCTATGAATACCGACGAGCCCTTGGGTTCAGTTTTGATGGGATGTGGTTTCTATTGCCCAATTTTCAACGCGACACTATGTACCAAATCTGTGGCTAAATACTTCAATTACAAAACAACGATAAACATATAAACGAAAAATATTGCCCAACAAAAATGTAAAAACAATCTACATTAGCCGTCATCAGGATCTAACAACTGCGAGTGTGGTGAAGTGCGTGTGTCTGTGAACACAGGACCACAATTATGCAAAATAATGGAATCCTTACTCCAACCTGACAACCATATGCTGCGGTTTCCTTTTCCCCGTCATAAAAAATAATTCTGTGAGAGCTACAGTACACGGTATCTAGTCACGATGGTGATTAGTACAATATAGTATCACACTCACCATGCACTGGAGCTCCTTCTCTGGCTGGGACATCTTTGCCGATATATTTACGAGGATCCTTGGCTTCTGAAGGAAAGATCACTATCCTGTAAACCTTTTTCTCTTGCAAGGAAAAGGTATGAGCACTTCTTCCCTTCAATATCACTCGAAGTTTCAACAATGAAATGGTTCATATAAAGAGTAATGACCCAGTTGTTCACACAGTTTAGAACTAATGTCCCAGGGTGAATGTTTCAATCCCAATTCTGGGTACACCTGACAAAAAAGTGTAGCCAGCGATAGCCCTCAGCATCGATGTCCGATAACGCGTGACCTTGCATCGGCATTTGCAGCCTTACACACGAACAAACTGATATCCAACAGGTGAAGTCACTCTGCTTGCTTTAACTATAAATCAACATTCGTCAAACGAAAGTCATAAGCCAAACAATGACTTCAGCTACCTTGCTTTCTCCCCGGTAATTCTTATTCAAAGCAATACTAAGCACTGAGTAATTTTTGAGATTTGAATTCCTTTTCACAAAAGCTCCCTAATGACTAATTCTACTCGAGTCTAAATAGTACTGTAACATTCATCTGTCCTTGCAGTTACTTACAACAGTTTCAATACTCCATAAATCAGTTTTTTGAGCAGGCTGTTTATATATGAGAATTTTCATTCGCCCACGAATTATCACATCCTTGGGCTTGAAGCTAAAACCTTTTGTAGATGAAGATCCATCGCAAAAAAAGAAAAAAGTTCTAATGAGAAATACGGGTTCCTTACAACTTTTTTACCAGTTGCATTCACAAACACCGTGATGCAAAGAGCACAAACACGTCTGCTGGTGGAGTCACAAACGCACTAAATGTTCAGTCCGTCGAGACTGGGGACCAAGGACTTGAAAACTTCAATATCTGGGCTATTTGCAGAATGTCACACACTCCACAATAACTCAGATGGAATGCCGCAGCCGAGGGATATCTCTTCCAGGTGGCTGGAAAGGGAGAGGGATGAGGAGGAGAGGCCCGAATGAGGTTGCTATTGGAGGAGGTAATCTCTGACCGCCTCCTGCCTCCTAGAGGTGGTGGACCGCTACTACTACTACTACTACTATACTGCTGCTGCTGCTGCTTCTTACCGCTACACCACTGGAGCCTTTTCCGCCGCCGCCACCTCCTCTACCAAGACTGGCTGCTGCCTCTGTTCCTCTCTCCTCTGCTCACACCACCACCTCCACCACCACCACCTCCACCTCCACCACGGTCGATATGCGCACCTCGCCCATCCTCCACCACCAGTGCTGCTTCGCCCGCGCCCTCCCAATCACGCCCAACGAACTCAACCAATGGGCCCAGTCGCAACCCAGCCCTCCTCGGGGACGCCATCGGAACGATTTCGCTCTCTTCACTGACCTATGTACAACTTTTTTTCAAAATAATCATGGCTTAGCCCCAAGGATTTTATTGCTCAATTAATAAAGCAGCGTGTTTTTAATGAAGACACCCGTTAAATCCAATACAACTTTCCAAAATGCGAAGGTCCAAATGTAGGTCACAATCAGGACATGGGTATGTATATATCGTACTGTAGGTGCGGCATCTCGGTCAACATCATAACAGGACGGCACGACAATAGTTCGTTAACCTGTCCACAGCAGCCAATCAACAGACCATTCAGCTAGAGGAATACCATACAAAACTACGGTAATGATGCAACCAGTTTTATCTACTGCCTCAACGGTAAACCCCGTAATTTAATCAATCATATCGACCGAAGGTTCTGGATGAAGATTCACCACCTCTTGCCCTTTAAAAGAACGCTCAGCTTAAAATTCAAATGGGGGCTTCTTTGAAGTGTTCTCAAAGTGCCACTTGCTGGGGCAACAGAATAATGTGGAATTACAGTCACACTCACTGACAGAATTACTGAGAGACAAACAGCTTTAAGATGGTGGTGACGTAGGATATATATATATATATATATATATATATATATATATATATATATATATATATATATATATATATATATATATATATATATATAATATATATATGGATATATATATATATATATATATATATATATATATATATATATATATATATATATATATATACTGTATATAGTTATTAATGGGGCACTGAGATCATTGCCTGAAAGAGAGAGAGAGAGAGAGAGAGAGAGAGAGAGAGAGAGAGAGAGGGGGCTGCATAACTGGCTCCACTGAAGTAACATCAAGTTGCAGACATGAAACTAAAATTGCGTCATTTTACAAGTACCGTCTTTCCTACGGACCTACCAAAGACAAAACATCAATCACACTACAAAGACAAAACATTACAGTGACGTAATTTAACAATATTAAGTGGAATTTTACCACTATTATCACTGATAACCAATGCGTGTATGGCAAACCTGTTTACGCTTCACCGATTCAGATCAAGTGAGGGAAGTGTGCCATCTGACATAAATGGCCCGAGTCATTTACATAATAATTTGGTGTGTCCAGTATATGTTGAAATCTTTTGGCTCGTTTATATACCGTACCTCCCTCATTGCGATGGTTACCACCGCCAAGATCATTTTTTTACCCATGATGTCTTGTTTGACTGCAATGGACCTTGGTCCTGTAGCTCAAGAACGTATGAACGGACTTGTTTGTACTTTGATTGAAAAAAAAATCATTGGGTGACGCCACTGGATGAATAAATTGAAGTAGATGTCAATGACGACACAGAAACCACTTCTTTAAACTACTGGTGGTTCTAACTGCTTTAATGATAAATATAAATAAAACCAACAACCTCCACCGCAAAGTCTGTTACCAAATAAAATAAAAATCCCCCCTCAACTGTCTGACGAGAATCGCGTCTCTTCTCGGCTGCAAAAGTTCTTGGGGATCTCCACAACAGGCTCTGGTACAGTACATGAAAGTAGCTGCCCAAGGGGGAATTTACAGTACCCTTACTATTCTTACGTTATGCGCTCTTTCTCACGTATGGACAGTACATTACGCTGTAGACGTAATAATGGTATTTTGGTTCGTCCCCAGATGCACAATAATAATAATAATAATAATAATAATAATAATAATAATAATAATAATAATAATAATAATGCTTGAAATGAACCAATCAATATATTTCCCAATACTATGAAAACTGAAAAGTACTGAAAAGGCAGCAATAACAAGGATAACGCTAAACCAGTGGATTAAAAAAATTCCGATGCAAATCTCAACCTTTGCCATTCAAGGACACTTAAAAATCATTCCGGGTAATTCCACAGTCTACTTAAGAAATCGTCGAACCGCTCGGAACTGGCAGGCATACAGCGAACGAATGACGTCTAAGCAACCTTTCCGATATCGAACAGAATCGACCCCCGGGATTTGTCAGCAAAGGTAAATAATTCAAATGCCGTTCATCAGGAGATCGCCGCCAGATTCCTGGCCAATCGACATCTAGACAATTGGAACTCCGGTTTGCCAGGTTTCAAATTAATAGGTTTTGTAACGTAAATTTCCACGGTTCGCCTCTCTAACTATGGTCTGGGGCCCTAGGGGAGGCTAAAAGAAGCAAAATGCGCACCACTTCTTTTACTCTCCATCTCTTCTCTTCATTTCTTTTTATTTCAAATCTCATCTCTGTGGAAGTTTACTGACTAAGTTTGTCTTCTAGGATAATAATAATAATAATAATAATAATAATAATAATAATAATAATAATAATAATAATAATAATAATAATAATAATAATAATAGGAATTAACTTCGTGTTTATCAACCATTACATATCAACAGTTAGCTCAAATAGCAGAGCAACACCATTAGTCTTTGGATATTGATTGAATCGGCTTCCTCCCTCTTCATGTCTATAATCAGTTTTCAGTGCAAGAATCTAATGAATGGTTTTATCCCTTCCGATAAAGATTACCTCATCGAGGCCCTCCAAATCCTAATTTTGATAGAGAGTTATGCATTTTTTTTAGCACACTGACCGCTAATGTCAGTCATGTTCTCCTAATTCTAGCCCAGATGCAATCCACAACAGTCAACTAACAACTGCGCTAATAATTAATGATTGGGTCAAGACTAGCATACTGGACTTCAAGTATATGTGCCCATACTGTTCCTTGCCTCACCTGAAGATCGAACTTGGTGTTCCTCATCTGTGAGCCAAGTGTGCACCGAGGATATGAGAGAGAGAGAGAGAGAGAGAGAGAGAGAGAGAGAGAGAGAGAGAGAGAGAGAGAGAGAGAGAGTGCCCAAACTGTTCCTTGCCTCACCTGAAGAGCGAACTTAGTGTTACTCGTCTGTGAGCCAAGTGTGCACCGAGAGATAGAGAGAGAGAGAGAGAGAGAGAGAGAGAGAGAGAGAGAGAGAGAGAGAGAGAGAGAGAGAGAGAGAGAGAGGTGCCCATACTGTTCCTTGCCTCACCTGAAGAGCGAACTTGGTGTTCCTCGTCTGTGAGCCAAGTGTGCACCGAGGATATGAGAGAGAGAGAGAGAGATGTTGCAAGCGAGTGCCACCACCCTTCGCGCATTCATTATTTAGTCATTATTACCAATCAACTTGAATGGATCATCCACTTCCAAGCACCCTGTCGCTCCCTGCTTTCTTAAGATTCCAGAAGTAAATAATTTCTATCTCTTTTTTGTTGTGAATCTGATTAATTTTGCTTAATTTTCCTTCAATAAGTAGAGTCTGCAAATGCTCACGATGACGACAATAATGATAATAGGAATAATGATGATCGCAATCAGAACAAGTCATAAAAGAACAAGGAAAGAAACAAAAAGGGGGGTCGTACATATTTCTCTTCCTCTCTCTCACTGCAAAAAGGAAATAACACAAGACGGAAAACAACTCAAACATCCTGTCTTTTAGGAAGAACTTAAAAGACGGACAGCTCTCGTTTTTCGACGCGAGGGTTATAAACCAAGGCTATTATAGCCTTACTTCGTAAGTAAGGTGTAAAAGGTAAAATGCGCCGTTCCTCAATTGCCGAGTGAAAACAAAAACCAGACCTATTTCATTTTTGTGCTTTAGAGGATATTTCATTATTGTAAGATCCTCCTGACTTTCCTAAACTTTCCTTTGACGTACGAGTAGTTTTCTTGCCTCTTCAAAGCTTCGTAATAATCGAATAACCTAAAAGAAGCAGCGGGAGAGCTTTTAAGGAGAGATGAAAGGAAATAAAGTTCTGTCTTGTTTATTTCTCAGCAAAGTTTTAGAACCTAACAAAGCTAATTTTTTAAAAGACACAATCACTCCAAACTCATCCAACATGTTCAAATGGTCAATAAAAGAGGGTTTGGAGTATATCTACAACAGAATATTTACCAGCCAAAACTATTATTCACATAACGTTAAACGTCACCCCATGATTCGACATAAACAATACGACCTAGTCTTCCGTACATTTTAAAATGCTAACCGACTGAAGATAAACTCTTTCAAGGGAAATTAGATTGAATGACTTCCAAAATCTGTCCAAATTTCCACCGAACGGAGGAGAGAGGAGGCAGGAATAGATTGGCTCCGATGTCCAAATAATTGATCCCCTGTGCACTCTTTGCTGGCATAAAATCGTATTACCGACTCCATTTGCCCCCTTAATCACTCTCTAACTGTCATTCCAGACATGATGAATTAGCTTACAGCAATGAATCCATTTCCCATGCTAACAGTTAGGAATATTCGCTGTCAATATTCATACTGAAAACTGACGCCGGCCGGAGTGTTAATGGCAGAATCATTTGTCAATGCGATGTCAATTACTCTTCCGTTGCTGCAGAAAAGAAGTAAAGGTGGATTTCAGGGACGAAATCCTCCCGTCCTACGAGGCTTATTCATCTCGGATCATGGAACGAATTAGGGGAAATGCAGTGCGCCGGAGATTTTAGGCGAAAAGTAGTACTGGCATGATATACAAAATATTACTCATGTTCACGTGATAAGAATACATGAGAGAAAATCAGAGTGAGTTATTCCTAAGTACCTAATTTAAAAACCACGCAAAGTACTATATATCAATGACTAAACGGTTAAAAAAAAGAGTATATAATAAAATTCACATAAAATGCATAAACATTACTCGAACAAAACTTCACGTGTTTGCATGTTTAAAAAAACAAACTTCCTCCAAACACCGAATTTTTATTATCATTATAATAAAAAACAAAGCCTACAGCCGAAGACTCTTATTTACGAAATTGTCACGAAATTATCACCTCAAACTATCAACTTAAAAGGGCTGCACAGAAACATATTTCCCAAGACACATTCCATTAAACGCATATGATGGTTTTGATACACATTGGGCGAAAGCCATATCTGTTACACCATACCAGCATACTTTTTGCCAAGGATTCGATAATATCGACACCCTAACGCCTTCCTTTAGACTAACCCTCACAGAAAAAACATGGGAAAAATTTAGACTCGACATCTGCCTTCTTATCTCGAAAATGGCAATATATTACTCAAGCAAATGATACGACATTACTGAAAACGTCATGCCAGTTAATTTGAGCACACACCGCAATAATTATTCCTGATTTGTTTAAATTCTTAATAAAAAATCACTTCCTACGTATTTTACGCAAAAACCTTCTAAAGAACCCCATTCTTTAGGCATCAAAATTTTTATTGATAGTAGCAAAATATGATCTCTTACATCGCAGTTCATTTGAGCACGGTGTTGCTAATATAATTTTCCATTTTATCATTATTGCTTCTTAAAATAGACCAGTGGGTTCAAAACAAATATCTCATTCTCTCAATGGCAGATAACACGAGCAAATAAAAAACCATTCAGAACATTACGTTACAATACCCACATTTCACAACATGGTTTGTCTTTCTGACAGCCTAGAATCTACCAAAAGTAAAATACAAGAAAAATATCAAAAGTCATGAAATTTTCAACACTCATTACAATATAGTTACAAATATCAAGTAGCAGTAGCATTTCCTCCAGCTATGTGCATGCTGTACTCTGCAATTCCACTAAAAGTCTAAAACCATCCTACAGTATCTGCTGATCTTTTTCCAAGCCAATGACAATAAAACCCCCGATTCGTTATGAACACAAAATTTACGATAGTAACATGAAACACAAAAAATAACTTGAAAAAAGAAGACTTTATGTTCCTGTTAGCAACAAAAGCATATGTGGGTTGCTTCATTCAACTGGTCCCATACCTAACCTGTCTACTTTCTTCTGGTTTACTTTTGGAAAAATTCTGTACCTGGAAAATACCTTCTTCCAATAATGCGTTCCTCGACAGAATTCACCAAATTCACCAGGGATTCCAATTACTTTTCAAATAGTCATTAAGATGCACCAGATGAAGATTTTTAAATTTTTAAAAATACTATGCATATTTATTTGTGTTAACTTCCATTTTCATTCCTATTATAATTGGTATGTGTTACCATTTTGGTTAAGGAAATAATATTATTATTATTATTATTATTATTATTATTATTATTACTTGGTTCTTCAAAATATACTCTGATTTAATGTCACATTCATGAAGCCGAGACACAAATGATGACTACTCATAAAACTCAATTTTGCTGTTGTATTAAATGACTGTAAATTTTGTTCTCAAATACCATACTGAATAAATTTAACTTGCAGGACAGTTTTAGTGTATATTACGAAATGATTACTTTGTCGCCCCAAATTGCACAAAGTATTATAGATCAATTACAGTATACTGTACTCTATTTTTATCAAGCTACCCTCCCTTACTTCTCTCATAGCTTGAGTGATAATTTTTTTTTAAAAGGCTTCACCTACAAGGGCTTTGGTTTTGGCTAATCTCTGTGCAATATTTCCTAGGACTTTCTGATTTTTCTTTAAGAATAACCAGCCATCTCCAAGTCTAATTTCTTTTTCAAAAAGATGGTAGGTTATACAGAGCATAACAAGAGAACAACAATTCCCAAGCTAAGCAAATCACGGACTGCTGAACTTCCCTAATAAAAGTCGGAGGTGGTGGCCTGAAGATTTCAATATCTGGACTTACTAAGTTCCACAGAACAATGGTAACAATAGTGCTTAGAAAACTATACAGCAATGCTGCAATTTTAGATATGGAAGAGTGAAGGAGACTGAGAATACAAGTAAAGGCAGGATTAATGACCACACCATTTGCATTAAATTGAAACAAAGGAGGGAGCAACCAAAATATATGAGCAATTTTAAACTGATAAAATATAAAACAAAGCTATAGTCACAGGAACATAGAAAGGAACTCGATAAAGTAAAACATAACCCAAAATTTTCAAAAGTTAATTTAGAAATGTGAAAAATGTCCTGTCTCCAATACAAATTAAACATTTTTCTGAACAACCAAAATGCTGTATTAATAGAAAAGAGCTTCTGATAAGTGAGAACAGATCAATTCGTGGATGAGAGTAAAGGCAGCTTACGATTGGTAGCTGAAAAAAGCAAAATGTGTGTGGTGGAATTAATGGCAAAAGCACTAAAATGAAGATATGCATACTAGAGAGGGTAACTGAAAAAAAAGGGCATATAAGCATGCAGAATCCCAAAGAACACAAGACATAGGGAAGGGACCAGATATCAACAATCAGCTACAAATATACAGACATTGGGTAAAAACCTATTAACGAGATAAAAAAGGAAAAAAATTATAGGCAAGAAACTTGGTTGAGTTCTTTGATGAAACCCACTAATTACCATTGTGATATCAAAAGTAACAACAGCAAATAATAACCATAAGTCCTGCAGACAATATAATTAATAATTAGTACTAAAAGAGAAGCAAGTCCCCTGGCTGCAATAGTTTACCAAGACAGACTCGGGGCAAATATTGAAAGGGAGCAAACTATACACACCTTAAAAACATATGGAGGGGCCACAAAACAGCAGTATGACAGGCACTGCAATTGAAAGACTTAGTGGGGAAATGAGAGCCACAAAGGGTGGCCTTTCCACAGTCAGTCAATAGAAAAGAGGGAAAGGTGAATTTACAGAAACTGAACACTATTAACAATGAACCCAGAGTTTTTTTTTTTTTGGCAGCAAACAAGATCAAGAAAGAACAAATCCTTATATGGTAGTACTGTATAGCCAAGTTTTTGTTCCCTCCAAAACTCAAAAATACTTTTGAGTACAGTATTTTTGTCTGCTGAGACCTCTTTCTACCTCCAAAGACACTTTTTTGGGGGGGCTCTTCAATATAAAGCACAATGGACTTCAGCACATTAATAAATGTAGCTTTACACAATCAACTTTAGCAACCTAAGGAGTTTAATATTTTACAGTTGATAGAAGCAAAAATAATACAGATTTAATAATGACTGTAAAACAGCAGTATGATCTCTTAGCAGTGCATGAAGGAAAAAATATTGCAATTCAGAAAGTTGAAAAAACAGAAAACACACAGTAAATACATCATCCTGTAAAGCCCTTTGCAAGACTGGCAGCTTAACAGATTCGACAGATAGACTGACCTTACCAAAGTCCACTACCTAGCATCACTGATCAATGATGATATCCCCTCAGCCCCCAAGCTACATTGCTTTCTGTCCTATAATTTTTATCAATCTCCTTAGCTCCTCATCCAAGATGAGCATTTCTGGCTCCAAATTTTGCCTCTCAATTAAAATAAATTCAAAAAGGACTGCCACATGAGAGGTTACAATTTTGAGTCACTGTTCCTGTTAATGCTTTGACTACTCTTAAAGGGATACTTTGGCCACTGAATCATAATAAAGATTACAGTACAGTACATGATTCTTTTCTTAGAATGGCAAGTTTAACATTGCACTTTCTGTATACCTTACTTCAAGACCCCTGCATTCAACTGCCTACAAGGTAGAGTATGCTGACAAATGTAATATAATATAGAGCACAGTTTTCCTTTCAAATGAAAAAACAGATCTTGATGTCAAAGAAACACCTGCATTTGGATGATATTTTTCAGAGATTAACAAGCCATATTCAATACACAATCTACAATAATAAAAAAAAAATCAGCATCAATTCTGCAGATGTTTTATCCTATTTTTAGTTCCCCATAAACTCTAATCAAAGTGGAAGCAAAAACTAAAGGTCATATAAGATTAACAAAAAGAATAAAAATTGTAAAAAATACAAGGTACAAGAAACACTTGCAGTTTGATGTTTTCCTTCCAGTAATAAATCAACCCATGCTGATAATAGCCACCCTTCCAATGCCTCATCAAGCAGTCTAATCAATATGTAGGACACAAAGCACAGCATATCACAACTGGCTGTGGCAGAAACTGTTCAGAGTACAGTGTGAGGGGAAGGAGAATCAATGTAAAGCACTATCCAGATGTGGAAATACGTATTTATAAATACAGGAAAACAAAAATAACCACACTTGGTTCACTATCATGAATATTGCATTAATAATGTGGTCATGACTCAAAAATCAGCTCCAAGTATATTACCCCTACTCACAGAGGAATATTAATTTGGTAACAATAATGCAAATGTGGAACTGGATTATGTTACTAAAATATTAACTTAAAATCCATGCTATGTTAATTTTTGATGATGAATAGTTCCTCAGAATCTTTTTAAATCGTTTTTCTGAAAATAACCAATACAGTAGTACATTCACCAAATATATAAACCATCCTGTATACATTTCCTGTGTTATGCACTGACAGCAGGCTCAGCTCACACTGTCCAGCTTTCAATTCTCAAACTGGACAAAAGGGAATGATATGGCATGCTCCCTAAGAATCCAGTGTACCTTTGTTGACTTGAGCAGTTAATTAAGTACCCAGCTGTTAGTGGAATGTTGTGGGTGCAACTGTTATGAACAGGGGAAGGAGAAAAAAAAAAACTTATCCAAGTGCGCAGTATTCTGTCAAATATACACAGTAGTACCTTTAAAGTGGGAGGGCCTCAATGAGGTACTCCTCATCCCAAAAGAGAAAAACCATTTAAAAGAGTTAATAGTCATTATTATTTCCAGATAGTCTAAAACTCTTCAAGAAAGAATTCATTTGTTGAACCGAGGAAAGCATGCTGTCAACTTCTGCCTTGTTCCCATAATAATGAAACATTGGCTTTCATAGAGATTCTGTCACTTGCATAGAGACAAACAAAACATCAATTGACACCAACTGACAATTTTAAAACTATGTAAGGGATACTGCTTACAGTACTCCTTGAACAAAACACTAAAGAAATAGCAGAATTTCTTTGTATAATAGCATTTACTCCAAAACCAAAGCCTTCAACTTTGTATTGCTTTGGCTTATTTCTTGTAGCTTTCAATTTCAAATTTTCCTAGCTCTGATTATTAACAAAATAAAAAATGAATCATTTGGCTCAACCCCACAGGCTTAGCCCAAAGAAATTAGACTTGATAGTCTGGCCAAGCTATTTTTTAATAACATTACTGGAATGGAATTTCCTATTTTTTTTAATGGACACAATGAATTCTAACGGAGTTCTCTCCTCCTTATTATACTGTAAATCACAAAGAATATACAATATACAAAATTATGTCTGGGGGAAGCTTGTAACCTGTTATTACAAGTTTTTTAAAACAATTATCATCTGTAAATTAAACAAATTTCCCAAACCAAATTAGCTGACTCTTGCAACTCACATCCATACTTCTTAGTGCATTAGTCTAAATTTTAATCAACTGTTTTGTTTGCAAAGAAAAATTATAAATATAACATATTACATTGTAAAAACTGACACTGTATTTCTGTTAATCACTAAAGTGATATGTACTAACTTGTACAATACCATGATACTCAGCAAATAGAAGCCAACAGCATATGCAGTGTATTTACAAGAGATTAAAGAAGACAATATTACAACTTACATTAAAAGCATTGGACATATTCATATCAATAACTACAAATAAGATTGCAGTAACCAAACTTTCATAATAAAAAAAACTACAATTATTGAATACATTTGCAACACACAGTAAAGGTAAAGAATAAAAATTCACACTTACCTGGATTCCTTCAAAATACTTCAACCTGATATTACATTTCTATGCATATATCTAAAATGCTGAACAGCAAAAAAAGCAGTGGATGCCTTCTGTATCACCAAGATTACAGCACAAAAATGTATTTAAAGGAATACAGAACACATTTTTCCCTCTAATATTGTGAATAATAACTAAAATACTACCTAATTCTGTACCAAGAAACTCTACGAGAAAAAAAGCACTTTAGACAATTTCTTCTGGATTCTACTCTTGGCAATACAACTAAGAAATTTTTTATAGAAGCTTCATACTAAGACCTTCTGATGTCTCTCCAGCATATGTGTTCAAGCTAACGTGTCATTAACAGTTTTGATCAGCAACAGAAAAAAAAGCAAATGCTAAAACTTTAACAGCAACAAAACACATTTTTGCAATATTTCCAGAAATTAAATGAAATACTTCAGCTACTTAATAAAAATCTGCTGTGCCAAAAACTAACTTAGGCTTAAAGAATACAGTTATGCAAACTTGGCAAATATTACATCCTTTTAATCTGTATTTCTATTCCTAAGCACAGGAAATTTATCTTATTCAAAACTAATTTAAACTGCCAGCAAAGCTCACAGTTCTCATTAATATCGTAATGTGTAAATTTATTTATTTCATGTACACACTTAATTAAACACTAACATGAGTACTCAAAAGATTTTTTACCAATTAATTCTAGCCTCACAGGCGTACCCCCTTTATTTTGTAAATTACATAAGTAAGGTAATTTTGGTTATCTTTCAGGTAAATGTAGCCTCCCATTGTTCACTAACATGAAAAAATAAACTTTAAAATGTTGCAGAGCAGCAGAAACACACAAGGTACATGCTGAAGTGACAGTAAATGACTGGAAAAAAAAAACTAGCTTTCATAAGCAGAGTTTTTAGTGCTTGCTCCAAGCAGTACTGTAATGTTTGTTTAGAAAAATTTAAAAAAAAAGTTACTGGTAATAGCTAATGATACTTGGGCTTCCTTTCTCTAACTAAAGACATACTCCATTGATACTTCATTCATTTTCCTCAAAACAAACATAATCGGCATCACCTAAAATACTAAATAATATCAATGAGGTGTAAATGGTGGTACATGCATGGGGTACCAATTCCATTAAATGCATTCCTTAAAAAGTGCAAATTTGCAAACTACATTAGAATCATTCACCTAAAGTTAAACAAACTAGTAGCAAAAATATAAAACGTTCCTCTATAGGAAGTTTCTAAACAGAACCATCTAAAATACAGTAAATGCATACAACTAAAGCACAACACTACAGAAACATCCCATCACCAAAATGGACAAAAAGATGTGGGTGCTTACTGTCGGAATGAACCCCAGCGACGCGGGGCCACGATTTTCTCCTGTGCGCTAATGAAGGAAGAGGGAGAAAAAAATTTCAGTGTAAACCATATGACAGGTCACCTACTGCAAGATTTTTCTACTTAGATCAAAATCTATATTGGCTAGGAAGGAAACTTTGTAAGTTATTTGAATGAAAAGAGTACATGACAAGTTGCTTCCTCCTTGACAGGTGCAATTCACAAGGGGATTCCATGCTTACTATTCTAATTCTCTCATAGATTCTTAATAATGATTCATTCAATAGCATGACGAGCAAAGAATAAGATTAATTCCAGTCAAATGAACCAAGACACCATAAACTAAATCATATTCATCTAGACAAGACAAATTTTTATGTCTTAATATAGAGTGATTGCTAAACATTTTTTAAAGGATTTTATCACAAGTTCATACAACATTTGGTTATGCACTATTTAGTGCTTCCATACAATTAGCATGTCTTATTTTATAACACTGGACTAGGAAAGAAGAATGACCAATTAAAATATAAGCCACCCATACAAGCCTTGCATTAACCCACACTGCGCAATTACTAGATAAAATACAAGAGAAGTAAGTACCACAGCATCATTATTATTGTTACGAAGTACATCCAAAGATATCAATCCAAACCACAGAACATGACACAAGGGAAAAGAGAAGTCAGTAATCTGTAAGAGAGTAATACTGTCAAACAGTTTGGCAATGCACTTTACAAATAGTGTTAGCACACAAAAGCTATGAAGTTTAAATAATTATTTAATTCAGAAAACTAAAACTATTTTTACAACTTTTTTTTCTATTATAATCAAGAGTCATGAAAATGTAATGTAATGTTCATGTGACATCCGAAAATTAAGTATTAACTTCCATTCACTGACTATGGTAAGTGTTACTGCATCCCACTTATTTTTAAGCAGCCAAAAAGTAATTTTTACATTCTACTAACCATCTTAAATCAATATTTTACTAAATAAATAAATTTATCCTGTGAGAGAGTATTGCACTACATTCAGTGTGCTGTATGTAGTTCTTTGCAAAATCCTTTTGGCTCCAGCTGCTCTACGTCTTTTGTGCTTTCATCCACTCCCTCCATCATCATTCAGTTTTCTCATTTTCTTCTTGCTCAAAATTCATTTGTTTAAGCATATGAAACTTCATTCACTGATCATATTAAAATACTTTTTTTATACTATCAATAATTATATATCATTCACTATCATACATGAACACTAATCAAACTTTCGTTATTGCCAAATCATGTTTTACTTACATTCCAGATCTGTAAATCTTGGTAATGTCATATTTCATTGGCACTGTATTTACTGTTCATTAAAAACAAAAAACTTTAGTATACTGACTATTAAAGAAGTCTATTATTAACTAAGGACGGTCTTTATTTCCTTTTAATCATAAAATGTAAAATTTACTAGAAAGCATGAGCTATTTATGACTGATTTTTGATCACATACTACACAATTTAGATTTGAGAAATATTCAATTTATTAATACCTGTTTAATGCTGACTGCTATCAAAGAAGGGAATTAACCACGTGAAAGTGTGAAGGTTACTCAAAGCATACTATACCTAATACAAAAACTGCCTTGAAAGAAATGACGACAGCAAGATATATCACAGGAAAGCATGTAAGGCAATATGCATCCAACAATCTGCAGCATCACCTTGAAAAAATTTAACCTCAAAAACAAGTAACAAAAATTCTACTGAGATTGCTTGAATCTTCAATTTACACACAAACAAAAACCATGAATAAAGTGGAAAACGAAAACAGATAAAGTGGAAGCAAATGTTAGCAAGGCAAATTAGTTGGAAAAAATAGTGCAATCATTCAAACAGACTGAAATTACTTCATCTCTTTAAATTACTTCAATTGAGATTACAAGAACAGAATTAGGAAAAATCCCTAACAATGTAAAAATCTACACCTAAAATGTTTTGCCAACTCACTGAAATTGTCATAACACACGATATCCATTGAAGAGTACATACTGTGTAGTGTATATGCTTTTCAAACATTGTACCTCAAAAAGAGAGATTTATGGAAATTTTGTAAAGCTAGTTCCAGAGAGGTACTGAATAAAAAAAAAAAAGTAAACTATACTACTTTCTTATTAATCAATTGCTGAAATGTCACTAGACAGAAAAACTGACTACTGTACTCATGTTCCCTGGATTTCAAAAACATGTTAAATTTTGTAAAAGCAGTCCTACAATATTATTATTATTATTAATAAAAAACTTTGTCAGAGGCATTTCTTAAAGCATTTAAGTAAAATCTGTAGTAAATGATTCCCAATAATTCATACTATACATAATTCTCTGCAATGGACAAGTGTGCAGTTTTCACTATTAGGATCATATACCATTTGAGAAGCGAAAGTTATGCCATGCAGAATTGTGAAATTTTAGAGTACATCACAATCACGTAACCAGTTTTGCCAGGGAAATTATATAAGCAATGCAACAGAAATACAAATCTGCAGAAGCAACAAACAGTTTCAGCATTACAAGTTCACCATGCAATATGAATACCAGCGCTGTTTATTGCCCATGCTGCTGCAATTGCTGTATGCCTCTGAAAATTGTGCAAATTGGCCACCACCTGCTAGTTCTAAAAAAATACAAATGGGAAGAAATGGTGCAAGTTAAGTACATTCAAATGATATCAGTACCTGGACGATCCTCTTAATGACCTGCGAACCCATGAGTTCCTACGACTAAAATTACTTGGAGGGAGAGAGTGAGGCGGACCTCTCATGGAGTCATCAAGTTCATCACTGCGGGCCAAATGAATTGAATTAGTATACAGAGGAACAGTGGAAACTTCCTCATTTAAAGTTCTCCAGTGCTTAAGAACATCTGTACTTCAGTTAACCAAGATGATACATTAATCTCATATACAGAACAATATCTAAAAAAAAAAAAACAGGAAGATTTCAGATGAAATTTAAGGTGCATCGCACTACAAAATATAAAATATGCTATGTACAAAGTTATCTTTCTGTAATCATCTACAAGAAATTCCTTTGCAAACCACTGTACCTGGAATCAATATGACATTAGTTAAGGATTTTTTTGTAAATAGGTTTATGCAAACTCTGAAAATGAATGACGTAAGGAAAGCGCTATTGTAACTTAAAAATAGTTTATAATGTGTGCAAAGTATATATTCATCGTTTATCTAAACAATTCCCTTCTTTATAAAATGGATATTTTAGATTGATCAGAATGCAGCTTAATGTAAATTATGCTAAATAACAATAATGTACATGTACATTGGTATTTCTTTCATCAGTAATTTCTCTTAACCAAGAGTACATATGTGAGGTGGTCCTATGTGTGTGGGGTCTATGGCAAACCTCTTACCTAGCAACTACAGACAATACTTTCTCTTTTCTTAGTGAAGCACCTTGTATGCACACACATTTGTTTACTTCATCTCACAATGTTCCCTTAACAATGCTGGAGGATTTTGCCAGAAAACTTCCATTTTTCAAACATTTGTCGCTGAAAATGGCTATTTTGGCCCATATTAATCCAGTCTGCTCAAGTGTGTGCAAAACATAAGCAGGGATCTTGCATAAAGTATGCATATTTGCACCCTACAAACACTGTATGTACAAAAAAAGAAAAGAAGGTATCTCACCCCATCTGAGCAGTGTCGGAGTCACAATCTAAATCATCAGCTTCTCCATTACAGGCAAAGACTTCTTCATCTCGGTCACTCATACTCGAACAACCGCTGAAATGTTGAGGCAACAATTAATAAAACATATTTAGATTTAACTGACAATAATTAAATAATTTATAACATATCTGATTTAACTGACATTAGTTATATAATCTATAATAAATAAAAATATCTAGTGATACAGGCAAAAAAAAAAATGAACTGCATTCCATCTCTCGAGCTATCCTTTTCTTTATTAATAACTTCCTGTAGTCATGTTTTTTTGTTAGTCACTCAAACCTTTATATTTCTCCCTTCAATTCCCGCTACCTGAATGGTGATCCCATCTCTGAATAAAATCCAGTTTTACCAATGCACAGTTTCTATCTATTACCTCTTCGACCCAATGCTTCTACTTTTAGCGTTTCAAATTACCACTGAATGGTCTAAGAGACAAAGTTCTTTAATGCATCCTAGTTATGACAGTCATCTCCATCCTTATCCAAAATAATTCTGCTATCTTTAAGGCATTTCACATTTCTTTGCCTATATTTTCCTTGATTCTGTTATTACGAATCCAAATTTTTCCTTTCCCGAAACCGGGATATTTAAGAGTAATAGGTCACATGTTTTATCCACGTAAATAAAAATTTAAAAAATTAAAACAGTCTGACAGAAAGCTTCATTTATCTTACAATATCGTGAGGGTATGCGTTCGTTATGAATCTCGTATTAGGAATTATAATAGTTACTTTCAGGTCCATAAGCTTTTCTTTAAGCCTCAAGTTTTAAAGCGCTTCCTCTTATTCTGAAAGAGAGAGAGAGAGAGAGAGAGAGAGAGAGAGAGAGAGAGAGAGAGAGAGAGAGAGAGATAAAACGAGTCTTCTCGTCGTCATGATAAAAAAAAGACCAGAAATCTCCACCAGAGGACTCCACCCCCACAGGAAGAATGTATTCGACGTCTCCCAGAGTGGCAAGATAATTAGGAGACAGAGACAGAGACAAGAGAAAATGGAAAAGCAGAACACCGCTTTCTTTCATTATGAAAAGCCGGGGGAGGGGTACCGGAGGGGCTGAAGACCGGTGGTAATGCAGAGAGGGCTGAGGGAATGACAGTGACGCAGTGATCACCATAAATTTTTTTATTTCCATTCCGGGCTTTAAAAAATCCGAAAGCAACAGTATTGACCAATCATAAATTTACAAGTAAAATTTACGTGTGATTTACGCGTAGTTCAGCGTTCATTAGCACAGCATTAAGTTTAGATGGGCGTAGACAGGATGGAAATCATTCATGTGCATGTATGTCAGGGCGGGGGTCCCCGGGTAAAAACTATGGTTGCTCACAGAGCTTCTGTTGGGATAAAATACTTCTTTGCGTATTCATGTCTTATGCATTATAACCTGCAATTAAAATATAATGCATCACGTAGAGACATTAATTATCTACGACTGCATCATAACAACAAAAAAACAATAATTACCTTGAATAGCATCGTACACAGAACAGCAACTACCAACCGGTGCATATCTGCGAAATCTGCCTGGCCTTCAGAACAATATTGAGGTTTTTATGGGTTTTTCATCAAGTGTCAGTTTGGCCACAATTATTTGATTTCAGTGCTGTATTTTACGTACTTTTACAGTTACATAATTAAATAATATTACTGTTAATAGTCTCTCTCTCTCTCTCTCTCTCTCTCTCTCTCTCTCTCTCTCTCTCTCTCTCTCTCTCTCTCTCTCTCTCTCTCTCTCTTACACAACGCTCCACAATCTAAAATTAGCTCGTGATCATTTAGACATGCAATAAGTGAAGCATTCTGCAGTCTAAGTAATGTCTGAATATCTCTTTAGTGAGAACGTCTCCTAAATAAGGCATTATCTTCTCAAGTCACCCTGTGTGACCATCCACGTCATAACATCCGCTACTAGAATGAGGAACTTCGTCTTCATCCCTCCCGATTTTCTGGAACACTTAACCTGCATCTTTTTCCTAAAAACTGGTTTCGTGTGTTACCGCTTGGATTAACAGAGGCCAATATTTCCGCAGACACTGGTTTTTATGTATTAAATAATCGCAGAATGGGCGAAATCGAGACTTCATAAAGTCCGATAATGTCAGCAAAACAGCTTAAGCACGATGGTTCCTCCTCTACACTAAACGCTTACCAGGAAACTGAGGCAATGGCGATTTTACATAGACAATCTTGGGCTCATGAACAGTAGATCAGGGTTTGAAAATTTCCCTGTGTTATTTAAAACCACGACTAAGTTAGCCATACATCTCTCAAAAACAATTATTTTCTAGAAAAAATTACCTACGACAACTATAAATTATGTCCGGAAACTAAAAATGGGTCAGCCTGACGAGCCACATAGGGCAGATAGGAGGGCCTCCAAGAATAAACAAAGGTGATGATGATCGCAATGGACGCCTTATAGGGCAGTGAATTTAACCCCCAGCAGCAACTAGCCCTTGAATGTGAGATACTCCAGCGGGCGTGCATTTACCTGTGAGTCTTCCTGGTGGAGTCCGGCGAGGCTGTCGAAGCTCCGAAGGCAGAGTCGAGGTCGGTCAGGGAAGAAGGGGAGCCGCGATCGTCGCCTGGCATCCTCCTCACCTCATCCACATCGACAATAACGCCTCCTCCGCTACCTACGACTCCGCCGCCGCTAACACAGCCTCCTCCGCTCGCGTCTAGTTCGGACAGGAGATCGCCGCCGTCAGTTGTACACCCCTGAAATACAACAGCTGTTAAAATCACCATTCCATACAATAGATTGATCATATAACCAGTTAATTCAATCGTGAAAAAAAGATTCCACAAACTTTTCTATTCGGAGTAATGGGTTAGTTTACCACTCAACATTTTGCCCTCTGTGATGCAGTCTGGTGACTGACTTCGATGTACATTATGGGAAACAAGACCATACTTACATGTTAGCAAGAAGCCTTTGGACTTCATTTACAATATTAACAAGAAGCTTTTGAAATATTTACAATGTTAGCAACAAACTTTTTAAATATTTGTCCTTTATTTAACATGTGTCCTATTAGCACACTTATCTGCGATATAAAGGAATTCAAAATAAAAATACTGAAATAGAAATACTCCACAAAGAATACTAATAAATTTTGTAATTTTAAAAGCGATATACTTTGTGGCCTCATTAATTTCATAAGTGTTTGTCAGCGTCGTTTGAATTGCTTTACATTTACTGGATATAAAAAAATAAATGTACGTAAAGCTAATATCTTACACAATATAAAACCACTAATCGCAAAATAATAATTCACAGAGAAAATCCCACCTGGCAAGTTGAGGGGCTATGTGTATATTCTCTTGCATTCCTATCGTTACAAGAACGCTTCGACAGAGAAAGGTATAAAGAATATATACCTCCGCCTTTATGCATTGCACACACAACAATTTTTAAACGTAATATAGCGCAAAATTAAAAATGCTCCACCCACATGCCTTCACTGCTGTTTATAAAAAATGTTCCTCTCTTTTTCTCTAACAAAACTGGGATTAGAGAGAGGCGTCCACTAACATCATAAAAGACTCTGTACCTGAAACATCTAGCTTGTTCCACAAGCAAAATGTTTCTAATGGTAACATTAATAACAAAATATTTGTTTTATGAAGTTGATAAAACGTAAGAGGCGAAAATTCCATTCCGAACTCATTTTGATCACATTCGGTACATTATAATGTTTCTCGCATTTCCCTGTTGAAATGCATTCATTAATCAAAACGAAACTGAAAAGAACTGAACGACGAGGGGTGACAGGAAATGAACATACAGGGGATACTCGTTCATTACTATAAATTGGTTCAAAATGAAAAACCAGCATCACAGATTAGGAAAATCCCACATCAAAGGAGATACGAATCCACCATAGCACGGACGTCAAACGCATTTAATTTCAATCAAAAACAGCATCATCCTGTCTTTTGGACAAGAGCAAAACTTCGCCCGGGGCAGAAATCATAACCATTGGACGAAATTCAAAATTAATCATTATCTACGATAGTTTTTCTGTTAAACTGAAATCCTGAGACAATCTTTTGTAATTAAAAGCGAGGACGAACACCCACATTATAATGGTGACGGCAGTACCTTGCTCGCAAAGATGCTGATTTTCTGATCAGGTAAACTAGGCAACACTGGGTCAGATTAATAACTGGATAGGTGACCGCCAAGAAACGAAGGATCAGTCAGTATAAGCTCTTTGGGCATCCGCTTGGTAGGACATGGCTGGCAACACCTCTCAACGTAAGTCAGAAGTATAGTTGATACAGGTCACTTTTACCAAACATAAATATATATTTGTGATAACCATTACAAAGTTTGTAATTCTGCAGGTTCCTCACACTCTTTTAGATACGCTCATCACTACAAACCTTTCATCCAGGCCAGGAATAAATGAAGAAACTTTGACCTGTCGTGGCAGGATCTGACCACACGCACGAGAGGTTCCAGCGGTGATGGGCTAACGCACTTGGCTAAGAAGACGCAAAAAAGTCTGTTTCAGGTCAACCATGCAGACATATATCTTGGATCGCATGAGATGGGCCTGGTGACAATTACGACAGAAAATAACAAAAGGAAAAATGTCCACAAAATAATCAAAATGATCTTTGCGTCTGTCGCCTTCTTGGGCATTCATATAACTCTATCCCTTCCATTTTGTCCCTTTCGCCGCGTTTTTCCAAAAGATGGCAAGAAGTCGTCACTACGTGGGTGTTGGTGAAGAAAAAATTACGAATGTGCGACGGACAAATGTTTCCCTTAAACTGATATTCCAATATTCTCTCTCTCTCTCTCTCTCTCTCTCTCTCTCTCTCTCTCTCTCTCTCTCTCTCTCACACACACACACATACACAAGCCTGCCTACAGTGAAACAATGTCATATGGCAGTGCAAGTTCAGAACAGTAGGCAATGATCAAGGACTTGGAGTTAAGTATTACCTTGTCTCTGTAAGACGCAACGAGACAAGCTACATTACAGCCTCCGAAGCCTAACCAGTAAAATAAATTCGGTGTGACAGCGTTCATCCACTGACGTAAGTCCTTTGGAAGGAAAAAGTACGTAGAGCTGATTCACCGAGGAACCATTAACGTTAAGCGTTCTTGCATCACTGACCATCCATACAAAATCGCTTGCATACAATCACATGACAATGCATTTTCCCTTCGCTCTCATGCCGAATGCATACACGTACAATATATCTTCTGCGCTGAAAAAAGTGCATAATGTTTAGAAGACACACACGAGGGTTACACAACAGAAACTTTCATTCATTTGCACAACGTTAGAAGCAATTTGCGTAAAGTTTTATATGCAATTTGGTAATAAACCATATGGCAGACTTAAGATTTGGTTCAAGAAAATGAACACAGCACCAGTCACTTGCCTAACCCTTCTCCCACTCGTGAGTTAATACTGAATTCTACCCACTAAGAGCTCTTTCTTTACGAACATAATTTATCTGACCACTGGGCCTTACATTTTCTTTACAGGGAAACTGCAAATTCTGGAGACCTCAGAAGACATAAATGGAGTTATTTTTATATTATTTACCTATTCTTCTAATATCTGAATAAGGAAAGTGCATAATATAACACAAGAAATGTTCATTTGGAGATATACCACAACGTCTCCAGTCTGCCAGCACGGACTCTTGCTCCTTTAACAGTCCTTACAGCTCCTCTAGCCACCAACAGCCTTCAGTTGTGGAGGACTTTTCAATACAGGTATTGGAGAGAATCTATTAGTCTACAGTAAAATTCGGTTCTGTGGCGACCAATTTGGCAGACTTTCGATCATCACAGGTTTCCACCAATAATGGATAATTCACCTCTTCAAATTAATGAAAGCCGTCTGAATGCATACCCGGATAAATATAATTATGATGAATGTCAGAACACCAGACTGATAATATTCGAAGACTGAATGCACACTAGGATAAATACAACTAAGAATGACAAATCATATGGTCGATATTTAATATCTGATATTGAATGTATACCTGGTGAACTCTATCGAAGACCGACAGCATATTAGACTCTATCGAGGATCAAATGAACATCAGGTTATAGAAGATCGAATGCATAATAGTTGAAAGTTACAAACAACACACTAGGGTTCGTATCTATCGAAGAATTACCTAACAAGTGACAATACTATGTATATATACATACATACATACATTATATATATATATATATATATATATATATATATATATATATATATATATATATATATATATATATATATATATGAGGCGATATCTATCCGAGAGAGATCACACCAGATGAAATCTATCTTGCACCTCAAGTATGACAGAAAACTGCAGTGATGATGCAAAGACTCAGCTGTTACGCTGCTGGAGTCGAGAATAGCTGGAAAACGAGCAGAAGTGCATCCCCTTCATTATTCGATTGTATTTTTCACCTTTGGCGTGTACATTCACCCACACGTGACGGAGTTCAGCTCGATCGGTGGCACGCAAGACTTGTGGCAACCGACGTTTTGGAAACCATAACAAATGCTAAAGACAGACTAGCCGTCGAAAGCACTGCCTCGCCTCGCCCATGCTTCGGAAGCGAAGGCCGTCACGTTCCGTAATTAACATTCCTAAGTCATCTCGTGGACGTGATCTTGTTAACCCAGAAGACTACGGAACCGAAAACTCACATACCGGTATAGACTGCAAATGCAACAGGCATAGCCAGCACGCCACTTCAAGCAACGCAGAAAGTCGAAAGGTTGTAAGAAATTAGAAAATTACCTACTGCATAATATATCAAAGAAAAAGGAACAATATTTAATATATATATATATATATAGATATAGATAGATAGATAGATAGATAGATAGATAATCTGCACGCTTAGGACAAACAAAGCTATATTCCTACCTCACACGTGCTCTGTAATAGAAATATTCAAGGTCAAACGGAGCCATGAAGGAAATTCACTGATCGATTTCAATCCATAAACAAAGTCACGACGACCAAGGTCACCGACAACAAGGTCACATAAACTAAGCTACCTCCAGGGTGCATACGCAAATATACATTCTGAAGGAATTAATACAATGACATGAGTAATATTCTCAGGTCA
The DNA here is from genome assembly GCF_040412425.1 of Macrobrachium rosenbergii. NCBI lineage: Eukaryota > Metazoa > Arthropoda > Malacostraca > Decapoda > Palaemonidae > Macrobrachium > Macrobrachium rosenbergii. The sequence continues at coordinate 24,418,558 of NC_089762.1, forward strand.
TGTATCTCAATCACTACATAACAAGAGTATTATTCTCAGGTCATGTACCTCAACAATAAATCTGTTCGCTTTTTGAAGATTCGTAAATGAATACCGTGTACATTTACGAATGTACAGAGAATAGTGTATGTTAATTGTACATACCCGTGTGTATATTATTTGTACTAACTGTAAGGGAACGTCACACGAATGTACACAATACTGAACGTATGAATGTAAAAGCAAAAGCTTGTCTATAGGTGAAACAGATGGATATGCGTAGAGACAACGCTATAACTATGACTGTGCAGGAAGTATTATACTCTGGGAGAATGATTTCTGCATAAATAATATATGCAGCAAGGGAATGGGGCGAACTTATCCCATGCACGAAACCTATATGTACATAGAGTATTGCCAGTCATTTTAAGACGAGGGATATTTTTAGTGGGAAAAATTTTATATAATATAAATAATATCTTAAATGGGTGGATGGATATGTGGAATTTAGGGACATATCCCAAGCACTGGGATCCCAAGGTCGCTCAGCATTGATCATGACAAGCACTTTTAAAATTTCCATTCAACTCGACCTTCAAATAGTTATTCATACTTTTTCATGTCATTCATTACACTTGTGGCTATGTTTAAATCATAAATACATTACTATGTACAGTATGGAAAATAAATTAAAAAAAGCTAAACGAGTAAGTTGGGAGAATACATTATGAAAGTAATTTTATCTCTAGGAACCTTATGTCTTGTTTAAAATAATTGACGAGCACGGGAATGTCCGCATCATCTCACAAAACAATGTGGCCTGAAATACAATGGCTCAAGTCACTATAAAAGCAAAGGGTTTAAGCTGACGTTGCATTGTTCGAAAGTCTTATACAGCCTTAAATGCTTAAAGATGTCATAGAAGCAAAAGCCTTGGGTGACCATACACACAAATGGCTTTATTATACAAATAAAGCATGATTGGTGATAAAATGGCCCTAAATAACCAGTTACCCAAAAGACTAAATTGTCCCTGTAAAGTGGGTCATTAAATGGCTTGGATGACTATACAGAGAACAAAGGCCAACAAACAAAGTTACCATCAAAAGACAGAGCACTCTATGCAACTCGTTTTTTTTTCGTAGTTTTACCATATTTCTCTTATCCTCTACTTTTTTTTAATCTCCAATGGTTCTACACAAACGTTCCTCCCTCCGGAAAACCGGAAGTTATCTGTCCCACGCAGGATGGAAGCGTGTGTTAATTTTGTGATGACACATCTCCCTGTAAGAGCTAATCTCAGAAATCAGGAACCTTTTGAAAATCGTGTGTGTTCTGAGCGACAGTACCGGAGAATCAATGCTTCCATCATTTGCAATTCACATTACAGTAATTATATGTGACAGGCAAATTCCAAAGATTTAATAATGATTCATACGTACATAAAGCCAGCAATCTCATCCCGAATGAGAATACTTAGAACACAACAGTAAACGGAAGCCTGGAGCCATTACTTCGTAAGAGGAAGGTGTACTTGGAAAATAATAATAAATTTACTCAGAAAACATTGACATACCTACCATGGCAAAAAAAAAAAAAAAAAAAAAAAAAAATTACTACATAACTGGAAACAAGCACAAAAGAAGTTGAAATCAATCAGTTTTGTAAAATAAGTCAAAAACTAAATAAAACACACACATATAGTGTGTATATATGTATATGTATATATATGTGTGTATGTATATATATAAATATATATATATATATATATATATATATATATATATATATATATATATATACATATACATATATATTATATATATATATATGAACAAATAAATAAAAATACATTCTCGAATCCCTAAACTAACATCAGCGTAAACATTCTCTAAACCTTAGGGAAAAAAATTCACTAATTTCTCTTCTCTCTCTCTCTCTCTCTCTCTCTCTCTCTCTCTCTCTCTCTCTCTCTCTCTCTCTCTCTCTCTCTCTCTCTCTCTCTCTGAAAAATTTAATTTCTATAAGTTTCACATATTTCCCAAGAATTTTGTGGCTTGAAGGCAAACATCTCCGAAAAAAATTTGAAAATGGGGTCAAAGGAAATCTGTTTCTATAGGCACATTCTCTTATGGTTATACGATACCAGCGGAATCTTCCCAATACAGGATGTATTTCTAGTCGAAGGTGTTTGTTACTGGCTGCTTTAGAGCCCTTGCCAGCACATGGCTGGCTTAACCCTAACTACAACAACATCAATAACAACAACAGAATGTGCTTCTCTTTAGCTGACCTCAGCTCCTGAAGATATAGTCAGCGTCTTGAAAAATAAAAAATAAAAATTTACAGTACTTGAGTAAGTTTTTTACAGGTATAAAATCAGGGTCCTCCGGAACAAATCTTATTTGTTCGCAGCAAATACCAGCCAAAGTAGTGATATTAAGATCTTTCCTACAAATCCTTCTCGTTGAAATATACTGCCCGCAATTATTTTTGTAAGACTGAGACCAATGGCATCTTTTACTCAAATATCCGTAGATGGATGTGTATTTCTTTGGTAGTATACAAACATAAATACAAGAATTGAAACCAATGTAATATAAATATTTTCAGCTCTCCGCCTATTCTGAAACGGAAACCAAAATACTTAGAAGTATACTTACAGAATATGGGAAGTAGCTGATGTAAACAAAGTTTCAATGCCAATGGCATTCTTTTCAAGGCTTCTTTCGCCATTCATCAAAACATAAGCTATACAGGATCCATACCAAAGGGGAAGTGAACGTGAAAGGGGGATTATGGACAACTTGTAGAACTTCTAAGAGGGGCTTTTATTGGGAATACAGCTGCGGAAGAAGACATGCTTACTAGCTGGTGTGAGATAACAAGGGCACTAAAGTAGCTTCTTCTCTCTGAGGAATTCACTGCTACTTGGCCGGAATGAATTGGCGTGAACGTTCTGTGCGTGTCGTAACACAGTGTGAAATATTTATAAAAATTTAAATGAGAACTGATGAAATAAACGTAAGCAAGTATGGTTAGAAATAAAAGGCAAAATTTTGTAATGCCAAAGGCAATAAAAAATAACAATTAATATATATATATGTATTCAAGTATGATAAGGAAAAAATTATTTGCAATACCAAAGGCAACAAAAAAATTAACAGAATTATTATGTACTGTATACGTATGTAGGCAAGTATGATTAGAAATAAAATGCTTTTGTAGCACCAAAGCCATCAAAAAAATTAACAGAGTTAATGTGTATGCGTCCACCCACAATACTATAAGGACATACTCATATTACTTTTTTTATAATAAAATTCGCCTTCCAGGTAAGTACATCAAGAATATGAAGTCAGAGGTTACCTCATTGCACTTTTGTAATAACAGATTACACACCAACTGAACACTCGGCGTCTTATCAACCTAATGACTTTTAACAATTTTGGTATGAGGGTGTAGAGTACTTTATTTAAAAGTATTGAAAGGCATATGAGAGTGATAGTATATCTCCTTGATTCCTATACTTTCCAAGTGATTATTTTTTAAATTTGCATTCTCTCTCTCATCATCCTGGACACTTGTACTTCATCTTGGAAGTAAGTTCTTGTACAGACTGTCCTATTGTTATTTTCAATATAGCTACAGCCTTCGATACCCGATGTTCACCTTTCAAAAACCCTTCTTTCGGGCTGAAAGGGTGGACTCTATAAAGCAACTTACAATCTCTTATCTTATCTTACAACTGTCTGGTTTTACTAATTCAGTAACATTCTAAAACCTTGCTATTGTTCTTGACAGCCGTAAGGCTTGTGGCCGTCTGGCATAAGCTCTACAGTATTAGACAAGCTTGCCGCTGATTTATCTCCATCCCTGTATAAGTTCATCTTAAGTTTCTGTCTAATTATTCTGCCTATTGCAGTCAGCATCACACCTAATTATGTGTATCTCTCCACGTTTCAAATAGTCTCAATATTCAGAGTTTTCTTCAACACTCATCTCTTCTTTACCCATTCATATGCAAACAGTTCTACTTTTCACACATCATCCTCCTTTTCATCTTATTCCCTTCCTGGAGCTTTAATTTTTAATGGGGCGGAATCATGTAAAAAAATTATGATCTGTATCATCTCTTTGAATGCGATAGACAACACGTCATTCACTTTTACACTGCAAAACAAATACCTTGTAATCTCTACTTGATAGTCCATCTAATATGTCTGTCTGCGTCTACGAAAGAGTGCTTCTCTCAAATAGTATATAAAAACTTCTCTGAACAACTCTGAACTTAAATTCGAATTATCCATCTCTGTATGGAGCTAGTTCTGGTGTGGAAGTGGTTTACATTGCACTGACCTTGATCAAGAGTTGCATCAAGGCTTTCCTTCGATTCAATTCCCCAGCAATTACTTTCAAAGTGAATGCTTTCAAGGCTGTCTAAAGGTCTCTGCTATCCTATTTTATCTTGTAGATCTTTGTTTTGGAATAAAAATGAAGAGTTTTTATGGTGACCACAGCCGCCTATTAGTTGCGTTGTTCATGTTTCTCTTTGCATCTCTATACACAATTGTGTGGATGTCACGAATTCAAGAGTCGAATGGTCTCAACATTGTGAACTGCCTTCCTCCGTTGTCTGCTTGACTGTCTCCATTTATGTGAGACAGATTTGGCGTCGCCTAAGAAAGGAAGCATAACTTTTTTTATGCTGCGGAAGAACACAGAAAAAGTTATGCTCGTTGGAGCGCATGCAACCATCTCTCCCCTCGCCACTAAACCGATTTAATAATTGACTGACTGATGAAGAAAAACAAATCTCCAGAGCCAAGGTAAAAAAAAAAAATAAACTTAGTAAATGACAAAGTTATTGCTTGCAAGTGTCACTGATACGAAGAACACCGATTAGATTTTGATTGATTTGCGTAATCCAGCGTAAAAACGACTATGGCAATCAATACCGATTTGACGAACACCTACATAATGACAGAAATGCGAGATGTAAATGTGTATTCCTAAGTATTCCTCTAACACGACTGTGGGTAATAATCCACTATTTTTCATAATGGAAGAGGGCGATACCACTGTGAGGTGGGGGGTGGGAGGGGGGTGATGGGGTACGACTGGTAGCATGACCATAGCCGCAGTTCCAAGAAATAACCTTCGGAATTCACACAAGACATCGATCGAGTCAACTGGAGAAGAACAGCAGGCGTAATGACGCATTCCAACGAGGCCAAAGAAAATGCGATGGGTAATTTGAGCGTTCTTTTAGGAAAAACAACATTCGCTGTTATTGTGATGCCAATGGCCGATGTACTCGAGTCACATTAACCTTGAAATTCATTTTCACCTTGTGTGAACACTCTTCAACACATCAAAGCAGAGCCTTACAAAATTAATATACAAATGCAAATACCGATTACAATTATCAGCATTCGCTTCGTAGGGGGATTATATTTATAAAAAAATAAAATAACACCTGAAAGCTCAGGTTCACACCCAGGCACTAGCGAATCAGTCAATGACTGTAGTAGGTTACAGCAAGGGGTCCAAAAAATACACCACAGTGAACAGCGACCGATTTGTACCCTCGCCACCCTGACAACAATTATCACTCGGACAAACACAGAGTGATTCTATTGTGGAGCGACCGATACAAGAATGTGGGAACTTGGAAACGTCAAATGGTTTTTTTTGTGAGATGAAGACACAGGCTCTAAAACAGTAGCAAATTAAATGAGTCTCGAAAAACAAAGATAAAACTTTGCATTCTAAAAATAAACAGCATGCAGGACCTATACTTGAGGCAATACTGATCAGAGACAACTGAAACCCATTCCACAACTTTCGATCAGGCGACAGAACGAAAACTGGAGAAAACCGACATAACGAACTGAGAAAAACCAGCAGCATATCTTGATACGAAAATGAATAATGTATCTGGCGCACTGGGAATTGGATCCATTATTTTCGGGGTAAGAAAGAAGAAAGGACATTGTATAAGAATTTTCATCATAAAAACTTCAGGAAGGAACCAATCTGGAAAAATTGACGACATGATTTGAAAAAGGTTTTCTTAAAGGCAGAGATATGGTGACGAATTATTAAAGTTTTCCACAACAGTTTTTAAAATATCCAAATAAATCAGCAGCTGCGTTATCACCGACTTCTCTATAACTTCACTGTTTGAAAATACCATTAATAATCTCTGAAACTGAAACAAGAGATTAACAAATACACACAATAAAAACTAAAACAGAACATGAGTGAATGCTAAAGAAAATTACTAAACACTTGATAATTAAAAACAAAAATGTATTTTCACGAAAAGCCAAAACTGAAAAAAAGAGCACACAAAATAAAATAGTACCTAACTTATCTCGAGCCAAAGATCGAAACACCAAGAGGAATTTATGCCCACCCAAAACTAAACCTTGGAAATATGTCTTCTTCCTCAAAAGAAACACGCGTCTATTATAGTAGCGCATCACTCTCAGTTTCTCTCTGCATCTTGGCATCACTAAACAACCGTCAACTCATTCAACATTCCTTTCCCCCGAACATCAAAGGCAAAGTTTACTGATTGGTTAAAAATACCATCCCATGCCGTAGCAAGAGTTGAAGCCATCCCATGAAGAAGAAGAAGAAGAAGAAGAAGAAGAAGAAGAAGAAGAAGAAGAAGAAGAAGAAGAAGAAGAAACATAATAAGTGAAGCTTGTAAGAGCGGTGCCTTTCGAAACTTCGAGTCCCAAAGCCTCGACAGGGAATTGGCCCGTGGAAAAACGAATATGACGCAAGGTGATGACAGGGTCAGGCCTAGGAATAAACAATGTTGGCTTAGAAAGAATTTCGTGCCAAAGAAAGCCACTCTCGGCATGCTTCAAAGTTATTCGCGAGATTTTTTTAGCAACAGGACCCTCGACAAGGCGTAGAGAAAAGTGTATATATATATATATATATATATATATATATATATATATATATATATATATATATATATATATATATATATATATTATTTTTGAAGTGTCATTCACACGGTGTGGAACAATAGGTGTTAATACACTGGATACTCAAAATTTCTAATAAACTTATAATTTTCAATGAGAAGTAGTTTCCTTAAATACAAAACTAGGGGTGTAGTGAATTTTAATTAATAGTTTATACAAATATATATATATATATATATATATATATACATACATATATATGTATGTATAAGTACACATGTATGTACGTATGTATGTATATATGAATATAAATACATATATATATATATATATAATATATATATATATATATATATATATATATATATATATTACTCTATATATATATATGCATATATATATCATGATACACCAGCTTTCCCCAGGGGCGGGTAGCAATAGCTACAGCTATGTCTACTGTTGGGTGGTAGACCGGGAACAATCCACGGACCTAAACTTGAACTGAATGTTGCACCACTCAGCCAGTAAGCCTACTTTAGCTGATTGCACTTAATTCACCGTGACTGTGGGGTGACACGTCCCTTAACCTTTAATAGCTGACTGCACATTAAATACTCATATATGTAATATATATATATATATATATATATATATATATATATATATATATATATATATATATATATATATATATTACATATATATATAAACCTTGTTGTGTGTGAGCTGTTAATAATGCAATAAAGCTTGGATTCCAGTTACTCAGAGAACGACTGAACATGATTACTGCTTTAGGTAACACAAACAACTCATGACCTTTATGACCTACACCTACACGACCAGACCGTGAAATCGCACCCAGACTTCTATCGCCAATACCATGAGAAAAACGCCATCACATTTCTCTTTGTCACATTTGAAGCTCTACTTTCCGGGTGGCTTCAACATATCCTTCCTATTCGGAGACACGTGTGTGTGTGTGTGTGTGTGTGTGTGTGTGTGTGTGTGTGTGTGTGTGAGAGAGAGAGAGAGAGAGAGAGAGAGAGAGAGAGAGAGAGAGAGAGAGAGAGTCAATCAAGGTTATGATGTGTAGGTTTGTACATATATTAACTTTCATGGCAATTTTACAGGTACTTATTGGTATAGGTGCGCATACATAGGCTATGCACATATCCCAATCAATACACCGTACCTATAGGTATGGGTACAAGTACTTAAGTACATATCCCAATCAATAACCCGTAAACACAAACACGGAGAAATGATTTCTTTGCAAAGGAGAATTAAAACAGTAATCACAATACCTGTATAACCTCAGCATTCGCCAAATTACTAAAATAAGTATGAGTTAAACACAAAATCAAAATATAAACTATAGAAACGAAATATAAATATATGAAACAGAAAACGGAAGTCTGACACTCCTCCCCCGTTCTTTACGTAAAATGCGACAAAAAAAAATCATCTATTGGCTCGCGGCCTACCAACAACTAGCATTTTTATTCCGTCTTTATTTCAACGTAATGGTATCTGAGAGACGGTGGAGGGGGAGGGGAGGGGAGGGAGTGGGAAGAAGAGGGGATGGAGAAGCAAGACGGGTGAGTAGAGAGGAGGATGATGACGGCGGAGATTGAGTAGGAAGTAGATGAAGCCTGACTATCTTACTGGATCGATTTAGTCATCTGGCGTCGCAGAGAAGACTAGTGAAAGACGAACCCGCCGAGACTCGCTCTGGCGCCCTTGAAATTCCAATCAATTTAAAGGCCAATCAAAATGTCAGCGCCTACGTCAGCTCTTCTGCTGTATTATTTATGAAAACCAGAAACATCCGACACGCCCCACTCCTTAATCCCTCTCACCCTTCCAGAGTAAAGCCAACATAATTTCTACATCTCCTCCAACGCTTCCTTTATGCAGCTTTATATTTTGCCAAAAGGTAAAGTTCAGTAATTATTATTTCTAAAATAAACATCAGTAACAACTGCACACCCAACAAAAAACCACCACCGAAACCAACAGCTAACATATAACACCAACAAAAACACACCGCCAACATATCACCGATAACTCTAAAACTGCCAAAGACACCAGTACCTTTGCCATAAAAGAGATATCTTCATGACAGCTGAAAGCTTTATGGTAGGAGTTATAAAAATAGGATGGGAATCCTCAACTATATATACACACACACACACACACACATATATATATATATATATATATATATATATATATATATATATATATATATATATATATATATATATATATATATAAATAAAGATATATATATATATATATTATATAAAGATAAATTTTATCCTTATTTATATATTTTAAGTAAGGACCTAGCGTCGAAAGGCCTCGCAGCACTCCAGTGTTTCCGTTTCCTTCATGGATTTTATCTTTATTTATATATTCATCACGATCCATATTTTCGTGATTCAGTTATACATATACATATACATATATATATATATATATATATATATATATATATATATATATATATATATATATATAGATATATATATAGAGAGAGAGAGAGAGAGAGAGAGAGAGAGAGAGAGAGAGAGAGAGAGAGAGAGAGAGAGAGAGAGCAATTTTCTCTGTTAATCATTAAATCCTACAAAGATCATGAGTAACCACGTTCTGAATCAAAATTCATATTCAATCATTGCGTTCTCCTTTCCGTCGCCACTGGCAGCCGGGGCACTATAAAGGAAAACACCAAGTTTAATACTGTACATTCACACTGCCAAACTGTGTAAGAACTTCCCCCGTAACTATATAACTGATTTATACACCTAATCAAAAACCTTAGCAACAGTGCCTTGAATCCTCTAGAAGGTTTCTTTCATCCTTGCATGCATTCTCCCGATACCTGGGTATTAAGGCCCTACTTTTCCAGTACCGTAAAATCAATCTGTCCAGGTCTTTCTAAGCCTCCCTCATTTTCTCCATCTGTACACTTCCGCATTTTACATTCTTTCAGTTTCCCTTTCGTTCTCCTCCTTTTCACAAGACTATCCCTCCTTTTGCTCGTTAACTTTTCTTACTTCTACCTATCTCTACATTTCACAATCTTCATTTTTCTCACACACAAACGCACAACGCAAACACCAATCAACGTCCAAATTTAACTTCCATAAAGACAAGTTGGCTCGACAATCCCTTCCTACATACATCTATCCACATGGAGAGAGAAAGAAGTCATGGCTCCTCCTAATCCTTAATCAAACCATGTCGAACAGAGAAGTCAAACAACCATTTACAGAACGAAGTCAAAGGACTTCGCTATAAAGACCGTCATCATGCCTTTCGAATCTATTTTCGCGGTCTATTTCTCTTCCAATATTTGACACTTCATCCCGCGTGACAGAAACCTCGCTTTTATCAAAAGCTTCTATACGGGGAAAAAGCCATTCTCATTTCAGATTGAGAGAGAGAGAGAGAGAGAGAGAATATCATCGTCGTATGAGAAGAAAGATCTCTATCATCTCTTATTCAGAAGAATGATCAGTGAATTTCCAGAAACATACAGCAGGAATTCCTGGAATCGGAATGTGGGGGTAAGAAAGGAATGGTGAAAAATCATTCTCAAAATTCCTAATCTTTACATTCCATCCATGAAAAAGGGAAGCTTGACACTAGCGTAAAAATATCAAAAGAAACGAAATACGATAACTGACATAACGATGCTACAATAAAAGAAGCTTAATATATGTATACAGTATATATATATATATATATATATATATATATATATATATATATATATATATATATATATATATATATATATAAAAGTAACAGATACATAAATAAATAAGAAGATAGAGTTATCGAAAATATATATATATGATGCCCGTGGAGTTCCAAATAAGACAACCTGTTGTTAGTCTGGCCTTGTGCTAGCAAGACCTCTAGTTCCCTCGAGCAGCTCGTAAAACATAAACGATCATCTGCAACCACTTCGGACCAGAATCTTTTACTCAGAATCAAGCTGTAAAACTGCTCCCATCTTGCAATTCTGAAACGACGGGGAGTGTCGACTTCCTTTTCATAACGCATCAGTTGGTTCTAAAATAGGACAAGATAACAGAGGTGGTTGCCTTCTTCCTGAAATAGCTCAAGAGCTGGTATTCAAACAATGTCTCCGCGTGCGGATTTTGCAGGCACGGCGTTAATAATTTATCACAGGGGTTAAAGTCATCTCTAAATAATTCATTTATTTTAAAGTTGTACATTAAATGGTAAATAAAAACGGTGTAACCCTACTGCTGTTTACACTGTAAATTTATCCTCGCGATATTGCGATATGCTTAAAAAAAGCCGTAGCAAAGAACGACGAAGGACAACGAAAATTCTTATTATGAAAAGATATAAATAGAATGATAAGAAAATTAGAAGACATCGTTATCATCGTTATTACATAGATCCTTATCGTTAACTAACTTCGACGCAGCAAAATATCGACCGCACAACTTTCATTGCGTCATTCATTTGATACTGCAGTTTACAGTCAGACTGTTAGTGTTCGAGACTCCCATTTCGAGAACGGTTTCAAGATATATTCAGATGTGGCATTCGGGAAACAAAAGCCATTTGGGTACTACCTAGGGACCAATCGCACGGTAGAACTGAGCTGCATGCTTCATGTCAACGCGTAGGTTTCTATGCAAAACTTTTACAATAAAATTCCCTACATAACTCGGTAAACATAAAATCTGTTATACAATCACTGGCTACCATAATGTTATAAATTAACATTTATAGTCAAAACCTGTCCTTGGTTCTTTACTTTCAAGTCATAATGTCATACCTCTAGGAAAAACCGTACTATCACACTTTCGAAAAAATAAAGCATTTTCAAAGCACAACGAATAATAATAATAATAATAATAATAATAATAATAATAATAATAATAATAAAATATACGAGAAAATTGATAAATCATGAAGCGTTTGGTTAGGCGTCTACCCTAATCCTACCATCCCAAAAACTATTAAAAACAGCAAAAACTTGACAAATTAGTTCACATCGCAAATAAAGAAAACAGAATAAAAACCAGTATGCTTCACATTTTCCATCCAAATTCAGGCAAATAATTTCTAGTACACACGGCGTTGGCCCCCCAAAACTGAATCCACGTCGCGAGATATGAGATCCCAATGACCGTAACTGAAGATATTTCGAGTTGAATTGTGTAGACAACTTCACGGTTGTCAAATGGAAACATTTTTCCCTCCCTCTCCGTGAAACACTGCAAGAACTTTGCCATTTAGTCCCCAACAGTCTGATGTATGTATGCACTGACCTAATAATTTCTCTCTCTCTCTCTCTCTCTCTCTCTCTCTCTCTCTCTCTCTCTCTAACAAGCAAGAGGTCTCGGTCGATGACAGACCCATCTAAGCACGTTTCCACTGTCTGTTGACATATGCAAAGAATTTCAAACCAAGATGCTAATCGACTGTTGTAGGTCGCACTCATCAGTGCTCGTCAAAATGCAAATTATTCCAGAAGTAGAGGCCAACAGACCAAACAATTTTAGATCCTTATTTAGAAATTCTAGATCAAAGATCATAATGTATTTAACCAAGATCCCCAAGAAAATCTAAAAGTAAGATTAAAAAAAGAATGTCGCTTTACTTCGAGGAAGAAACGGGCCTCTTGAGGAGGGAAGAGCTGTAAGGTGGGGATAGGGAAAAATGTACCAAAAGAATATTTCCGAAGATGGAAACAGTCACCAAATCGTGTAATCCCAAGGTTACATATTTCCATTAAAATGTAAAAATGACGCTAGACAACTTTTCCTTAGCCCCGGCGGTGTGGAACTACTCATCTGACATTCTCTTACAACAACTTATCCCGCCAATCTCCACCCCTCTCTCTCTCTCTCTCTCTCTCTCTCTCTCTCTCTCTCTCTCTCAGCAGCAGCTTATTAGAGGACACTCTTTGTATGACAGGGGACATAAAAAGGAAAACGATATGCTAATGGATTCTTGGGTTCACTTTGAAGTTTGAAGAAGCGGCGCGTACATTTCATATCACTTATTTTCTCATTACCATCTCTTTGCCTAGTTTCTTTCTATATAAATACGCAACCTACATTTATAAACGACACGTTTAAAGTAGGGTGAGTCATATACTTTATATAACATGAATAATTTTAATGTTAAGTTATTTTTCCTGCCACAAGTATTCAAATTAAAAATAAGATATTCAGATTTGAGATTGTTCACTACTGGTAAAATTGTGAAAAAAAACTGTATTTATTAATCAGTGTTTGTGTTTATGACGAACTGAAGAGAAAACTCAAAGCATAATCAACCCACAACAATTGCCTATCCTGGTAGCAGTTAGTCTAAAAATAGTTTCCCTGAATATTTCCAAACCTCCACACCATCTGTTACTTATTCCGGCTGGCTCTCTCTCAAGCCTCATTTGGGTTCAGTGCTGCCACGTCAGGCTCCTAAGACGCACTGCACGTTACAGAAACGATCATTTTTTTTATGAGAGAGAGAGAGAGAGAGAGAGAGAGAGAGAGAGAGAGAGAGAGAGAGAGACTGACTTATTAAGCCATATTTCTCGTGTGCCATTCTCAGCATTACAAGCCAAGTGTTACAATCTTGGCAATCAGTAAAATTGTGAAGATGGACTGGTTTCGAGTCTTTGTACCGAACGTGAATTTGACAGGAATATTTGCTATAGTGTCAAAATCAGATTATCTCCCTCTTCATAGCCGAAAGCATAAGCTGACTAAGCATAAGTTAACTATCTACCTCTCTACTTCTGCATACAACCTAAAAGGCACAGGCCATATTCAATTAATTACAATTCCTTCGTGTGTCAGTTGTTTCCATGGTATGGTGAGTTCGATATTATGGGATATTTGTGGCTTAATATGTGAACTTTATATATATATATATATATATATATATATATATATATATATATATATATATATATATATATATATATATATATATATAATGTGTGTGTATAAACATATACATACAGTTTTTCTCTTGAACAATGTTCAATGAAAGCAAACACACTAGAGGAAGATAGAGAAGATACTCCCTTGACGTATAGAAGCGCCTGCAGTGAGAATACAACTTGAAATTCATACGAAGATTTCTACAGGAAAACTTAATGATGCTACTAATGCAACTGCTTTCCAGGAGTATATATGTATATGTATATATGTATATATTATATCGTTATTCATAATTAATTGATTTATATAATTCAGGCTTTTGATATTCATATTTTTTCAGTTTATATTGACAAATCTTGGCTTATGATAATTTTATACAACTCTCTCTCTCTCTCTCTCTCTCTCTCTCTCTCTCTCTCTCTCTCTCTCTCTCTCTCTCTCTCTCTATATATATATATATATATATATATATATATATATATATATATATATATATATATATATATATATATATATATATATATATATATATAATATATATATATATATATATATATAAGTGTATATATATAAGTGTATATATATATATATATATATATATATATATATATATATATATGGATGTATGACTATCTATGTATCTATCTATCTATCTATCTATATATGTAAATGTAATGTATATATGCATCTTAGAGTAAACCTGGCCAGTTTGTAAGCACAGATAGTCTACCAATATGCTTGGTAATTACAATAATGCTAATCTCAGCCATACCTTACCTAACCTGACCTAACCTAACCTTCGGGACATTTTTTAATATCCTCATACTGTATATATATAATATGTATATAATTATATTATATATATGAATTTATAGATAGATAGATAGATAGATAGATAGATAGATAGATAGATAGACAGATAGTCATACATACTGTACATATATATATATATATATATATATATATATATATATATATATATATATATATATATATATATATATATATATATATCATATCAAGTAGGGTGAGTCTCGACTCAGGATACAGTCTCGAAGGCGAAGGAAAGGGCACCATTATTACAATACGTTTATTATGCCGACGTTTCACGACAATTGCTATAGTCGCATTTTCAAGGCTGCAATGATTAAAAAATTTCTTACAAAAATCACATTAAAACATCGATATATAAATTATAAAAAAATAAAAACGGGGGAATAGGCACAGGACATACCTAAACCGTAGCAGTAACAAGACTAAAACAAAAGAACACAGGAAGAGCAAGAAAGGACGAGAGAAGAAAAACATAAACTAAAGGTTAAGCAATGAACAACTGAACAGAGGTTGTTTGAGTATTTAGTGTTGGTACCGTCTTCTTGAAAATGCGACTGTAGCAATTGTCGTGAAACGTCGGCATAATAAACGTATTGTAATAATGGTGCCCTTTCCCTTCGCCTTCGAGACTAAATATATATATATATATAATATATATATATATATATATATATATATATATATATATATATATATATATATATATATATATATATATATATATATATATATATATATATATATATATATATATATATATATATATATATATATATATATATATATATATACATATATATATTTATATACTTATATACATACATACATATATATATATATATATATATAAATATATATATATATATATATATATATATATATATATATATATATATAGATAGAGAGAGAGAGAGAGAGAGAGAGAGAGAGAGAGAGAGAGAGAGAGAGAGAGAGAGAGAATTTATATACTTATATACTTACATATATATATATATATATATATATAGAGAGAGAGAGAGAGAGAGAGAGGGGGGTGCATAAAATTATCAAAAGCCAAGATCTGTCAATATAAACTGAAAAAAATATGAATATCAAAAGCCTGAATTATATAAATCAATTAATTATGCGAACAGCCATTCATATAAAGTGAACTAAATGGGCGTTTCATGCTTCGACACGACATGACTCACACAAACAGCTTAAAACCCTTTTCATTTTTTTTTTTATTTTTCAGGGCATTTTCCTACTTCTTTCATCTTACACAATCCGACAAGTGACTCTTTTCGCAAAACGACCTTTTGATCACAGAATCATGGAAACCGCACAGTCAATGGCAAACGAACAATGGGCATTCTTTCTGAGGCAAGAACCGTGACGGGAAGAATTGAGTGAGAACCTGCAACGATTAGGAAAGAACATGTAAACCAGCACTCTTAAGCGAAAGAGGAAAAATAAAAATTAAAAAACACATACTTTTAAGAATATTATCTGTCATATTACACAAAAAACCGCGATAAATATACAAAAACTAAGTTAAAATTATTTAAACAGTATTTACTAATAGCAAGATAAGACAATAATGGAAAGAAGAAAATTTTATTAAGAAATATTTTCCTAGGCTGTTTGTAAAATAACAACTTGCCAACCTTAATACTGTGCTAGAAAGCTGGACGCGTTCTCTTACGTTGCGTGACTCTCATACACATTTGTATTAAAAGGTTCCGCAATAGCTTTTCCAACAAACTCTTTTTAAAAATCTTTCATTGCTTTCTAGTGACGAATCGCTTTCGAATCTATAAAAAGCTGATGTATCGAAGTTTAATAATGCAAAATGAAGACGGAGTCAAGAGTAAATATGGTAATTAAATCCATTTATTTATTTATATAATTTGCAGCACCAATGTCACAGAGTACCCACTCAGATTGTTCGAATAAGTGTGAATTTTAAACAGAAAAGTTGCATATTATGAGGGCTTCAAAAATATTTGCCTGGTTCAAGGTAACTCCTTCAGGTACCTGTTTTCATGAGAAAAGGGGGCCTCTGGGAGGGGCAACACGTATGACTTTAACACAAGCCCTGAGATAAGAAAATTTAAAGGGAAAAGAGAATTGGGGCTAAAATCTCATGAAAAAGGCAAGAACAAATTCCAAAGCTTGGCAATACGTTGTAAGGTAAAATGATATAAAGAAGCTGGATAGAACCACGCAATCCGTGGACTACTCATTTCCTCAGTAAATGTGGGAAGAGGTAGCATAATCAGGGTTGCCAAATCGCTAATCTTTTGATCATCACTTCCCTTGCATAGTTTCTTGAGATAGCACAGACAATAAAGGCATACGTATTAAGAGCCCCGAATGATACCTGGCATACTGAATGAATGCTCCGCCAAACAGACTGGATATAAATCCTAAAATTCAAGGAATGAATCTAGTGCATTTGGATTAAAAACTACAAGCCATGCAAGACTGATAGGATAATCACAAATGGATCTTAGCAAAAATTCTTTAAGAGCTCTGTATGACAGGACTTCACTGGGAGGACTTCAGAGTATGAAATGAACTCTGGCAATGTCCCCTGTGTTCTGCCTCTTGTCAAGAAGTGTGTGTCATCACTTCGCAAGAAAAGTGAAGTCTCACACACGTTCTTATTAGTGATTGAGCCTGTATTGTAGTCAAGCCCATCTTAAGTCACTTCATTTCGAAAGAAAATATCTTAAAACGAGATACTGTAACACGTTCTTGAAATTATTTGTACCGAGGAAATACAATAAGACTACGCACACAGTAATTAAGCTATTTTGAGGAATTTTCCTTCGCTCTGGGATTCTCTCCTTGTGTCCGTTGTACCATATTCCTCAATCAATAACATCTTTCAGGTAACAGGAATGTCCCCTCCCCAACATAACCCCGTTTCAAGCCCCTTTCCCTATAAAACACGTTCTTATCTTCTTATCAGTTCTTTTTTTATTAAAAGCTAGATAACTGGGCTGTCTATTCGGTATGCATGAAGAATTGTTCAGAAAAACCACAGTTTCTTGTCTGAGCTTTATAAGACTGAGCACAACTGATATTGCTAAGTGTCAAGCATAACAGTCGAAAATTCTTTATTGAAGTCCCTAACTTCTCCATCATACCCTCAAATTTCCATTAACCTCCTGTAATTCAAGCACAGATCTGACAATTTTTAAATGTAATTCACAAGTAGACAACAACAGAAAATTTGAAACTAAAACCGGAATGTAAAACTTAATAATTCAGCGCACTTGCATCAGGGGGCAACTTGTCGATGTTGCTCAAACTGTTCACGATTTAAGCACGTACCGTCACTCGGGTTTACTGAAAATCTTACTTTCCAAGAACAGTTCCTCCTGATTCTTATGGTCATTCGAGTAGGTTGGTGTTGCTATCTCGTACTGTTTCAAATACCGTACAAGAGTAGTTTCAAGGGCCCTTGCGAAAGCAGTCAGGAACGACGCACATAATACCCACGATATATATAAATCAATGAATTTGAATACGTAATTCTTGCCATCACAATTAACAAAAATTCACATACCGCACGTGACCAAACGAAGAAAAATCAGGCTGCAACCACTTCTAGACACTGGTAAAAGAAAGCCCAACCACCACGAACCAGAGACGGACTTCGACAGGATGATAGCAAACCAGAGGTTAAGATAACTGAGGACAGTCGACGAACGGAAGAACCAGTGCATGTGTCCAACGGAGCATAAAAATAACATATTGCCGCTCAATGGCAAGTACAGACCATAAGAAATCAACTTCTTTATAAAGCTCTTTATGCAAGCGCTCCAGAGTCACATCAGTACAGACAAAATTAAATAAGTGTGTGTGAATATTTCTTTATACGAAAAATTTAATAATCTTAGTTTTCCTCATAAATGGTATCAGTTCATACACTTAATCATATGAGTATATTTTCTCTGGTCTCAATTGGTTTGTAACTGCCGCAGTCAATACACGTTGTGTAAAACAAAACTTAAATTATTCTCTCTCCTCACCTGATGAGGATCATTAAAAAGAAGTTTACAAAGAAATTATTCTGGCTAGTACTCATGCTAATAAAAGAAGACCATTTGTGAAAAGAGATAAACACAGGAGAATTATAGGATACTCAAACCTTCTTAGATGATCATTAATTTCTTTAAACCTTACGTAAATTTCATATGACCATCAAATATGATAATAAGCGTTACCTAATCATTTCTCAGAGAGAGAGAGAGAGAGAGAGAGAGAGAGAGAGAGAGAGAGAGAGAGAGAGAGAGAGAATTACAATAGCTGCTTAATTTTTATAAGATTATCTTACTAACTGGGTGTTCTCTATATGGGAGCGGTCTTATTTATACCACTCCTTAATATTGATATATGACTATGTATGAGGCTACATTTTTATGTTCAAATTACTTATACACCATATGAGAGAGAGAGAGAGAGAGAGAGAGAGAGAGAGAGAGAGAGAGAGAGAGAGAGAGAGAGAGAGAGAGAGAGAGAGAGTGTTTGTAGACATTTAATAAACGAAATGCTTTACTAACCATTTTGAACAGACAAACAACTTACACAAATGTCAAATTCCGTATGCACAAAGCAAACATCTTGCAAAGTAACAGAGATTCATGGAATTCATCCCTTCTGATTTCCTTGTAGGACGTTGTACTTCAAACCGCAGCCTAGTGACAAAGTGCATGTTAGTTCGTAATGCTCCAGGAAACACACGTGTACGAGAATACCTACACCAAGTGGAATATTCAAGATAAGAAAATACTGTACCACAATAACTGTTCTACTCTTCCGAACAGTGCTACAGTTACACAACGTTGAATTAGAAACTCAATTCATTGGAGAACACAACAAAAATCGTTATTAGGTAATAATGTAATCTTAAATTTCATCTTAAAGGCTATTGGAACACGCGGTATTGCATGTAATACACACACATATACTGAGAGAGAGAGAGAGAGAGAGAGAGAGAGAGAGAGAGAGAGAGAGAGAGAGAGAGAGAGAGAGAGAGAGAGAGAGGGGGGGGACTTCCATCTTTCTCCAATTACAAATGATAAATTTCTCTGCAAAGAATGTAAAGTTCTCAGAGTAACTTTGCAAAATAGATCCATTTACTGTAAGTTGAGTAGTGTACAGTGACCCAAGCTTAATTTTTAATCTTAGCAAATATGTACTTACAATGCATCAGGTGATGAGGCATAACGGAATATTAAACCTAGGGATGAACAGATATCTCATTCCCTAGAAAGGCATTGCGTACAACAGTACAGTTTTATGTGCTGATTGGACACGATTTATTTACCGAAAATGGAGATATCTTGTTTTCATTTAATCTTTTGGTTTTGTATCCTACGCCGGTACCATTTTATGACATACTTCTGCCCCGCAAGTTTAGAGAGATCAGTCAATAAACTAATAAACTTCTCTGCATCAGTAAGATCAAACCTGGCCTAGATTGAAGTCCAACCAAAACACGCAACCCTTACAACAGCAGAATTCTGCTGCAAAGGCTAAAGAGAAATAAACGCGACCATCATACAATAATCCGTTCACCCCTTGAATACAAATCCCACGTTACGCCACCGCTACCTGCTTTGAGAAAAAAGTGTTTGTATTTTGGGGGGTGGAGGGGGAGGACGAATGGTTAAATCCCATGTTGCTAACCGATCCGTAACGTCGCGTTCCTGAGTTGAACAAAGGAACGTTATGAAACCACGAACCTGTAAGGAGAACTACTTCAAAGAAGGATAAAGCTGTGCTTACCGTTATGTTGTGAACAACGGGCTCCCAGTGCAAAATAACAGCAGCGTACTTCAACCATTCGCTGACATTTGAGAAAATTGTTTGTTAAGAAAACAGGGTTCATACTCTATTTCGTGAGGAAGATTATTCCACCGGATGAAAAAAAAAAGGCACTACTGTAGAGCCTGTCCTCCTCTTATTCTTTGTAGTTGATAATTTTGTTTAGACAATCAGCAAGCCCTCATTACTAGAATCACAAATTTTTTCTCATAAGATTCGGTCAAGAACCAAAAAATCCAAAGATAAATCCATAAAGCAAGTTCATCAGGGCAACTGGCAGCAACTACTAGGCTATTCCACCACGGACTAGCTAAAGATGAATTTACTGAATTCTTGCAACATCCCACCTTTCTCTTTCCTGTTGTATTAAGGTCGACTGAAATAAGGATATGTTGTTCTCCTCCGTCGAGACTCATGCAGCCAAGAAGAAATCAGGGCAATAAATCACCAAGAAAAAGATATTGTCGTATGAATATGCAACTTTTTCTCATTAATTTACCCATTAATTATCAGGCCTTCTGCCTGCACCCCCTTAATTTGACGCTGATTCTGGAATGGTTGAAAGGGAAGACAAAACATGAAGTGGCATTAGGAACATTTTCGTCAGCTACGTCTGAACCCTATGGCGACCCCCAAGTATGAGAACGCTTGCACTAAATCATATGAATGCTACATGATTGCTAGATCGATGCCCTAGTACCCAAGGAGGAGTCCTCGGGGCTCACATGCAGTGCATCCATACCCATCCTCCTCCACTCTCCTTGCTCATCCACGCAGTTCCCAATTTCTCTGACACTCCCTCCAGACCCACCAGGCTGCCTGCCAGCCCCATGCAGCTCTGCCAAAGTGGGGTCACTCTAACGGACCCGAGACGTCAGCACCTCCGCAGTGTTTACTAAGATCCATTGAGATTACTCTTACTGTACTGCTCGCAATTTTTCATCGACTGCTCTTCGTGAAATGCTTAGTGAAATGATGTGAGTGGTCAGTATCAATAATTGCAAAAGCAAAATCCATCAGAATTTGATTTCTGCTTATTCGAGAGCAAACAAAAGGACTCAAGCATTCGTTTCAAATTTGACAGTCTGCTACTTCACAAAACCATTAAATCTTATTCTCCGTTACCCTAAACCATTTCTTTACTCGAGCTCCACAGGCTCTTTACGTCTGGAAATTAAATCACCCTCAAAAACTATAACATACACTGATCTATACGGCTTTACTGAAAATCCTTAATTATTATTATTATTATTATTATTATTATTATTATTCAGAAAATTAACCCTATTCATACGGAACAAGCCCACAGGGGCCATTGACTTGAAAATCAAGCTTCCAAAGAATCTGGTGTTCATTAGGAAGAAGTAAGAGGAGGTAAAAGGAAAATAGAAACGATGGAAAGGCACGACACCAAATTTATAACTTGTCAACCTCATATATGTCTCCACGGTCAACTCTTGGCGAACATCCTACTCAGTCGCACATCAAGGCCATCGCCAACACCTCATAAGTAACACAGCAAGCTCAGCTAAGAGAAAACCTGTTCCCAAACCACCTTCATTGCCAACACATGTGGTCGTTCCCCAAGGCTCTTAACATCATAGCCTACTAACGCTCCAAGAAAAAAAATCCTGCTCATTGTCATTAATCCAACAGCATGTGCGAGCTATAAAAATCTGTGCGTGCGCGTGTGTGCGCGCGTGCGTAGGAAGATGCGACCCGTATTATGTCTCCAGAATTAGACCAAGATCATCATGGATCACCCGTTCCGATAATTAGATCGCCTGATACAACTGGGCCGCCTTCTTACAAAGCGCACTTCGACTTGATTAAAAAATATGCCTGTGGTAAACCGACTCAAAAGGCATTCCGTGACTGTCAACCATAAAAAGCAAATAAAAATGAGAAATCTCCCATCTGGAAATGGTTAAGCAAGTTAGTACGTGTACCCACGCGCTTCCTGGAAATCCTAAGAATGTGCTCGCAAAAAAAAAATACATATGCTAGTTTTCTCAAGTACAATGCGATATTCGTAACTCCTTGCTTATCTGATGATAATTCTGTTATTACGGTTATATTCCTGTTAACGTAACTTGACTATTCTTTATAGCTTGAACATGAACATGAACTGTAATCAGTTGAAAACTTTATGGACTTTTTCTCTAGCTCATTTATGAGAGCTTCGAAAAAAAGGATAGAATAAACGGTGATTAATAGCCAAAAATATGACAAAAAATCAGATGCTAAACCTAATCAGAGAAAAAAAACATCCATAGAACCACAGTAAAACTCCAAGCTATGCTTAAAAATAACTATATACATACAGCCTACATACTGTATATCTCACCATACACCTTTTCCCCTAGACGGGTGGAAAAAATAGGTATTAAACTTTCACTTTTTGGAGAATATGCCTAGGGGGAAGCTGTAACCCCATGCCTTGCCGAAGGGGTTCAAGCAGTTTAGGTGCAAACGCCGTTTGGCTCTTTCTTGCGGGTGGCCTAAAGTGCAGGCCATTCCCAGACTCTCTCTCTCTCTCTCTCTCTCTCTCTCTCTCTCTCTCTCTCTCTCTCAGCACATTACTAGATTTTTAAACTGTTTATAAGTCGACAAGCGCTACATCTGATGAGGCAAAAAATAAAAAACTTTCCAAATCCGCTGTTCTCTTGAATTTCTGATAACAACAAAAACTGGACTTTTAATTACATGTACACGTATATACTCTGTATAAATCTACAACCGAAGTTTTACCGTTAAGGGCTATCTGCGCTGGCACAAAGCCATCTTCATAGTCCCACATGCACATAAATATTCAAGAACACTCTAAAGTAACATCTGCCTTTCAAATTACGGGAGGTGATACAAAATAGTAAAAAACTGAAACCCGAGTCAATAGCATCACGCACGAGACTATGAATGAAGGGCAGAACTCGGCCTGAATACGATGAAATTTATCCTCTCAAACAAATGAAGTTAGAGGTTGCCAAGTTTCACATTTTTCTAGTGACTAGCATTCTTTCCAAAGTTCTGTAACCAGAGCAATTTCTCTTTTAATACCGAGCAAAATCAAATTAAAATCAAAATTCAAAGAATCGAGAGAATCATCTTATTGCTACAATATGATCCGTAATGCTTTTACATCATTTCGGCTGCAACTCGATTGTCATTTTATCCAATGCATCCTTCACAAGCTCTTCAAATGCACGTGAGGGAGGGGTGGACACTGATCCGCATATCCGGTCTGGGATAAATCCATATATCCCTCTATTGTGATACTTTGAAGTACGTTAAATATTAATTTTTTTTTTTGGGGGGGGAGACATCTAATAACGTCGGGATCTCAATCGTTCTCTGCGATTTACATGAAAACTTTGCCAAATGAATTTTAGTCTAGAAAAGATCATAGAGATTTAAAAACAATACATATTCCTGGTTTCCCCTCCAAACACATTGCCAAAAATACAATGATACATTACTTGCACAATATATAAACACTGCTTGCATACGTTACACTAACTTTTGACAGCAATACCGTTAATGTAAGCCACATAACAATAGACTTCATATTACTATCTAGGAGCGTTTCTCTCGTATAAACAAAATCTGCAGCAGGAGATTCAACACCCAATGCCATCTTGGCCTACATATCGCCAGGCCTTGGGTAATACTCTGAGAAATCCAGTTCCGATCGCACAATACAAGTGACATGACCAAGTTTTCAACTGGCTCGACAATACTGGAAATAACTTTAAATACAGGAAACTAACTGTTACAATATTATTACTAAAATCACAATGCAACCTTCAAAACGATATTTATCATTTCAATCCGCAAAGGCCTTTCAACTTCTCAATTTCCTTAAATTTTTTTAGATACGCTTCTTTGGATTTGATGCTTAAAGCAGCTAGCCTGTCCCAAAAGTATGAGGAAATCGTTGTAGCCCTTCTCACATACATCTCATAGGAAAAACAGTCCGACCCCCTCAGCTTCCTCCCCGCTCATCTCTCAAGCTGTGAGTGTGTTTTCAAGCTACTTGAATATTCCTACCTTACTTCTCTCACTTCCACCTTTGCCCTTCCATCAACAGCGCCCCCCTCCCACCCCGGACCTTCTCCCAATTATCCTTTCCCCTTTCCCGTTCCACTCCTTCACCGGAAGTAGCGTTTTATCCCACACTTCAAGCTGCCAACAGAGACTAACGGATCTATAGATCTTGGATCATAGTATCTGTCAAAACTCGTTTTAACTAAAAATATTCCTTGTGTGGACAAATTTAAGAGCCCGTTTTATAAGTACATAGACATATAACACACAGACGTGTTTATTCAGTATATATTTCAGTAATCTTTGCCACTGTCACAACTATGCAACTAAGCTCAATACACATGCCTCACATAAAAAGAAAAAACTTGAAACAAACAAAAGGGGCCGGAACGAAAGTTAAATTCAAAACAAACACCGCCCTGAGAGTACCATTGTAGCAGGATGTCACTGTTTACAAGATAAGGAGAAACTTCCAACGACCAACCGGATGCAACAACGCCTACAACAAAGTTCTTGAGACTGACAACGGACGAAGGCTGTAGAACTACAGCGGTTATTAAACAAGCCTAGGTCTTGTAGTACAAGGTTACCCGTCAGCATTAAATATCAACGATAATCACAGCCCGTAAGTATCACGGTATCCAAATCTGTGCGTGTATGCGTGCTTGCGCGTTGTCTCTGAGCGTACGTGTGTTTAGGACCAACACAAAACACCTCTGAGTGTACGTGTGTTTAGGACCAACACAAAATACCATGTAACCACCACTGACACATCCTGTGTCACATGAGCTAAAATGTTACAAAAGCATTGGAAATTTCCTGCAGTACTCTAAAAGCAGTATTATTCGAAATAACGTTAGACTCCATCTTTCTTGCGTCTTCGTCCAATGTATCTAACGACAGTTTAAGCGAAATACTTTGTCGTTCTCTCACGAATGCGACAACACGACGAAGTAATTGCTCTCCTATCTAAATGAGTCTCTTCCTAAACAGAGCGCGGTGTAAGAGCATGATATCACCCAGTTTGAACGTTTTTTTTTTTTAAGAGACTCATTAAAACACCACTTAAGATGAGAGAACTTGCAATGTTCGTCGAGAGGCTTGTTAAAAGCATGTCAGAAATTAAATTTGAATTCGTATCAACAAAGTGAGCTTTCATGCTGCGCAACTTTCGATCGTTCATTTTCACTTGATGTCCGTAGTCTGTACACTGTGAGGTTCAACTTCTCAGCTGAAGAAGATTCCTTACAAAAAAAATTTACACTATTTGTTCATGTTATCTTATTGACGTTGCCTATGTTCATCAGTAATTATTACATGTTTTATCTTGAAAAGAAATAAAACCTTATTATATTTTGTGCATAAAGCATTTTTTTTATTTTTTTACCAACTGTAGATAAGGATAGCAATTTCGTGGTCGACTTTTTCGCTAAACTTCGTTGGCTTTGCTTAAAATGAGTAAATATTCCTCAAGCTTTGCGAAGTTTGTCTCAACTGTGAAGTTCTAATACTCATTACTTTTCACTATTTTTCTTTATCCTATTGGTGATGCATTAATTACTACTTAATTGATTCCACCCGGTGTACAAATGCGTCATTGTGGACTTTTGGAATACTTGCCAATCAAGTATCAATAATATAACAGGATTCGTTAAGAGAAGAGCAAGAAGCTCGATACTAACAAAGGTTACCATAATTTTCTACCAGATTTTAAATAAATACTTAATGGTCTATATAAATTAAGCAAGTTCTTCTATCTGAAAAAAAAAATCCTGTTTTAGAGACACACTAAATGATATATACGTATTTCAAATCCATTTAATGCAGTGTTCTCCATCCCTTAAATGCAATGCCACATCCTCCACATCAAAATGAAAACAACAATTTGTTTAGAACCTAAGAAACATGCTTCGGGGAATCGTTGACAGTGAAAACAGACAAAACAAGAGAAGTTTGTGAAACACTATGCTTCTGACAGAAGCAAATTCCTGACTGACCTGTGATCTAAGTATGACCTTGACCTTGTTTTAAACACGGCCTCATTAACCGAAAATGTATATCATGTACAGTCTTTATCTCGTCTAGTTCTAAGTTATGTCTTGGCAAGGTCCAGTGAATTTAACTTTGAAGTGTAACTTAGTCTTTTGGATACACCACACTGGTGTTGAGCACCCATGAAATACGAAGTCTACACTTCAAAGATAAAGGCTAGAAAGGTATCAAAATTGTAGCGCTTAAAAACTCGAACGGACGGACAAACATACAACGGACGCTTAAGGACAAAGAGGTCAATTACTAGATAGCCCTAGAACGGTAAACTTGGGCATATAAATTATCACAGCATGACAAGCATGAGTGTTGGCTTCAGGAGAAATAGAAGCAAAAATACTTGAGAAAATATGGGATAAAAATTATAATACCATTATTTGAATATATATAAAATATAATAACTGAAATATAAATAAAATTGAACAGCTCAATCAAAACAACACAAAAAAAGGACGTCACTTGACAGGAACTACTCATCCGAGAACAATACCGCAAACCACAAAGGATCCATCCAATAATCGAAATTATTTATAGAGTCCTGCGTGGGAAGAGGAAGGAAGGCGGACAATGTTCGGCTGTAGAGTAGGTGGATTCTCTTGTCCTGCCACCAGGTGAGGGAAATCTGATATCCGGAGACTCTCCCCCGACGCGTCGGGGATCCAGTGATGGGTGGAGGAAGGATACGTGGGGGGGGGGGGTTAGGAAGCGAGGGAAAGAGAAAGAGGGTGTAAGGGAAAAGAGGTTGACGCCAAGAGGATCCGGTGCTGGGAGGGGAGGGAGAAAGCGTGGTGGGTGCTGAGTGAATTTGGTGGGAACATTACTTGCCTGAATGGGTGGGTATGCCACTCCGATGGTTTCGATTACCTCATACTCCAGGTAATATTTCCAATCTGCCTTCAATGGACATCTCTCTTATGACTCGTGACTTATTTTCGTCGATGCCTTTCAAGAACATACCTATGTATATTGGTACCTAGTTAGCAGTATCAAAAACCCGTTGATTGCCTATACCGGTAACACGAAAAATTTTTACTTCCGAGAAAAATACTTACTGATAACTTTTTTGACCAACGTACCTTCTAATACATTTCAGAGTGAAAATACATCACTTAGAAAGTAATCTCCGTCCCTTCAAAACTCTCTCTCTCTCTCTCTCTCTCTCTCTCTCTCTCTCTCTCTCTCTCTCTCTCTCTGGTTCACTTTACACTATTCTCCATTATTCAGGCAAGAATGCTCCACACTTCAACACTGAAACCTGTTCAAAGCAATTATGAATATTTAATTAATGTTGCACCCTATGAATCTTTGAAACAGCACTAAAATACAATAAATAAATAGAATATTTTTGTATACTTTTCTCCTATTTCAAAATTAACCTTGATCTACATGCAGCCGACATTATACAAATTCGAAAGTTGCTGTAAATATCGCAAAGAAACAATCATAGAAAACTTTGAAACGAGAGAGAGAGAGAGAGAGAGAGAGAGAGAGAGAGAGAGAGAGAGAGAGAGAGAGAGAGAGAGAGAGAGAGAGAGCCTTATCATAAAGGTAAAGCGTCGACAAAGATCAGCAGAGCAGAGCGCAGGAATCCGGAGGGTCATCGTCTTCTCCAGAGTAAGCAAGCTGTCCAGCCCATGACGACGCCGAATGGGGACTCATCGTAAACTTCATGAAACTTGCCCTTCTTTTTCTTTCTCATTATTTCCATAATTCTTCAAACTCGTACATTCTTATTATAAGCTACTACCCTTTTTAAATTTCTACAACCATTTTGCAAAACCACTTGACGTTAGAGAAAATCAATCATGCAAAGCTAGACCAATTATTTGTCTTTCAACAGTTATGGCTCATACTGTTTACATTAGGCTGGCTTTATGCCAACGTAAGTTCCCGGTCTTCAGAGCAGTCTGTAAATATGGTTCTATGGCAGCTTCTTAATTTTTCTCCTAATTTTTTTTTTTCTTTCCAAAACAGACACTTCAAAATTTTTAAATGTTACCACCACATAATAGAAATGGGATTTATGTATTCATATTTGTATTTTCCAAAAATATCTCTATGTTATAACAAATGTAAATTGTTAAATGTTTGATCAATATTAAGGTATTAATAATTCACATAATTTGTGAGAAATGACAAGAAGTTACTTAACATTGTGGTGCATGATGGCTCAAACGCTCTAAAGCCAAAACTGTCACTTCTGCTTCGTCCAGAAATCACGGGGCTTACTCTATACAAGGGCGTCAATACCTAGATCGTGTGACGCCAGTTCTAGTAACCATAAATCAATCACTTATTCCAAACAAATGACCATCAATCATAAAAAAAGAGGCATCGATTTTTCTGAAACTGAGACTTAGGTGTACTGTGCATATAAGAATGACAGAGGCATGTCTCTCTCTCTCTCTCTCTCTCTCTCTCTCTCTCTCTCTCTCTCTCTCTCTCTCTCTCTCTCTCTCTCTCTCTCTCTCTCTCTCGTACAGGTAATAGTAACGTGAAATAATATAATTATGTTTATAATGCAGTAAAGCTGTCACTACTTACAAATTAATAGAAACAAAATATGGCTTCAAATACGGAATCTCATTAAGTAGAGGGATCATAAACCTACGTAAAGAGATCTAAATATCAGGTCAATGGTATTTAGGAAAAAAAAAAAACGTTACGTTTGTGCCATATGTGGGTCCTACCATTAGAATCTTAACATAAGAATAACGGAAAATTATGAGACGGATATAGGGGTTAAGTTTCACAGAGCTGAGGTTCATAAAATTAAACGGGTGGGGAAAAAATTAACTTCGACACAAAAGGAAGACGAGAGAGAGAGAGAGAGAGAGAGAGAGAGAGAGAGAGAGAGAGAGAGAGAGAGAGAGAGAGAGAGAGAAGGGGGAGGGGGACGTTGTATCCTGAACTTGTTTAGGAGGGGCTACTAGTTTTTCCTGTTCTTGCAACAAAGGGTACGACCCGTATTCGGGAATTCCCCTCCACGTTCCCCTCCCCGCCCGCTCCCTTCAAACCCACCCTCCCGTTCACGTACTGGGGACTTCTTCCTTACAGAGTCAGTCACGCTTTTATCCCCACGCGCCTTTCACCAGTATCACGATTACGAAAGCTCGACCCAATTATCACTACCATTTGTTCCCCATTTTTGTTATAGTGGTTTAAAAAACATGATATACAGTACAGTTGAGAGGAACAGAAGTTTACACCAAAAACGTTATTTTGCAATACACGCTCGTAATTATACAAAAAATAAACGTAAAAACACCAGTGACAATGCTCGTCACGCAATTCTTGCATTACTGAAAAGACAAGTATAAATATATCTAATCTGAATGGTAACTGATAAAATTATTAAGATACTTTTTTGTTATATACCTGTATGTGTGTGTATACGTGTGCGTGTGTTTTAGTTACAAATAAAATAAGAAACAAAACAAGAAGAATAAAGTACAAGGAAAATTTTGAATTATAATCGTTCAAATATATATACAGACACTCTAACACACACACACACACACACACACACACACACACACACACATATATATATATATATATATATATATATATATATATATATATATATATATATATATATATATATATATATATATTATATATATATATATATATATATATATATATATATATATATATATATATATAATTTCAGTATAAAAAGTTGTGGGACATCCCATTTAAATAAAATGTAAAAGGAGTAAATGAATAAAGACAAAGTATTAGGATAATTTCAAGTTGTAATCGTTAATTCAAAATCACACTGCTTCAGCTACAGACGAAAGCACAAAATAAGCAAGACAAAAGCAAACCCCAGTAGGTATGTTCCACAAAAAACGCAAAGCACTGGCTCCAAG
This sequence comes from Macrobrachium rosenbergii, assembly GCF_040412425.1. NCBI lineage: Eukaryota > Metazoa > Arthropoda > Malacostraca > Decapoda > Palaemonidae > Macrobrachium > Macrobrachium rosenbergii. The sequence goes on from NC_089762.1 coordinate 24,449,056, forward strand.
TTAGATCTGTGACTCATACCCGTATCCGTATCGCACTTATCTGTGATAGAAAGATAAAAGGATAGTAAATATGACTCACGAATGATTCTGCTATCGTGTTCTACGTTATGCTCCATTTTTGTCTTAAAATTCTACACTTCTCTTTCTGGCATCTAATAATAAATACCTCCCGCAACTGAAGTTGACAAATCCTCTCTCTCTCTCTCTCTCTCTCTCTCTCTCTCTCTCTCTCTCTCTCTCTCTCTCTCTCTCTCTCTCTCTTCGCAATTCGTTAAATCTTTATCACGGCTAATTAGAAATGCCGTACTTTTTAGAAAGTTATATATTTTCAGCGTCAAGCCAGACTAATACTACTGTAAATCGCTGTATCAGTGAACTGACGTGGCGTAGGTATGAACAAAAACATTCCACTCAGAACGCCACTTCTTTGGTATTTACATCGACATTCTCATAAGGGCCAGTGTAATGCAGACACGAACATGACCAGATATGATTAAACACAACTGCAGTGTCTCCATCTTCAGAGTATTAACATTTTTTGAGAAGCAGCTTGAACTCATTCCACAGAACAGGTTTTTCCTCTTCGTTTTGCGGTGACGAAACGGAGACTGGCACGGCTGCCCAAATCAATGCACTCGAATCACGGCAGGAGGGGAATATGTTCATGGTGCCTACTTTCTAACAGATGTAGGAAAGTTAATTCACGAAGCACAAAGGACAGCAGAAAATTCCAAACCGGCTCACTAAATTAATCATAATCACATTCACGTAGCTTTCAAAAGATTCCAACAGTTATCGCCAGGAATTTTACTCGTACAGCTCAGGCGACGTCCACATTAGCGCACCTCTACCCCTCTGCCAAAGACTTCTGTGCACTCATTTACCAAGATCCTGTTAGCATAAGTTCAATGTGTAGTCGTCGCCATTTAACAGTAGATGTATCGTTATTGCACTTTTAAGAGGGGCCTCCGAGATTCGCAGACAGGAAATCTCATTATACATTTCATCTCTTCCACCATTATTATTATTATTATTATTATTATTATTATTATTATTATTATTATTATTATTATTAAATGGAAAGTAATTAATAATGATCCACAGTGACGATTCCGACAATATATAATTTTTGTATTTCATACGTACAGTTCAATAATTATATATATATAATATATATATATATATATATATATATATATATATATATATATATATATATATATATATATATATATATATATATATATATATATATATATATATCAGTATGACTGTATGTTAGCCAAACTTCTCTTGAACTGTACGTATGAAATATATATATATATATATATATATATATATATATATATATATATATATATATATATATAAGTTTACAAACTATCACGTAAGCTTGAATTTTTTTCATTTATTAATACAACAATTACTGAAATATCCTTTAATTCGGGACGTTCTGCTCTGAGAGTACAACTGTATAACACGGTGCTCTACAAAATATCCGTGGCTTCCACTACTGTCTTTCAAAGCACATGAGCCGTTAAGTCAATAACACTCATTCAAACAGTCTCCACCGTGTAATAACGGCTAAAGCTTCACGCACACCGCAACTCAAACTTTATTTTATATAAGGTACTCGTAACCTTTGACGTCATGAAAGGCTCGAAGTGCTATAACCAAATTTTATTCTACAATACCTAGAAATCCCAGGTTACAAGAGACTGATTCTTCCCCACGACAGCAACTCACCTGTAAAAGGAAGAGAAATAAGTTAAACATTAAAAATCCAAAATCATTCCAGTAAATGTTTACATCATTCTAGTAAATGTATACTTAAGGACTATAATATTATATAAAACATACACAATGCCGAAAAATAATTATTTAGTCGTTATGCTATTGTATCAAATAACGAAAAAAAACTGCAAATAATTAGTGTTACAAAAACAAGGTGAGGTGTAATATACTGTATGCAACTTATGCAAATTACACGGCAAAAAAGACAGCTGAAATCCAATTGAGGAAGACCGCAATATTGAAGTTCTAATTGAAATTGGCAACAAGGTGGATTCTGATTAATCCCTTCCTAGAAAATAATTTCTCGGCTAATTAGGCCAGGCGGCCTGAAGGTTATACTCGCAGCTGTGGCCACGAGAGAATTGTGCTTCTGTTATGTAAACTAAGGCTAAGGTTCACGGCGCCAGCAATCGTAGACAACGATTTGTTGTATTGCTTTTGCTTTGAATGACGGGACGAGCCTTGTGAACGAGTGCTGAATGAACGTGCGGTGCTGCATATTTGACTACTATTCAAATAGAAGTCGAGGTCCGGTGAGAAACTGCACGTGCATGAAAAGTATAATATAATGTAAATTACAATCACAATCACAAATTATCTGTTTGGAATATGATGGCACCGTCAGAACACGCTAAAGGAATCGCCACTGCATATTTTCCTATCTGTAATAAATGGAAAAGTATTCATCTCAAAAGTTTAATGAGGTTATTTTTTATTCTTTATTTCATAGGAATACATAAAACTATAAAAAAAAATTCAGTAGTTAATAGTTGAATGTAGCCAACGAACCTTGTCTTGTTCTGGTTTTGAACAAGTTAAGTTTTCAATAAACACCTAAACAGGGCAGCAACGGTTCGTGAAAGGAACATATGACAAATGAAACCTAGTGTAATAATGCACAGGTGATACGAATGTTGAAAAATAGCAAGAACGCGAACACAGCGATGAAACATTACTGCAAGGTTATCAGCTGCGATTTACGTGCGTCAAAATTACTGTCTGGAATTGCTAGAAACTTTCTTTCCTACAATTATTTGGAAATTACTGGGCCAAACAACTTCTATGTACCCTGTAGCAAAATGATACAGCATACATGAAAATGTCAAATGTAGAAAAGTAAAGGCACTTCAATGTCATATATTTTTCAACAAGAGGCAGTTTCTCCATAGAGGAAGCTCAAAAAAAGTATATATATATATATATATATATATATATATATATATATATATATATATATATATATATATATGTATATATATATATATATATATATATATATGTGTGTGTGTGTGTGTGTGTGTGTTGTGTTGTGTTGTGTTGTGTTGTGTTGCACGTATGCATAGGCATTCTTCAATACTCAAGGACAGTGGGTTTGAAAAAATATAGGTATTAATAATGAAGTATCATAAATCTAGCACCTCTGAGAGAGAGAGAGAGAGAGAGAGAGAGAGAGAGAGAGAGAGAATAACTCCGGAAGTATACCGGGGCGTTGAATGGTGGATATTATGAAATATATGCCATAATCCATAATGTCATCATAATCATCACCGCACCCAATGCAGCACACCAAGCCCCTCCTCAATATGAGGAATGCAGAATACCATATATTGAGTTACCAGAAACTTTTTCATTTAATCTATAATAATAATAATAATAATAATAATAATAATAATAAATAATAATAATAATAATAGACATCGTTATATTTATGTTTTTTCAGTTCCCAAAACATAAGACTTATTGTCAAGGATAAAAAATACCTAAAAATAAAGTTTTCCTTATTTAAAACCTCGAAAATATTAATATTCGATACATGCCAAGTTCCAACATCGTATCAAAATTCGTCCTGATTACGTGTATTAAGAAGCGGACATAAATCGTCATTCTCATTCTCGCTCCACTTCTTCGTATACGTATATATATATATATATATATATATATATATATATATATATGTATATATATGTATATATATATATATATATATATGTGTGTGTGTGTGTGTATGTATGTATGTATGGAAATGAACACACACTATATATATATGTATATATATGTGTGTGTGTGTATCACTGCAGAAGCGTGGCCATTTCTGTACTGTGGACCTAAAACAAAAGGTTCTACATTATAATTTCACGCACGTCGTCACTAACCTCCGGACTAAATCTCAAGACATTTTACCTGACATATAAAAGGGCTGGTCACAAAACAACTTAATTTCGCGGCATTTCCACTAGTAACCCCTGAAGCTGTGTCCATTGTCTCCAATAAGGAAATAAATCAATAAAGGGGAACTGTCAAAAATAACCCTCTGTATTCTATTACGACAAAAGGAAAAATAATATTTACATTTGGGGTTAAAAGTAAACCGAAATATATTGTAGTACAGTATTAGTCTACCCATTCAACTGCATGAAAACACGACAAAAAGGTAACAGAGAGAGAGAGAGAGAGAGAGAGAGAGAGAGAGAGAGAGAGAGAGAGAGAGAGAGGCAACACTAGCTGGCACTTCCCCGGAGGCACTTTCACCTCTCATGTACT
>NC_089762.1:24458390-24485890 GCF_040412425.1 Macrobrachium rosenbergii
GCGAACATTCCTCTCAACAGCTCCAAATCTCTCTTCCAATTTCATTAAACACCATGCTTTATAGTACTTCAAAATAGGCAAGCTGGGTCAACTATCCCTTTATACATTCCCAAACTAAATCTCACACGCTAATACCCTCCTGTTTTGTGATTCATCTCTGAATTTATCTACTCTTTTACAGTTACACCTATGCATCGCAACATAACAACTTCCATTCTTCCATTATACGTATTAAAACTCCATTACTCCATCTTCCTGATTTTCGTTTGCCAACGTAACTTAAGTATGTCTTTTTGAAAGTATCTCCGTCTACAAATATTTTCAAATTCTTTCACAGGGTTCTGCTGTTGCTCTCCAGTCGCTTTTAAGTCAGCAATTCTTATTCCATTCACAAACAACAACGTTGCACCTACATCTGATGTCCTTTCTCTGACTCCTTTCCACCCCTAAAAAAATAAAACAGAATTGGAGAAATAACAGACCCCCTTTTTACACCAAATCAGTAACTTTCCCATCTACAGCCACAATCCATAAATTCTGCTCACTCCTTACGTACTTGTTCCACTTCCGCGTATTTAAGCCCATCCTATTTTTCATCAAATTTCTTATACGATATCATCACTTCTTGTCATTTATTTCTTTTATTTACGGCCATTTCAAAATATCAAGCCAACTTCCTTATTAGCCATTCTCACACAAAAATCTATGCACACTGCGAATAAAAACAATCATAATAATGATGAGATATACAAATGAGGCACTTGAAAGGGAAAAAACACTCGAGGGAAAAATTTAATTCTAATTCCATTTGCAAAGCCAAGATCACGTGCGTGAGATATTTAATCAAGACAGTCATTCATTATCGTTACCGGAGGGTCAAGTAATGATAAAAGAAAGTAAATGTTGTAAATCCAAATTAATGTAGTGCTAATGGCTCGATTACTGAGTCAATTCAACGTAAATTCACTTGAACGGTCTGATTATCAAGGAATTATTATGAATTGAATTGAACATAGAATTTAGGCCAAAGGCCAAGCACCGGGACCAAAAGGACCACTGACTACCGACCTCAGAGCGCTCTATCACAGCAGCAGGGGCATAGAAACATAAGCTTAGGTATTTGTTAACCACCCAAGTCCAGCTCCGGCTGATCAATAAATCCGATCGGCAGCCTTTGTTCTGGAGGTCGTAAGACTTCGTATCAAGAATAACATATTTTTCCAGGATAAGAAATACTTTAATTTATAGAACAGGAAGGAATTCTGGGAATTCATTCCAGTCACAAGAAAATTCCACTTCTCGGTTATAATGGGTTATTAAAAATGCATATGAAATGGCGATTTCATTTAGCGCGCTCGTCATTCTTCAAAGAACTACCTCTTTTAGCATGAAGGCTTTTCAGATCTGAGAGAGAGAGAGAGAGAGAGAGAGAGAGAGAGAGAGAGAGAGATTCCTTAAAATTCTATATGCCAATGACAAAAGGCAAGGCTTTGTCTAATTCATCAAAGAAAAGACCTAACATGAACGACTGCCAGTTAGCTGAGACAAACATTATATATATATATATATATATATATATATATATATATATATATATATATATATATATATATATATATATATATATATATATATATATATATATATATATATATAGTGTGTGTGTGTGTGTGTGTAATGTCTGTATACATGCTTTATATATACTGTATATATGTATATATGACATATTTAACTATTAAGAGGCCTTCTACCCATAAGTTGTTTTCAACCTATCTCAAGAACCGATAAGATAAAATCAAAGACCTTGAACTGCTAACAAACATCTCATCTCAGCACTCAAGTACTACTACTACTACTACTACTACTACTACTACTACTACTACTACTACTACTACTACTACTAGTTTAAGAACTCAGGCAATGCAGGGGCGGTGATCAAGTCAATTAAAGCATTGATAATCAGCACCTCAAATTTTACTTCAAATTTCTTATTAAAATCTTTCACTTAAAGTTATTAAAATTTCTCAGTCACATAGGCTATCAAGCCAATCGCAATACACTTTATAGCACTGATAATTAATTACAATTGACAAGATAATTGGCAACTCTGGCCACTCAGGCCATCAAAGCTTTCCTTCCCCTGCAGCCTAATCTGGAGGACAAGGGTGCTTGAGAGAATTTGGGAGGCAAGGGAGGTCATTTCAAAGAAGATTAAGTAGGTCAATCATCCTACTTAAAAGGTAAAGATGAGTTCATGGATATTATGCAGCCTGTAAGTTGGCAACAAAAGTGTAGGAATAATAATAATAATAATAATAATAATAATAATAATAATAATAATAATAATAATAATAATAACTGTTTGGAAAAAGCCTTCTCTAAAACGCACTTTATTAAACAGCAACTGCAGCATGGAAGATATATTCTTCATAATAGTTGTTTTACTATTTTTCCTCACTAAGTTTTTCTCTTCCTCAGAGTGCAATAATTATATCTAGTACCTTTCAAAATGCGGACTAGAGTGATACGCGATATAGACAAAAAAAAAAATATTCTATAAAATTAAATGTGCGAGACAAATCGCTGAAATACCGACTGTATGATGCTTAATTGGCTCTTTATGTAATCCACTTCTTTATCTAGTAGATACTGCTATATCAATTACGTACACCTGTAGAACACTAAGTGTACTGATAATAGTATTAATTATTAATATTCTATATTCTATATATTTGTAATACAGCAAGCTGTACAGTAAACAATATCAGTGACTGGTGTCACTCTCTGAAGCCATACTACCCGAGAACAAAATAAAATAATACGATCTTAGTCTCTCACTCACTGTTAATAATCTGAATTCACTGTGATACTCGGTCTTTCGCAACAGACACCCTGTTCTGCGCCATCTCAACCTAGCACCTAAAAGAATCTTCACGTATACATTACTAGAGGCTGCCTTCCCCAGCCGTCATCTGGATCTACCCACTACCCCCAGTAAGGCAAACACAAGTGTGTCAAGTAAAAACCTGGACACACATGTGCGCTACTTTCCAAATATGGTCGGCGTCCTTGTGACTTCACAAAGATGAACATAACGACGTTTTTCTGCTGTCACGTTACTTGGAAGTGTCGTAACACTACCTTAATGTTCCTACTTATTTATGCACACACTTTGCCTATTTGTTTGTTTTTCACTTATTTCCTGTTTTCCACAAACTTTACTGGTAAACCCGTTATATACAACTTTTGAATATATATATATATATATATATATATATATATATATATATATATATATATATATATATATATATATATATATATATATTATATATATATATATATATATATATATATATATATTTGCAGATTGAAGATGCACATAGTACATGTGCGAAACGTCTCATAAATAAATTATCCTTTTTTGAATGTTTTATATATATATATATGCCTTCATATATATATATAATATATATATATATATATATATATATATATATATATATATATATATATATATATATATATATATATATATATATATATATATATATATATATATATATGCACGATTTAATACTGTAAAAATTTGATTGAACACTTAATGTCAATTTTTTGCTGTGTGTGTGGGGTCAAGTTCTGAATATAATTATAGAAAAATGTGAGTTACCCCTAAATTTACATAAGTGATTCATGGGATATGATCATATTCTTAACAAAAATCCTCAAATCTGCAGTGTCCATGAAAGAATAAATGACTAAAGGGTACAATTCCCAGATTTCGTTTCAATCGCGTTTGAAATTATTCGAAATACAATAAAAAAAATCTATGATGCTCTAGTATAGCAAGGAATTTACGAATCGCCGTTTGCAATCTTATGAGCTTCGGATGATCAAAGAGGAAAAGTTTTGTTCAAATTACTGACGTTTAGAGACTGCATAACATGCTGTACACAGAGTATAGAGTTGTTCTGTTAAAGACGACACTGGAACTTGGAGTTAAGTGGCAAGGGCATGGTACTTTTACAACCTTAGCATTATCAAAATAACCAAATAGTTGTGAAGATGAACAACATGCAATCAAAACACCTACTTTCTGGTATCATGAATACAAAACCTGTATTTAACTTAACGCTTTGTCTATATAGAAAAAAATTGTTTTCAACCAACAGACGATATTATGTAGTTTCAAAAGGATCTAAAATGCAAATAAAAATAAGATCAAGCTAAAAAATTGGAAACAGATTGCTTAATCATTACTGAATACAAAAGTAACACCTTTTCTCAGAAAGTTCGTGATAACAGCCAGAACACTCATGAACATTGTAGTTACTCTCGAAGTAAAAGAAAGCACTAAAATCGAGTTAAGTGCGCATGCGAGCATTGCTAATTGTGGTAAAGGTTGCAGCGAGAGTTTTATTGTTATTTATAACGGCCACCAGTATTTACCTGTTTCTCTGGCGTGAACTTTAAACTTTACAGCGTTTACAGCTAACGTGTTCCGACCCCGAGGCGTCCATTCAACGTTATAATTAAGTTACTTTTTTTTCCCGAATGCTAGACTGTACGTGGATCGTTATAGATCTACAATGGAAACAGCCTGTGCTGTGCGTATTTATAGCAGTTTATACATAACAAGGAAATCATATTGACTATTAAATTATATTTTTTTCTAATAAAATCAATTTTATAACTTCTCTGTGAAGGTCCTTTTACACTTTTCATACCCAAGAGTGAAGAATAAGGCTAATATATTTGGAAACATTCTATAAGCGTTTAATTTCTCTACTAACAACAAATAACACAAAGGAACAAAAAAAGGAGGCTAAATGCATTAGAGTTCCTAGCGGCCCTTTCCGGGAGAGTGAAGGCCGCCACTAACGCTCAGTTATACCTGCGCAGTTATGCCTGCACAGTCGGCTTGTGCAGGCAAAACTGAACCCACTAACGTTCCGTTGTACCTGTGCAGTTATGCCTGTGCAGGCAAAACTGAACGTTAGTGGGTCCAGTTTTGCCAGAACAGGCCGACTGCGCAGGCATAACTGCGCAGGTATAACTGAACGTTAGTAGCGGCCTCAAGTTAAGGAAACTATTGTTTATGTCTTGCGCAGCAGTTGTTTGAATCTGAAAGCATCTGACAGTTTAATACGGCAGCAGTAAATAGTCTCGAAACGAGTCTAACACATTCTGTACTAGATAGCAGACGATATTTTTATATGCCTAGCACAGCAGCTGTACAAATCCAGCCTAGTACCTACACAGCTCATGAGTGGTAGACGAGACTAGCACCACAAACAAGTCCGGAAAGTGAAAAATAATACACCGCCCAATGCGTTGCAAGGTGACCCGGCCGTGACAACCCTTTACGAAGGGGGAGGGGGAGGAGTAAAGGGAAAGTGAAGTATTAATCATATTGTCAGTTAAAGGAGTAAAATATTAATCAAGACGGAAGCTTGTATTCAAGCGATGGTGATGACGTCACCGGTTTGAGACTGACAGGTAACAAGTGAAGACAGGAGGGGGTAAGAACCTTGCTAATAATTTTAAGGAGATGACCTTAATGCTCTGTGGTGAACGCTGTTATCATGCAGAAAAATAAAAAGAACATTATTAAAACGAGTGAAGGAACAAACTAGCAAAAAGTAGCAGCATTTTGTTTTCCTACTACGGTGAAACTCGTACCTGGACAAAACCAGTTTCAACCCAATCTCAGTTACCCCAAGTGTATTTTAACTCCTTTTTGTCTTTTCTCTTGAATCCCGACCTGTACCTGTCACCAAAATCCTCAAATGGAAAACTTCAGCATGACACTCATTCGTTCATTCATGAGAGAGAGAGAGAGAGAGAGAGAGAGAGAGAGAGAGAGAGAGAGAGAGAGAGAGGGGGAGAGAATCGGGTGCAAGGACTAATAATTGACGAAACAACTATATAACCTTCTCGTACAAATGACATGGTCAAACAAATTACTCCGAAAATAACAGTATAGACTTAACGGCAACCCAAAGAATTAAAATAAAAGACGGAACTGCAGGATAACAACAAAGATGTAAATGGAAAAATTATTTTCACCTCGTCAGTTCACACTCAAACATGACTCTTTAAGTAATAAGGTCATGCATGTAACCTAACTAGCAAAGAAAAAATATTGAACCTGTTAGTAAACAAAATGTAATAATGACCTGTTTATCATAAAAATCACAAACACATTAAAAACAGCTGAGTATCGAAATTCGAACCAGAAATCTTTATCAGAGGATATTTCTATTACTTGTTTGTTAACGAAAACAAATCCCAGAAAAAATATGACAGCTTCCAGGAACAAGTTCCCTATTTAGTTACAAATCCCGACATTACTGGAAACCTGAAACTCACACCTCGAGATCGACGACGAAAAGGGAAGGAAAGAACCAGTTTCCGAGAATCCAGGTAGCCTAATCCAAAAGAAAAATAGAACGTTATTTTTCAAGTCTCCATCCTTCCGGATTTTCCAGATTACTTACACGTTCATGTCTAGTATTTTTTGATACTACACTTCTAGTTATTCATGATTAGGATACAAAAAATTCTTAACATGCGAATACAGTTGTATTATTGCACACCAATTAAAAAGTACACAACCTGGATATGTATTTTACGTTTACTTTGACTTATTACACATAAACACACACACACAGTATATATATATACACATATATATATATATATATATATATATATATATATATATATATATATATATAAAAATATATATATATATATATATATATATATATATATATATATATATATATATCATATGACTATTATATGAGGCCATTAACTACAGCAATTACTCAATAATCATGCACTTGGCCATATTCAGTTACAGTAAGAGAGAGAGAGAGAGAGAGAGAGAGAGAGAGAGAGAGAGAGAGAGAGAGAGACTAAGCATGCTACTAAACTTAGTACAATGTCCCAATTTCAAGCGTAATTGTTCCTCATGAAAAATAATTACGGACATAATGGAACATTTACTGAAGTAAGATAAACGTCATTATAAAAAAATAAAAAAATAAAAAACATTACCTAAGCCGTCCTGGCACAACGATTACCTCTCTGTACTAAATAGACCGAGCCTTATTCCACATAGCTGTCGTAGACTGACTCATGTACTGATGTGTTTTTCATTCCGTTCTTCACGGTCTAATCAAAATGACTGAATTTTAATTTGTCACTCTATCAGTAAGCAAGAACAACAACGGTAGCTGAGGCAGCGGCGGCCGGAAGGTAGAAGAAAATTAGAGATAGTAAAATTATATAATTAAAATAATTGGTAATCATAAGTATAATAAATAAGATATATGTAATATTACAGCAGTCATATACGTTTAACGAGGCATTCAAGTACTGCGGAAAATTACATATAAATTGCAGAGTAGCACAGCAATGTGTGACGTCAACAGGTCCTCGTCGTGACGTCAGGGGGAAGTGACAGCTCACAGCGTTCGGCGAAGGAGCCATTCAAGACGCGGCACTTGAATGTTTGCAATGCATCTGCTACTTACGTCAGTACAAGTACTGTCGTCATAATTAATGTCTAGTATCTCACAAGCTACCTGGATACTACCTGAAGTACCACAATCCCTTTTAACGTTCTACTCTTTTCCATTTAAACCATACATGCTTAGTAAAGCGATAACTCTTATCGCAACTGTAACAAGACATATTAAAAGACTGTCCACAGACCTGTCCTCTTGATGTTATCGCTTATCAGATGTATAATAAAACCACTTTTGAACGTGACCACCATGATAACATCACATGACTCATTTAATGTCCTAAATAAACATTACGCACAACAGGACTGGGGCAGTTTTTCAAATAACAGTTTCGAGTTTCTAAATTCTATTTTAGAAAATAAAGTTCAACAGACATTTAGCAATTATATATATATATATATATATATATATATATATATATATATATATATATATATATATATATATATATATATATATATATAGGCAGCAGGAACAAACATGGCAAAGTATTACAATTTATTCCGACGAGTTTCGCATTCAGCTGAATGCATCCCCAGGGTTCTGTACAATAAATAACGACCAATATAAATTATATGAATTTGCAAGTTGTCTAAAAAAAATCGTTTATACACAAGTTGAAATGAAAACCAAAACTTCACATATACGTAAAAGTAGACTCAAGACTGACAAAATTACACAAGAAATTAAAAGCACATATGTTGATTAAAAGTTCAGATAAAAATACAAAAAAAATACAAAAAAATTACAGTTAAGAATCGTGTTAAAATAACAGATACACATGGAAACACTTTTATGCCTGAATATATTACGATAAATAAATTCATAAATTTGCTAGAAATGATTAACAGGTTTTAGAAATATTTATAAACCCAACATCATATTCTACCACTAGACGTAACGACGTAATTTTCTTGAAGGAAAAAAATAGAGGCGATTCACAAAACCTCTCGTTGAATGACAATTTGCCTTCAAGCTATATACATATATATACATATAGGCTATATATATATATATATATATATATATATATATATATATATATATATATATATATATATATATATATATATATATATATATTATTTAGATGTTTAGTGTGTGAGTGTTCTGTGAGGAGGATAGTCTTAAAACGATAAGATGACATTAACTAATACAACGGGAAAAAAACCTCACCGTTACATGACACCACGGATCAATGAAGAACCGTGTAAGATTTGACCACTAAAGCCCCGGGATTACAAGCGACTTGAGACTCTCAACTGTAGTACAGCCACAGCACGTAATTGGGTAACTGATAGTGTTACCAATTCTCGATTAGAAAAAGAAAACCGCCATTCAACTATTTTTTCCTTGAGAGATATAAAAAACAAAGTTAATATACAGTACATTATATTGTACCAGTAATCCTCAGATCCTTCCACAGAAAAAACCCTAAATGTTAATACCATATATTACTGTGCCGGTAATCCCCAGATTCCTTCTACAAACAAATGCTAACCGTATTTGATTCCATCCATGTTCTTTCAACCGTGCTCCTCAGCAATTATTTTCTCAAAAGAGTGAGTCCAACTCTCTTCCTTTCAGATATACCAGTACAGCCTCTACAATGTATGGTCCACGGGGAATATCTTGTTGATGTTTGGTCTTCTTCCTAGCAGGACTCCGGAGAATTCAACCGTCGCTCTTGACATCTTTAAGAGCATCTGACATTCTGGCACGAGGTGCTTAGAGCCAAACTTCCGGCAAAGGAGTTCATTCTTTTCTCTACAGAAGCGTTTCAAGTTTTCTTTTATCTAATCCTTCTTTTTCGAGATACACCTTCTTCGTATCGATTCTTTCGCCGATGTATTTCTTTCTTAGATATGCACATATATGTATATATATAAAATATATATTATACATGCACACACACACATATACACACACACACACACACACACACACACACACACATATATATATATATATATATATATATATATATATATATATATATATATATATATATATATATATATATATATAAAATATACTGGAACTAATGAACCCATGAGCACGAGATTCACAAAAATAAATTTCTGACTCACATTGGGATCGAACCACCGTTTCCAAATGCTACCAATGACTTGTGTGGGTCAACTGGTGTTCGATACCGATGTGAGTCAGAAATTTATATATATATATATATATATATATATATATATATATATATATATATATATATATATATATATATATATATATTTATATAGACAGACAGATAGATAGATAGATAGATAGATATATGCACAAAAACAGTAAGTATATTCCGATACTGTTAATGCACTATTATATGATATCTCTAAATCACAGATTATTTAGCAATTGCAGCTACACAAAGCCCATTAAATGTAAATTTCTCTGTACTAACATCACTACCGCATAAAAGGCCACTAACTACCGCAGTAGGACGTCATAACCAAAACCCAAATTGCGTGGCCTCATAATCATGGCCGTAGATCGGACTGGATCCACAACACGAAATTGCAGTAACCGGCCTACATTACGAGTGGGATTATCTGCGTTAATAAATAAAGAATGGTGGACTTTTGAAAGATAGCCAATCGAAATACCGTATGACTGATGAGTCGTATGCACAAGAGAATCAGAACACAGACGAATGAAGGAACGCCAAGCATACAACACAACCAACCTGTAATAGTACTTGCATATTTTCACACAAAAAATAAATAATAGAACAATAGTACGTCCGAGATTGCTCGTGTCACGTTCTTGATACAAAGGCGTTACCTACAAACACACTCCGTAGCCAAGAAAATAAAGAATTCAAAACATCTACCTAAGAAAAGGCCCGAGACCTTTCAAACTGCTGAGACATTTGAATCAATTACCCCTCACTTATAAAAAGAGGTCTCGTTACGCTTTAGTTATTTAAATGATCGCGAACAAGTCGTATGTTTGCCGAGGCCAAACAGAGACTTATCTGTGGACGCAATGGATTTGGCAAAACCAGGGAAATACCCCCACGTTAAATACAAACAAGTCAGACAGACAGCATGGAGAGAGAGAGAGAGAGAGAGAGAGAGAGAGAGAGAGAGAGAGAGAGAGAGAGAGAGAGAGAGAGATTCATTCAGAAAATAAACTAAATAAACTAAAAAGAAAACTGACCAAGTCTTCACGATAAATAAAAACCAAAAGGAAGACACAAAACGAGGTCGTTCAATGGAACCAGTCTCCTCCCAGCTGTTTCCCTAATTCCAAAAACAGCGGTTAATTTTGCTCGTAAATTAACCCTGGTTAGTCACTCCCTCGCCCCAGCAGAATCTCTAATGAGAATTCTCTGAGTATGACGATAAAAACATTTATCAGGAATAAATGAAATACTAAAATAAATTCAATACGGAATTACATTTACTACAAAAAAAACAAAATAAAGGATTATTAAAAATGAAATAAGAAATAACAATTAATATTAAAAAAAAGGCTGTAAATACTGAATATATCTGGAAATGTTAAAGAAACTCACATTATAGAAAAAATTCTAAAATGAAAACATACTAATGAATGTTTCAATATTGAAGAAACAAAAGTAAAAATATGGCATAAACGCAAAAACCTAAAAAAAAAATTGAGGATCAATTTACAATTAATGAAAGTTAACTGAAAATTAAAATCTAGATTTTCCTTTCACCAGCTAGGAACAGAAAACATGTGCAAACAGGGTTAGACATGAAATAAGCTTAAAAATAAAAAATACAGATGGAGAAATATTATACTGGGTTGGAAATAACCACTGGAAGCTACATTATTTAGTGCAATCTAATATAGCCTATATACATATATACTACAACATATACTGTACATATATTACATTTTATATAAATACTGTATTAATAATATATATATAAATATATATATATATATATATATATATATATATATATATTGTCATTTACATTCCTCCTATTTAGCTGCTATCTAGCTAACTTCTAGGGAGAAGTATCATTTCAGTTAGCTTATAGCTGGTGCCAATATGGCGGAACTCAGTTGTTTGAACTTATCTGGACAGAGAACGCATGCCTCTGTGGCCTACAGGAAATGCCCAGGCAGGGTAGACAATGGGTCCCCTCTTTCAACACCCCCTGCTACCAGAACACACCTAGATTCCCCCTCTTTAGGGTCATGTTTTCAAAGTAGGCTTAGGGAGGAAATAGACGTTAGGGCGTAAACCACTGAAACGAACTAGCACCTTAAACCTTAGGCTCATTATCTATAAGACTGCTATTCCTTTGACCCGTTTACTGGCAAAGAATTCGCTTTCAGGTTTGGGACCTATCCGCTCGAAGCAGCAAGCCAGCAGAGCCCTTCCAGCGACTGTCCTGATCGTATCAGTATTTCAGCTCAAATATTCGTCTGAAATAAGTAAGCTGAGAGTGAATTTGGCGCCAGTTACCCTGTCTCTCTCCGCTAAATTCCTTCCATTTCTCTCATTTATCTTCAAGTTTGATCCCTTCCTTTTCCCAAGCTTCCCCCTTTGTGTGACGGCGAGCTCGTGTTCCTTGTTTCAAAAGTCCAATCCACTACGATTCCAAGACTGTGATAACGCGATTTTCTCATAATTATCTTCTGGGCTACATCATGTTTAGTATTTAAGAACGTGTATTGGGTGATATTTTATAGGTAGATTCCATTTCTCTTAGTTTGAGCAGGGCTAACGCAGAACATCTCTTTCAGGGGAGACACACGGCCCATCGCAATTCCATGCTTCAGTATCTCGTCTGCCACCAAAATCCTGAAAATTCCTGGTCACAGTCATTACCGAATTCCGTTGTGGCCCGAAATTGTTCATATGAGTTATTCTCCCATCCTGGAGTTCCACCATTTGCATTACCTGAGACTATTTCATGTCAACAGGGCAAGACTAAATATTATTTTTCATTGGACTGATTGTGTTGCCCATTGGCCCCATTTTTAATCAACTTGATTGTTGCCAATCCTTGCATTCTCATTCCATGTGTCCTATTTATGAGTTTGCCCCCCTAGTTATCATGCTGTTTGTTATCTCATTGGTTATTTGCTAAGTCTCTGTAAATAAATCCCTGTAAATTTGTAAAAGAATTCTAATTCCAATATGGCGACCTTCCACATTCAATTGTAAATCCAGGAAAATTCTAAGGTAAGTTTTCAAACAACTTTTCCTTTTTGCTCATAAGCTGGACTTTCTTGGTTTCGTGGCAGCATCATTATAATTTTGTTTCAATTTTCTCACCAAGCCATGTGTGTGTGCCACATTAACTCTGAAACACATTGAGCAATTTCAACCAAACTTGGTATACATGTGACTTACTATCTAGAAATCAGCACTGTGGGGTAAGACATGACTAGCACCAAAGGACACCCAAGGGAGGGAAGGGCTTCCCTGAAACGGGGCTGGTTCTGCCCATGAAGCAGGGCTGGTTGTGTCCATAGACTTAGTAACTTTATGAATTTATCATACCTAATTTTGGAATGCATATGACCTACTATCTGGAAAAGAATACCGTGGGGGTATGACATCTATAGTATATCACCAAAGGGGTTGGGGCTTGGGAAGGGGACGACAAAGAGAGAGTAAGAGGGAAGAGGAAGTAAGAGTGAAATAGACGGGGTGTTACGGAGAAGAGAGAGAGAGAGAGAGAGAGAGAGAGAGAGAGAGAGAGAGAGAGAGAGAGAGAGAGAGAGAGAGAGAGTTTATCGGTTTAATCCCAGGCAGCGCCGGGTTGGTCAGCTAGTGTGTGTGTGTGTGTGTATACATGTATACTTAATAATCCCATAAAGAAGGCCAACTATCCAGACGTATGACAATTATCAAACTAGCCCCACAACAGGAACCGTCCTTAATTATCTTTCCGTTCATAAGGTATGGGCCAGAAAAAGCTACTAACCTGTTAAAAATTCTGCAAATAACACAATTAAAATTATGAATAAAGAAAAGGCAACCGCAGTAAATATTACCGTCTACACTTCTGTACGAAGCATAAGTTCATAAGTCACTTGGCAGTAAAAATGCTGGCTAACATTTTATGTAAAAGTTATTTACGTCATGAATACTAATTAGCCTATGTAAATTACAAATCTGTCCTCTTACCTGGCACTACCAAACGTAGCATCTCTCGAGTGAAGATGACGCACAACTACAGTTAATCTAATCTAATCTAACGGAATTGCATCATCTCATCAAGGCAATTATCAGATCACTCCCGGTGGTACAGAGCAATAGCATGAAAAGAAAACCTTTCACTTGATGCTTTGATTCACATGAGAATGCGTTTGGACGTTCGCATCGTTCAGAATTAGCTGGTTATATGGCAACGTCTATCTATCTATCTATATATATATATATATATATATATATATATATATATATATATATATATATATATATATATATATATATATTATATTATATTTACCGAACTGCAGAATACACTTGCCAAGGAAAGCACCTATGAAATTCATCAATACTGTAACACGTATACCCAGACAGACTATTAATGATAATACGCATGTATGTATGTTTGTATATATACATATGCATATATATATATATATATATATATATATATATATATATATATATATATATATATATATATATATATATGTAATATGTATATATACTGTATTTGATGAACAGTATATATATCCTTCCTATATATGTATATATATAATATATATAGTCAAAAATATATATAAGAAAGATGTAGTATTTGGAAAGTTGAGTGAAACCGCATAACCAGCTGCTTAGCTCGTTAGTGAAGTCATTAAGAGTAAATTACTATATATCCGAATTTAAACTAATCCCTGCATTGCATAAACTATTATTTATTGTCAAGGGGAGGGAAATTAGTTTCATAAATTAAAACACCACAATATATTACATAAATATATGTGTGTGTTGGAGTGTGAATGTGTGTTAAACGCTTCAAAACAGCTCGGTGGATAACTTCAGGTAAACTGCAGACCAAGAGTAAAAAAAATGAATAAAAACGAGGAACTATAAATTCAACCCGATATTTTGCAGAGAATTCATGAACTTTTGTCAAAACATCACATGCATAGGTTCTATCCTAAAACCATTCATGAAAGTTTACGAAAAAAATATTTAATTATTTGCTGAGAAGTGGTTCTTAGAAAATACTTTAAACTGAATAAGTAAGTTGAGTTTGGTGTATTACTGCATAGACTGGCCCCGACCAGTCTCAAAATACCATGGGTACAGATTCCCAGGAGAAGTAACAATTGCAGAAAGTCTGGGAAATATTTACTGGATACCTCCTGAGAAGTCTTCGGGAACAAGTTCTCAAGGGATGTAATGATATGACGTTTTCATTATACCATTTAGCCTAATTGGTTTGGGGTTAAGGAAGGTAATAATTAAAACATTGCTGCGATGCAGTTTCATAGTACTGGGAAACAGCGTTGTTTCATAGCTGTAAAAAAACACTCTCGAGAAAATTTTGCATTTCGGTTACATGATGCATATTAAAAGATTAAACATGTTACTATCAAAATCAAATAATGTATATTGTTCAACGCCTCAATTTTGTTTATAAAGACCATCCACTCCAAGAGAACATGGATTCTCAAACAATGCAGTCATCTTATGAAGTTTTACGTGAAATTAAGTTCCTCTTACCATGGTAATTCGAAAATTCCAGCAACTTAACATATTGCAATCTGCTCCCAACTTGCAAAGTATTTCTGATTTTAAAAAATTATATCTGGGTTATCAAAAAAAGATGTTTCCTATGAAGATTAAGACACTGCAAAATACTGACTTAGCCCTAAAACAACCATCCGCAATGCGGCTATTTCTTATATATGTTTGCCAAGATTAGTTTTCCAACAAAATAGGATGCAAAAGCAACAGCACAATAAAAAAAAAAAAAAACAAATAACATCAACCCTTCCGTTTGCTACAGGCAAAAACCTACATGATCATTTACAAACAAATTCTTACGGAAAGTAATTGCCCTGCGCTACTTTACACTACAGGATCTATATGATTTCCAAAATACCGCAATACACAATCGAAAATAAACACTCTAAGCCTACGACGCTTGAAAAACAGTCACAAACATTAGCTCGAGTTTCTTGAAACCTGACGGCATTCTGAGGCAACATTTAACCCTTCGGTAATTCTAGGTCCTAGCCCTTCAAAGGCCAAAGGGCGCATGTTAAGCCCTAAATTACACGCGAGCCTTGTAATCTGAGTCTCCCAATTCATAACAATTATGACGTACGTGCTTTTCAAATGACGCTGCTTTTTCGAAACGCAAAGTAACGCCATTTTAAGATAATGACTTTTCCTTTCTGAAATTCTTTCTGTGCAGTCGAGATTACTGAAATAGTTTTGTTATAACTCATATAAAACAAGCATATCACGCTTTATATAACGGGATTAAGCAAAACATAAGAAACCATTCGATGGTCTCGATCGCTGACGGAAAAGGGCGAACGACTTCTGGTAAAGAACGCACAGAGAGTGAGTTTAGGGTAACAGGTTAATAACAACAATAATGGGACTTTCACACATACGCAGTCCTTGTTCCTGAAGGAGGCAAGAGAATTTAGTCGCCGGTTTTCTCTTAATCACACAAAATCAATCGGATTTCATTTGGTCCCCAAGGTGACTTTCACTGCAGCTGAGGTGGCCCGTTAAGACACCAACCACTGTAATAATCGGGGTTTCTGTTTACGGGCTTTTTTTTTTTCATTCTTAGAGTTGTAAAAATATGCTGAAAATCAAACCGCAGAAATATACAAACATTGTATAAACCCAGTTATTATCCGTTAATATTTTATTTTTTACTGGTTCAAATAGAAGATTTATATACGTTAATAATGAAGACGATTGCATAGCCATTGAAATCTGTGACCTCAAAGTTACTGTGTCAAACCTAAGAAGCTTTTTTTGTAATAAGCACTAAAAAATCTTTGTTAACATCAATACTACTAAATTTTAATTGTTATCACTGTCAAAAATATTACGAGAATGAATGCACAACATCATTTTAAATCTCTCTCGCCTTGTAATAGACTTGATTACAAAAATGAAGTGTTAATCGCCAGGTACTCTCTCCCCCCTCTCTCTCTCTCTCTCTCTCTCTCTCTCTCTCTCTCTCTCTCTCTCTCTCTCTCTCTCTCTCTCTCTCTCATGACAAGCAAGACATTTACTACAAACAGGACTATTACACAAAAAACTACCATTTAAAAACTTGCCAAAGGTATAACATTATAAAAAAGATGAATGAGTAAACTACAATGACACATCACACTAACAGAATCCCGATGACACGAAAGGCATCCAGGCCAATCAAGAGGATCATCTTTATCCCACACCTCACTTCACAAGACACTCCCTCCTCCCATACCTCACGTTCCTCCCCGAGGCACAAAATGACACCACTTTCCGCACTGGGTAAGAGCCGTCTTTCCCAAAAAAGCACCAGAACGATAAACGTCTGTAGCCTGTTGTTGACAAGTTGGGAAGATAAAAACATGTCGTGTGTGTGTGTGTGTGTGTGTGTGTGTGTGTGTGTGTGTGTGTGTGTGTGTGTGTGAAGAGTGGAGAGAGAGAGGGGGAGAGAGAGAGGAATCTGTACGTTTGGTGACAGTGTCTGCGATGCCATATAACCTGTCACACGCCCTTAAATGATCGTCTAAGCTTTCACAGAATGTCAGTAGTGTGTCGACGTTCCGTCTATCACACCAACTCCACCTAAAAAATAAATAAATAAATAAAAATAACGCGTTCCCAAAGTCTATTCTCTTTTTATTTTTCTGTTTGAAGTCCCAGAATAAGAGAGTAATGCATACGTGAATGAAGACATGATGACGTATACGTTTTAATTATAAACTCCAGCCGATTTACTGAATGACGATAAGCTGCTCAACATCTAAGTGAACTCTCAGAATTCTCATTCACTGTCTTTTTGAACATTCTTAATAAAAATAAAAGTAATATTTATTGTCCTTAAGGAACAAAAGGTTCAAGTAAAGAAGACATTCATTACATTTTGACACACACACACACAAAGAGAGAGAGATTTGTAAATGCACATCAAAAGTAATATATATATATATATATATATATATATATATATATATATATATATATATATATATATATATATATATATATATATATATATATATATATATATATATATATATATATATATATATATATATATATATACAATAGGAGAGAGAACAGAAAAATTAAACCAAAGTTAATATAGCTTGTCTTATTCTAAATCAAACTCCTGTTTAACCGCACGCACGGCACTTTTAACAACATCCGGCCGGACTCGGTGATTGGACTCCATGACTCATGCCAAGTGTTTATGCGTAGAGTCAGGTGTAACCTCAATGGCTGCAAAATGGCTTTCATGGAGGCGCCGGAACAGCCACTATTCATCAAACGAACGTCAACAAATATTCCTTAAATACACATTCTCAAGTGTCAATTAATAACTACAGGAGACCGCAGCACTTACATTACTGTATATGTGTTTGTGCATGTGCTCTAAGTTACCTTTCATAATTATAATACCTCTTTTTCTTTTGATGGGATGCCCTAAGAGGAAAACGGCTGAACAGTCGCTAACGCATCCACGAACTGATTGCCAAACCGGTCACTAAAAGATCTAGAAAATGAATATGACTTGAGGTACTAATGACCGCCTTCTTGTTTTAATGAAAAAATGTACAAGTAAAGATGGAGGATGAGTCATCTCCCTCTCTTCGAGTGTATATACACATACTGTATATTATATATATATATATATATATATATATATATATATATATATATATATATATATATATATATATATATATATATATATATGTGTGTGTGTGTATGCGTATGCATATATATACTGTAAATGTGTATGTGTATATATACATATCGTATATATGTTTATATATATAATATATAAAATATATATCTGTATATACTGTACACGTTTACGCATGAGAAAGCCAGGGGGAGACAGAGAATCATTAACCGTAGAAATTTATTTTCATCATCGTCTCAATGCTCACTGAACCGAAACCTGAGTCATTTTACCAGTGTTAGAATCTCTGCAGGAAAAAAGAAAAAGCTATAACTTCAAAGGGAGCCTTCAGCTATAAGCGAATCTTTTTATTTATCATACACATATTTATTTATTTACTTATATGTATATTACAACCATTATATTTCACACTCTGAGAAGGTGGCTCCAAAAAGTGCCACCCACCTGGTTTTCATTAATTATTTAAGGATGAACTTGCTACCTTGGCTCATGCACATTTCCCCCTTGGCCGTGACTCAACAATATCGACTAACTACCAAGTACATAAGTCATTGCTTAGATTATCGGAGGAACAACAGGATTTAAAGGAAAGGTCCTCAAATGCTCCATCTGGCAAGGCATACATAATACACAAGTGGAAAGTATGATTTTAAAGGAGAACCATGTTTTCGTGATTATGCACAAAACACCTTTCTCCAATTAACAGGATGCACGAAATTCAAGAATGGATGTTGCTACTGTGGAAAGACGGAAATGGCTGCGTTGACATAAGCTGTTCTCAGGTATTCGTAATTAAAGCATATATTTGTTTATGTCTCTTGGACACCTCTGCTCCTTTCTTCTGTGCATGGAAGCGTTAATCAGCTGTAAAAACTTACTTTGCAATTTAATGGCTTCTTCAGCTCGTTTGGAATCCGCGTCAGTGTTGAATAGAAAAACTGACTAATAAAAAATGAAACACACTCTTCATCCTCAAAAACAAAACTAACCTTGTCCGAACACATGCTTCAAACATCAAACATCACATTAAAACCAACAAAGGCGCTTAACAGCAGTCTTCGGCCCGAAAAGTAGTGTAATCCTGTTACTGGCTTCCCCAAAGTACTGGTCGGTGCCTGATCGATAACACAACTTGTTCTTCCCACTCAATTATTCGCGTTCAGGTCGAATTCAGCAGGTCCATCGAGCCCGGCACCAAATCAATGCAGGAGTTAGGCTAATGACACCGAGCACGCAATTCTTCAACCAGCTCCCCTAGCACAATCCTCATGACACGCAAGTCCTCTTCGTGAAAAAAAGCAACAAACTTAAAATAGTTTGCTGGCGCACTCGGTAACATCTTGAAGTTATAAAAGCCGTGTCCACTTGAAATTAAAATCATGTTACTACAAAATAAGAAGTGTGTCCTTTTAAAGTTCACGGTGGCATCCTCAAATTACGGACGGGTCAGTTCATATGTTTAACGAAGTATATAAAACTGAATAGTCAGGGTGAAGCCATGTTAATTAACAGTTTGTTTATACTTCAGCTCTCTCTCTCTCTCTCTCTCTCTCTCTCTCTCTCTCTCTCTCTCTCTCTCTCTCTCTCTCTCTCTCTCTCTCTCTCTCTCTCTCTCTCTCTCTCTCTCTCTCGCAAAAATTCACCGACTTTACAGCACCAATTAAGAAATATTAAATTAACAAAAAACACCAACCAACACCAATACGAAAATATCAACTTATAAAACAAATCTAAACGACTTGAAGGCCACTAAATTATTAGCCTCCACCACAATGATTATTATTATTATTATTATTATTATTATTATTATTATTATTATTATCATCAAACATGTGTGACACATTCACATGGATCAAGCCTCATGGCCAAACGATGTGCTACATACACCTCCATAAGGCATAACGACTACTTATTAAAAAAAGAAAAGCATTGGGAATAAAAGCGAATTTCATGAATACGTAAATACACAAAAATGGATCACTCAACAATTTAGGGCATATTTCTACAGCAGTTATACATTTCCAGCAAAATCACAACAATATTGTACGAAACTTTAAAACCACTGAAATATATATTAAAACCGTTGGAATTTATAGCAACAAAAGTGCGAAACAAAAACTAAAGGCTACTTTCATTTAGACTATTAAAAGTGTTTTTTTTTTTTCAATGCCAATTTCTATGAAGCGAGAATTGACCTACGTTAAACATTTTCCAAACAAATTCAAAATGCTTATTTTTATGCAGATATTATTTAACGTTGCAGCCTACAGTGTAACAAGCAATAAAAACTCATGACTTAACCCTATTAAAACGCTATGGAGTCATCTGATCCATCTACGCCCACCTCTCTCTATAATCGATGTTCGCCAGAGGTCAATACATAGAGTCAGCTACAGTAACAAACAGTTGCTGCAAGTAACTATAACAAAGGGAATGAAAAGACTGCATATTTATTACTTCCGGTTAACACGAAAAAAAGTTTTGCGAACTATACAGTATAAGACGACTCAAAACGCTGGAGGGTCAAGACAATCTTTCCAACTCGTTCGATTTATCGACTCGACCTTACTCCAATTGCATGACCAAGACCGCTGCTGCCAGATACGACACGCCATGCAATGGGGTGCCCAAACTTTATTGTACCCACTGGCATTGCCTTTCTTTAACCATTGACACAAAGATTCCATAAACACAAAGAATGGCATCTAACATCACCATTACGGCATAATAATTAACATGCAATAAACTTAAAATTTCCGTAAAACTTCTTAGGTCTGGCAGGCACGTTCATCCAGGTAAATTGAGGTAACGTTGTCGTTGAGCTGAAGGGGAGAGGGATGGTATTATTATAAAAAGGGCGAGCTGGAGATGGGAGGTTGGGGGATATTACGGGCCTGGTGGTGGTGGCCGAGTGAGGAAAGAAAGACGTGGAGCGGATGAAACTAAAGGAAATGGCAGAGGACATTGCCTGGGATTCTTGTTATTCACAGTTATGATCTTAACAGACTGTTTAACTGTTAGTTGGGGGTCTCAAACCTACAACTCATATACCACAAGATTCCTTTGGTGAAACTTATCTTCTACAATTTTATCAAAACCTCTCATAAGTATGGAAGAAACTATTCACAACGATTTCTGTTGAATGCCTACAGGCTTGGATCCTGTGAAATTAGATTTTCCTTTCAATAGTCATACCTTTGTAGTACTCCGGGCAGTTCGATGGTTTTCTCACCAAGAGCCAAGGCGAAACGATAAATTAACCAAAATTCACTAAGCTACATCCCAAGAAAAGCATAAGACAAATTCCTCGAGACTACCTTTTCCCTTACCACATAACCTTTCTGAGCTGGTCAAATGCTAACCTGGAAGTCTTTGGGTGACCTTGAGCTCATACCATATGCCCATTTAAATTGAGTATTCCACTTTTTTTTCTGCTATACGAACTCGATGGACCCCCTCTGGCCTTGGGGTGACATCACAAAAATTCAGCGCGAGAAACTTACGAGGCAGCAAACTTTCAGGCTAAAGAAAACTCGAAAAAAACTTCAGCCTACAGTCAACCAAAGTTATGTGAGCTTACCTATGTCAAAGCAGTGAGATTCAGGATCCAATAACTCAGAATACAGACACTATACAAAGCTTTAAAACGATAAAATCCAAATAAAACTTCGAACACCACAGCGGTGAACACACACTCACAACCTTCACGTTACAGGGGTTCACACAAACTGACTATACAGGTAAGGCGAGTGAGAGTTGGAGCGACGGCCACCGCACAAAGTTACGAACCTCCTCCAGTCGTCACTCACTTCACAGGTGAATTTCCTCACTCGTCCTAAGTCTCACGGACTTGGCGTACTGTGCTCATACATTAAATGATAATTTACCTCTACTCTGAGAGGGGCAAACTAAAGTTTTGTGTAATTGTGGTTTCTGTCATTCCTAACCCTAGCATACTACGAAGTTACTATTGGTTATAATTAAAGTACACGAAGACCATAAATAAACTTTACTGTAACTAAGCAACCAACCCTCAGTGTGAGCAAAGATAAACATAGCTTCGGATTCTCTTTAAAAACTGCTTGATTAAAAATACACATTTATTTATTGTTCCAATATCCTTTTTTCACACTGCGGCAGCATACTTTATTTACTGGTTACGGTGAAATTACAACAGCATAAAAACGACATACAGCCGCAAGATCGCGACGGAAGGTGAGCTTACCACACTTGTGAGAAACCGATCTATATAATAAATAAAGAAATAATAAATACGAATGAGCTTTCATATACGAATAGTCCACAAAATCAGATTATGTAAGCCCGCCTAGTATCAAATAAAAAAAATTGAGTTGAGACAGCTTTAAATCTAGCGTGTAAGCGTGAGCGCGCGCACACACACACACACACGTATATGTATATATATATATATATATATATATATATATATATATATATATATATATATATATATATATATATATATATATATATATAGCAAAAGACTTAAATTCTTATCCTTGAATCCGAGCAGGAAATAAATAAACCTTTTACTTTCCGTGGTGGGATTCGGATATAAGAGAAGTTAAAAAGGTCACTGTGTGTATCGAAAATACTTTTACATATGTTATAAGGGACCTGCTGAATATATATATATATATATATATATATATATATATATATATATATATATATATATATATATATATATATATATATATATATATATAACTTTATCACTTACACAATTGTTCTGTGCAGTAATACAATTACCAACAGGACCTCAATGAAACTGGGTGGTATCTAGCGTAGTTATTTATAAAAAAAAAAATTCCAAGCTTTCCAGGACTAACAGTCCTCATTGTCAACTTGACAATGAGGACTGTTAGTCCTGGAAAGCTTGTAATTTTTTATTAATAACTCCATAGATACCATCCAGTTTCAATGAGGTCCTATTAGTTAATTTATGCTGTATATATACACACACACACACACACATACACACACACACATATATATATATATATATATATATATATATATATATATATATATAGATAGAGAGAGAGAGAGAGAGAGAGAGAGAGAGGATCTCATCCATCTGACAAATCTGCTAATCCCGGCAAATGTTTATATCATGTTTTCTTAATTCAATTCCTTTTAGATTTCCTTCCTTCCTTTACAGATTCTCTCACGAAGACAGGGCAAACGAAGCTTTAATACTTCCCTTGAGGCGAGAGCAGTTGCCAAGCAGTATAAATATACCATACAACAACGACTTCTTGGCATTTCATGACAAACCACGTGACTTCGTTGACAGCCTTTGGGGGGCGAGACTGGCTGTGACGTCACTGTTGACAGGCTGCAGCACAAATGAACGCTTTCTCGTAAGGATTCATTTAACGTTTACATTTATCCTAAATGGTACCTAGTCTTCAATTTCAGACGGTTTCCCCGGATGGACAATTAGGTGTCAAATATTTGCTTTTCATTATATGGTGTGGAGTATAACGCAAGAGAAATATTTTCTTGAATTTCCCTTTTAGTCGAAAGACAAATTGAGACACGCGCAACACTCTTCGAAAGACACGTGGAAGACTCTCTCCCACCCTCGCTCTCTCTCACCTGTATCATTCATGGATCAACGACGTCCACGTGAACAACAAAGAAAACAACACCGGATTCATCTTTCTATATTCGTCAGCAATTTTAAAATTAGTTTCTCAAACTTTTCTTTTTTCTCTTCCCCATAATCCTTTTACACTTTTAAAATGCTACAAACTTTTATATGTAGTTTTTGAAAAATTCTGTAGCTCAAAACACTGTAAGCTACTGTACATGTGAGAACTGACATACACCAACATTAACACATTTTCCTAACCCGCTCCCAGGATCCCATTATAAACACCCCTCTCTCTCTCTCTCTCTCTATCACTGTGCGTTTAACTCTGTATCTGAACGAAGTTAGTGAATTAGATATTAAGTGATACTTGTGGCTTTATATTTGTAGGCATAAAAAATTTTGTATAGATGACAAAATTTCATACGTTATATATGTATATATATGTATACACACACACATATATATAATATATATGTGCCTGTGCCTGTGCCTGTGTGTGTGTGTGTGTGTATGTGTATGCTCAGAAAATCACAGGAGATTTAGTATAAGCGAAAACCACATCAAAATAGTATCAGAAGATCCGTGCCAAGTACTTTATTCACGACAGTGCGTGAATAAACGCGAAAACGCTTAGAGATGATCTTCTGACTGTTGTTTTCCTATAGTTTTAACTTATATATATATATATATATATATATACATACATATATATAACGATCAAATTCAAGATTTTCATCGCAAAATTAGTTTGAAAACACTTAAATTGGCTCGAAATTTATTATTTTCTGATCCATAACTATTTTTTTAATACTTCTTCGTGAGCATAACAAGAGCTGCGTTTAAGTGAAGACACAGTTTAACGGAGTTACGATTATAGCAAAAGTTTTGTATTTTTTTAAAGATATCTTTATCTTCGGAACGAAGGTTGACTAGGGGCTGTTTGGCGTCTATTCGTAAGTTTTTCTTTAGAGTATAAGATGAAGAAAAAGACCGACTGTGTCTGTAATCCCCATGTAGGAACTTAATAACGAACATCAGAAGGCTCTTTCTTAACCTCCCCCCTTTTTTTTTTGTCCGAAGAAAAGGGAACTGTTAAGAAAACAACACTCACTATACGGTAAACGCCAATGCCGCGGCGATTAAAAGAATCTTGTCTAATACAGGGCCTCCTCCTAAAATATTTTTATTGAATAAGTCTCTTCCTTGAAGGCCATGCCTCTAAACCTTTAAGGAAGATTACAACTGTTCCTTGTTGTTTTTTCCCTGCACCATCTCAATTTCACACCACTGGTTTCTTAGACGACGAGTAGCGCATAAAAATGAGATATAGAACGATACGAGAATCGGTTATGAATGAAATGATAATATTGTTGTTCCTGCGACTGTTTTGATATTAGATTCTGTTAGAATATAGACCCGTGTCTTCAGAGGATCAAACAGAAAGCCTTCAGGGAAGAGATACAGTATTTTTTGACAGAAGCCTAACGATGTCCCTTTGATGTGATGGCGCATAATCGGATTCTTCTTCCAAGAGAGTATTCCGGTAGCCACGAGTTTATGAAAACAGCGATGAAATAGAACATTTACAATATTATAGCGGCATCTAAAATAAGAACATTATAACTGCAGATACCAATTTGTAAACTTACTTGAATTCTTGAAGATAATACGAGTGCCTGGATATAATTCAAAGCTTCTGTTTACTTCGGTTGAAATATTTCACATAAATTGACTGATACTCTCTAAAGGAACACTAAAGGAAAAATGAAGCTCGAAATGTAACAAAAGGAACTATTTCTACATCAAAGGACTGGCATAGGTTGGACGTCTGCTAGCTTACCAGCGACAGTTCATCCACTGGCAGAGTTCCTGACATTTCGCAGATGTCTTCTTTCTCTCAACATCACATCACTGGTTTCGGAAGTTCGAAATGGTACGGAAAGTCCACTGCTACAAACATTAGCAAAAGTCCTCACACGCCATAGAACGAAGGTATGTGAAGCATTTCTTTTATCTCATCATGGCTTCTATACACGTTCTTTTGGGCGTTAATTAATTGACGTAAATGACTCTTCAGTGGAACAGTTACTGATTAAAATACCAACGAATCCGTTGGTCTAAACACCGAAGAAAAGTGACTTCCGTGAGTTCTTGTTTACACTCTGGCCTCCTGACCTTCAGTCTCTTCTCTTAAATAATTCTGCTGTTAATCTGGGAAAAAGAAGAACGGACACTTCACTGATAACTTCTATCTTGGGACACAGTACAAATTCCTAATAGAACTCTGATCTTCTTGTCTGGAATTCAAAATAAACTAGATTTTGGTGACTTCTTAGGTGCCTTCTCAGAATAAGTCATTTCATCTGTCTCTAGTTGATGAGGAAGCCCACTTACATACCTTGTATAAACTCCAGGCATCACTATGTGGCTATAAAATTAAACCAATTTTTTTTTTTGATTCATTTAATAAACTAGATAAAAGGAATTGTCGTCACTTTTGGTGTTTCTTAACCCTGTTCATTATTTTCAAGCCAAATGAAATGAAAATGCAGTATAACCAATTTTTATTCATTTAATAGTTCTAAAATGAAATGATGACTTAGGCTTTAGTAATTTAAAGTACCAGGCTAAACTACCAAACCCAAAACTTTGTTTGAATAGCCGATCCCGTCCTAAGCTCCGACTCCACAATTCACAGTGCACTGATAAAAATTATTTTTTTTATAACAGTAAAAAACATATAATATCCAAAAGTTCATCTCATCACAGAAATAATTTTATTAACGCTACATGCTTCAAGTGTTCTATTCTACCCTTGGAGTTTTATTCTCCTGTTTTAATGACATCAGAGTTATTCAAACTTTGTGACTTCCTCTCAATCAATAATCATCGTTGAAAGATTCCTAAGTTTCATTTCATTACCAAATTGCTACTGTGGCCCGTAGAGCCTATGCCCCTACATGGTTGATATATTTAGAGAGTTTCAGCATCTAACATCTGACGGGTACACCAGGGTCTGACTCTACCCAGCAGCATATTGTAGATCTTTCACCCCCCTACTCTGGAAAACTGGAAATGTCGTCCAGGAAGTATCATGGATGATGATGACCGTAAATTTAAGAGTTGCTATGCTACTAGAAACCATCATACCCTTTAACAATATGCTATATGATTTTTTTTTCTGGCTGATTTGTACTCTTAAGTCACTACATTTGATTATCTGCTTGTCATTTTCAAACAAATTTTTCTTTGCTTTGCTTGCTTTCGCTCTAGTTTTTTTTTTTTTTTTTGTCGATTTCTTTATCATAAATTAACTTCCCAGCAAATTAACTGAGATTTTGGATTGATCGACAGGATTCCAAGTTCACTTTGAATAATAATAATAATAATAATAATAATAATAATAATAATAATAATAATAATAATAATAATAATAATAATAATAATAACAACAACAAAACAGACGAAGAAGAAGGGCAAGAAACCAAG
>NC_089762.1:24488390-24563390 GCF_040412425.1 Macrobrachium rosenbergii
TACATAATTCACGGCTTAGGTCAACAAAGGGATACAGTACTGGATTTTAGGAAACTTGACGATAAGTCCCTCCACGTCCAGTTCGAGTACCGAACACGGGTCCCTCAGCTTGTGAACCGCGGACGCTTACCACCGAGCCACAAGGCCAGAGAAAGACTAATCTTCTTGGTTAATGTTAATTATAGATGTTATTATCTAAATATTTTCCGGACCAGACCTTTCATATGACCAGTCTCCAACTATTCTGTCAGTTGAAAGTCTCATATACAGTTATTATTGGCATGATGCAATGGTCGCCACTATAACCGCTGACATCATTCCCTCACCTTCCTCTGTAACGCAAACTTACGTTCAATAATTAATTTTTTTTTTATTTTGTGATAATCTCACATAAAGTATTTAACTTTCTTAAGTTTATTAATTTACCTCGGACTGTAATGGATAGCCTAAAAAAAGACCATTATTGATTTCAATGGCTATTAAACACTCCCAGCTTTGTTATCACTAATAAATACCTCCTTTGTATTACAGAAGAATTAATGTAAAACCTTCTCTTTACTTTGATCAAATCTTTTGAATTCACAAGTGCCGTAATAAGAATACAATACATAAAACCAATTTTTATTACACTGAAGGAAAAAAATTCTGAGATATATATAAACAATATATATATATATATATATATATATATATATATATATATATATATATGTGTGTGTGTGTGTGTGTGTGTGTGTGTAAGAATAATGGTGATAGTGTGATTGAGCGGCTGAATAAAGTTTGCAGGGTATGTCTGAACGGGGGAAATATCCCAGTGGAATAGACGTGGATTAACAGTTTTCAGTGAAAGAATTTTACGGCTTAGTATACCAGGGGAGATATAACGTAGAATTTGCTCTGAAAATGTAAAAACAGATGACGGAAGGACTGACAAGGGAAGAACATGGTAGGTTTGGACAAGGCAGAGGGCATGTGGGTGGATCAAGTTTTTTTTTTTTTATAACATAGTCAGGTACGGAGTTTGAGAGTAAAAGGGAAAACTGTATAAGGCAAACATGGAACTAGAAAGGTCTCTTGTAAAAGTGGATCTGAATAAAGGGTGTGTTATATCTCGATGGTTGTTTGTCTTTAAGTATGGACTGATGCGGAAAGTCAAAGAAAGAACAGAATATGAAATGGAAAGCTGGCAGATACGGAACTGAGTCATACATGGGGTGTGGAACGGCTAATGCTTGTAAATGATACATTCCCTACTGGCGATAATGAAGACGAACCGCAGAAAACACTAAGAGAGTTTGCAACTGATTAGAACAGGAGGTAGTTATAAATAAATGTAAACAAGAGTAAAGTTATGAGGGTAAATGGAAACCTGGGAGATGAAGCAATGGATGTTAATATGGTTGGTGGAAATATGCGGTAGATTCGTATAAGTGCTTAGGAGTAAATATAGAGGATGATGGTAAGATGAGAGAAGGGACGAGTTACAGAATAAGTGAAGCAAAATACGTAACAGAGAGTGTGCATAAGAATGGGAAGTAACTTGAGTTTTCTATGGAAGCCATGGTGGGAATGTATAAAGGAATTGCTGAACCAACTTTTCTTGATGAATGTGAAGTGAAAAAGCTGCATTAAAATTTAAAATAAAAAGCTAAATCTGATGAGATAAACTTTTTTTGCATAGTATATGTGGCGTAATATTACTGATGAGAGAGATGTGGAGGTACCACAGTATTTTTAGATGGTTTGGTCGTATGAAAAACTGAATGATGATAGGTTGGTTAAAAAAACAAAAGTGCATAATTCACAAGTGTCGTGGAAAGGAAAAGATAAAGACCTAAAAAGGGTAGGATAGAAGGGAATGAAAGAGGCATAGGAGAAGGACGAAAATATTAAGTAAGTACAAAAACGTGAGTAAATCTGGGGTGAATGGCCCAGTTTGTGTACCGGGACTCAATGTGTTGCTGATAGGCCTTCTGATTAAATGTAGGAAACAACGCATCTAATGTGACAGCTTTACTTAACAATGGTTCATCATCTCTCTCTCTCTGACGGTGCTCCCAGTTAGGGGAAACGTCTCAGTGTTTAAAAAATATATCATATACATTAATACATGCATAAACACGCACACCCAACTCATCGTGGCTGAAAATTGAAACATTTTTACCGCTCCCGACAGGAACACAACCCACATGGTAACAAAATACTCGGATACAGTGTCTCCTTCTTGTAGGGTCACACTGACCGCCCACTTGGACCGGACCACCCCGAGGAGATACTTTATCGACAAGTAGGTTTTATCATCAGGGTCTTATCTAAGCAGAGCGGGCGAAGGATGAAGGCACGTGATGTGGAACTTTGAGTCTTGTTTTCTATTTGCTAAATGAAAACTCAAGTGCTACGAAAATCTGATAAGCTTTACACAACCTAACATGCATGAATACAATGTCTTTATTTCATGACGCATTAGGGGGGCTTGCGTGCCTATCTACCAACTTATCAGTGAAATTTCATTGTGACACTAGAACTCATAATGCAGAACATTCTGTTATATCATTAGTACAATGATTCACACTCAAGGCATTCTATTCAGTCTTAAGCACAATGATTCTATAATATATATATATATATATATATATATATATATATATATATATATATATATATATATATATATATATATATATATATATGTATGTATGTATATGTATGTATGTATGTATGTATAGCTGATTCACGGAAATATGGAACGTGATGAATATATCAATAAAGACAAAATCCGCGAAGGAAAGAGAAGCAACGGAGGCTGCGAAGCCTTTCGACTTATCGTTCTTTACTTAGCAGACTGAAGAAATATAAAAATAAGTTTACAAAGAAAGGTCATATAAATGCCAGATGTGGATTACAAAGGAAAAAAATATGTACCTGGAATCCAACACAATTAAAGAATTCTTCAGTTGTTTTGGATTTCAGGTACATAATTTTTCTTTTGTAATCCCCATCTGGCATTTATATGACCTTTCTTTGTAAACTTATTTTTATACTTCTTCAGTCTGCTAAGTAAAGAACGATAAGTCGAAAGGCCTCGCAGCGCTCCGTTGCTTCTCTTTCCTTCGCGGATTTTGTCTTTATTGATATATTCATCACGTTCCATATTTCCGTGAATCAGCTATACATACATACAGAAACACATACATACATACATACATACATACATACATACATACATACATACATACATACACACACACACACATATATATATATATATATATATATATATATATATATATATATATATATATATATATATACATACTGTATTTATTACACAAAATGTGTTTACGTGTGGGTGTGTAGCAACGGAGCAGGAGTCAACATATATCATTACTCTTGATGACCCGTACAACATACGAACACAAGTCCATACAACTGAACGTTAAATGCGTAGCCGCAAACAAGATATTTTGACAGACAGCTACGTAGTAATGTCAAAGCAACAAGATTATCAGGTAAGCCATAATGCAAAAAGAATAACTAAATCTAGAGAGAAAATGAGGTCCTGTCACACAACCACCGGCTAGTTCCAAGTATTATGGCGTAATTCAGTTTTATTAGTACGATAAAAGTATAACAAACGAATGTAATATGATAAAGACTGCAGGCATAACCACCCATAAACAGTGGACTCACCTCTCTCTCTCTCTCTCTCTCTCTCTCTCTCTCTCTCTCTCTCTCTCTCTCTCTGTAAGTCCTGAGACAAAAAACTACTTTTAATCATGTAATATCTTACTTCGGTAAGCCTTGGTAATTACTTACAACTTAGTTTCCTCACCAAGGATTCAATTAATTATATAATTGGAATCTTAACTGGAAGCTTTCTCTGAGTGCAGGGAAAATATAACGGTGCTCCAGATTCTTCCCAGGCGGTCAGGCGTGATTATATTTATATATATAAGCGTGTGCGTGTGTGTGTGTGTGTGTGTGTGCTTTTGTCAATGAGTCAATCCACCAAAATAATATGTTAAATATGCAGATAATAGTAAAAATAACTATTATCAATCATAATTACAACATTTTCACTTTATAATAATGAAAAAAAATAAGATTAAAATCTGGAAAGATAAATCAGAGGCCTCATATTAAATGCCTGGCTCTCCGTTCAGCTCAGTTTAACTCCACAACGCATGACAGACGTTCCACTATTAATTTAATTAAACTGCTTTCCCCCTTTTCTTTCGCTGTCTGAGCACATCATTTTCATTTACTTTTAATAAAAGACAGAGTAAATGGATCGCCAGCTGGGCGTCATGGGAGGTATTCTTAAAGGTTAAGCATTATCAACGGATATATGATATTCTATTGACTGACGTCGCATCAGTCATGGTCATCATGCAGACAGTGATCACACGCTTAAACCGAGTGTCAAAACAGAAACTTTAATAAAGTTTTAGTTACTAAACAAAGTTAACTTGGGCATCAAACATATATCTTCTTGGGTAAAAAAAAAGTCTTCTCAAGATTCCGTTAGTGTAAATTACAACATCAGGCTACCACTGAAAAACACACCTCTCTGGACAACCATATTTAACTTAAATTGCAACGAAAGGGCGTTATACAAAAAATTGGCAACGTCTCCTACTAGGATATATTAAATGCAATATTTCTTAACCGCAATGACATAATTACATAACATTTTTTCTACCCATGAGGTTCCCTCTGGCTTCTGAAGTAATCTCCGAAGGCGGGCCCTTCTTTCCCTCGGTTCCTCAGTTAAGCACAGGAAGAGACCCATTTTCTACAACAGTGGCCTCTGAGCTCCCCTGAGAGCACCAGAAGAGGACCCTTTGCTGGACCAGGGAACTAAAGCTCTTTCTAGAAATCCTGGCGGAATGCTTCTAATGTTAAACTTGGCTTATTTTACTACTGAAACAAGGTACAGGACCCAGCCCTTACTTTCTGCAATTCCTAACAGACTAAATTAACTCGACAATCTGCCCTAAGATAATTTTGGATTTCTTTGCCTGAGGTGGCTCTGAGCTAGCTCAAATTTCAGCCTCAGTTTCTAAGTGATGGATTAGCAAGCGAATGTAGAACAGATCCCCGTATGCAAGGAATATCAGCAGACAGAAGCAGAGTTGTATGATTTTTCAGTATTAAACCAAACCAAAACTATTGTAAGAGAAACTCCTATTTGGAGGGAGTCTAGGGTCCCCAGTTAAACAAAGGGGTCATTCTCTGGTGTTCCTCACGGGAGCATAGAGGCCCCATATTTACAGAATGGTTTGCTTACCGGGCTTAGTTGGGGAACTCTAGAACAGAAGTCATGGGTACTTCTTAGGTATGGGAGAGCGTCGACAGACTTTCATGTCTCTGGAATCCAAAAGGGTTAAACGAAGACTGAGTAGCCACAAATAAAAGGTTCAGCATCTGAATCTACGGTCATTCTTTCCTTTTCTACTCCTTCCATTTTCTCCTTCCTAACTGCTATTAAGCAAGACTAACTGCCCCTATTAAAATCATCAAAACTTGTAAAAAAACTTACTGTTCATAAAGTTAATGAAAAAATTACTGGTTAACTCTTCCAAACACACACACACACACATATATATATATATATATATATATATATATATATATATATATATATATATATATATGTGTGTGTGTGTGTGTGTGTGTGTGTAATCAGTTGAATATATAGGTATAAGAGTGACAGAGCTAAATAACACAAGACGGGAAAAGGCTAGTGTAAGGCTGAGGCAGCTTGTGGAAGTGACCGATGAGGACACATGACAGGTAATTACGAGGTTGCAGAATGCCAAAAAAAAAAAACGACGAGCTGATGAATTTACAAGTGAGATGCTGCAGTCATGTGGTGATAGTGTGAATCTGAAGCCGACCAAGATTTGCAAGGTACGTGTGGATGAAGGAAAGGTTCTGAAGGTAGGTCTGGGTGCTTGGAATAACAATTCCATCATGTAGGTTAGAAACAACTGCAATAAATATACGGACATACCATTATTTAGAATACCAAGGAGGTGTACGGCAGGATTTGATCAAAAAAGTTAAAATGATAACATAAGGACTTATATGGAAAGAAGTATTGGCAGAGACAAAAAGTCTTTGTATGTGTTGATTATATGCTTCTTACGGAACAGTAATGTGAGAAGACTGGACACACACACACACACACACACACACACACACACACACACATATATATATATATATATATATATATATATATATATATATATATATATATATATATATACTAGCTGCCCAACCCAGTGCTACCCAGGAAAACTCTGAATTGACAACTGATAAACTCTCTCTCTCTCTCTCTCTTTCTCTCTCTCTCTCTCTCTCTCTCTCTCTCTCTCTCTCTCTCTCTCTCTCTCTCTCTCTCTCTCTTTCCCCTCTTTCTCCTCCCAAAACCCCCTCTACTCTCTCTCTCTCTCTCTCTCTCTCTCTCTCTCTCTCTCTCTCTCTCTCTCTCTCTCTCTCTCTCTCTCTCTCTCTCTCCTGTTAATATAGTTGCTTCAATTACATTGCCCACCACTTTTGACATTTTATATTTCACCCCTTCTCACCCCCGTTCCTATCGGGCTGAACTTGGACTTAAAGGGCATTGGGAGTGTCACTATTTACCTCAACAACCTCGAAAACTATGGATTAGACATTAATATCTGTCATTTGTTACATTTTATTTTTCATCACCCACCTTCCTATCAGGGCTGAACTTTGACTTGAAGGACATCGGGAGTATCACTATTCACCTCAGCGACCTCGAAAACTATGGATTAGACACTAATATCTGTCATTTTCAGTTATTTTTACATGTCACTACCTTCCCACCTCTTCTCACCCCCAATTCATATTGGGGCTGAACTTGGACTTAGAGGGCATCAGGAGTGTCACTATTTGTCTCAGCAACCTCGAAAACTACGGATTAGACACTAACATCTGTTGTTTTCGGTTGTTTTTACATGTCACCCCTTTCCTACCCCTTCCCACCCTCAGGGCTGAACTTGGACTCAACAGGCATTAGGAGTGTCACTATTCATTTCAGCAACCTTGAAAACTATGGGTTAGACAACAAAATCTGTCAATTTTGCTTATTTTTACATGTCATCCCCTTCCCACCCCTTCTCACCCCCGCCCCTTCCTATTGGGGCTGAGCTCAGACTTAAAGGGTATCAGGAGTGTCACTATTCATCTCAGCAACCTGAAAAACTATGGATTAGACACTAACATCTGTCATTTTTTACATATTATTTTTCACCCTTTCTCACCTCCCTTCGTATTGGGGCTGAACTTCGATTTAAAGGGCATTGGGAGTGTCACTACTGATCTCAGCGGCCTCAAAAACTATAGATTAAACACTAATACCTGTCATTTTCAGTTATATTTCCATGTAATCCCCCTTCCCACCCGCTCTCACCCCTTCCTATCGGGGCTGAACTTGGACTTAAAGGTCATTGGGAGTGTCGCTATTCATCTTTGCAACTATGGATTAGACGATATAACCTGTCGTGTTCGGTTATTTTTACACGTCATCCACTTCCCACCCCTTCTCATCCCCTTCCTATTGTGGCTGAACTTGGACTCAAAGGGCACAGGGGGTGTCACAATTCATCTCGGTGACCTTGAAAACTATGGCTTAGACACTAATATCCGTCATTTTTTACATTTTTCACCCCTTCTCACCCCGCCTCTTCCTATCAGGACTGAACTTGGACTTAAAGGGCATCGGGGTGTCACTATTCATCTCAACAACCTCGAAAACTACTGGATTAGGCCAGTGATTCCCAAACTGGGTAACATGGCACCCTGGGGTGCCACAAGATTGTCATGAATTTTGTCTTGGCTAGATCATCTCAATGAATATTTGTAAAAAAAAAAAAAAAGTTTGCAGAAGTCTTCATATAATTATTATCATTGTGTCTACTCTAATTATGTTTATCTAATTCTTCTGATATGCTCTTTGTTTGTACAGTATATTTCTGCATGTACAGTATTCTTTTTCAGTCAGTCATATGCACACCTAGTTTGGCTGAAATTACTCAATGCATTTCATGAGTTATTCTGGAACATACATACACACAAACATGCATCCATTTCTATATATATATCTGGATAGATAGATAGATAGATAGAAGATATATATATAACATATATACAGTATGTATATATACAGAAATAATCAACACACAATCACATGTGGAACAGAAATAAATTTCTGACTCACATCAGGATCGAACCCAGGTCTTTCAATTGAAAGGCAAGCGCTGGCCAGTAGGCCATACAAGTCATAAAAGAAGTTGGAACATGAGGGCAATATAACCGTCTCATGATTATGCACAGCGAATAGTTACCAGTAATGATATTCAGAGGAAGGAAGTTCTCCTCATTAATTCACGAGGGGCAGAGCGAGTGGTTCTTCAAAGGATAGTTAGCTTGTGCAATTTCTGCCTGATTACCATACATGCCGTTGCTGTTATTGCTGGTTTCGTTGCCGATGAATCCGAGAACAGGCTTTTGCTTCAAATTTGCATCATTCGAAATAATGTACTATGTAACTGTTAGGAAACTGTGACAAAATGTGGTTACATGTAAATAATAACAAAATTAGATATTCTCCCTCAAGACTTAAATTCTGACCTTTTTAATAAAAACAAACAAACCATCGAACTACAACACAGAGATAAGAAAATATTCCTTGAAAGGAGGCAAAAAGCACAGCCAGAAATAAACTTATAGTACAGCAGCCCTTTCAAGGCTAACGAGAATCAAAACATCGCAGTACGAGTGAGCGCCTCTCTCACGCAGCCTTGTAGAATACTAACTAATCAGACAAGAAAACATACTACCTGTGGACGAAGAACCCAACCGCCAATGTCATTTAACCAGAATAAAGGAGGCCTTTGGTAGTGGTTTCTTTGTGTTATATAATACAGTTCAACAATAACAATAAAATAACAAAGCTTCTTTGTCGCAGCCGAAGCACTTTCCATCTTGTTCGAATGCCAGCTCAAAAGGTCAAAATGTAACTGGTAAACAAATGAGAGTATTATTACAGATGAAAATAAAAAAATATATTGTGCTATTTAATCTCATAAATTGACGTCATAATAACTAAGGTCATCAACAACCACAATACCTTCCCTAGTAGAATAATTTAATCACTTGAGTATAGAAAAATAAGAAATAGTTTCCTCACGTGTTACATCAGCCATGAATGTCTATAAATATTATGACGTTGACTTGGAACTCTGAAATTCACTTGGAAAAAAGTAAGAACCAACACTGGAAAATATTAAATGAAAACGAGAGTCGGGGAACTTTACATAAAAAGCAGTTACCTACGTCATCTCAAGTCCTTTAGATTAGGACCCTCGACCAAAAAAAGTTAGTTTCCTTGAGGTGAAAAAATATACAATCTACGAAAGCAACATACAGTCCATGTCAAGAAAATACTAGTCATGTACAAAATATACAATGCATGCACAAAACAAATAACGCATTCACAAAAATACAACTTACGCACAAACAGTCTGATTTTAACAAAAATAATGACTGCAAAATATGAAGAAATTCTTAGAAAACCCTTGCTTAATGTTTTCCATTTTTCGTATAACCTTGCTTTCTTAAGAGAAGGATCCATTGCTATCTTTGGGTTAAGCCTATTTTTCCTCTCAGGTTTTTTTCCTTAATTCATAGGTCTAGGCCCTATACCTATAGGCCTACCTTTCTAAGGTCAGTCAGCCTTGACCTTAGAAAAAAAATATTTACGAAGGAGGATGACTCGAGTTTCCAACCTCACATGAAGATGAAACAAATAGCTTCCTTACCTAAATGTTGCTTTCCCAATCACGCTTTTGCAACGACCGCGTTCACTGGGTGACTGGCTCCTTAACGCTCTCTTGATCGAAGGGCAGAGCAAGAGATAAGTGTTCGCAGTTAACTATGAAGATAGCACCCAAAAAAGTTCTTTGCCGAGCCACGATGGAAAGACAGAACATAGTCGCACTGTAAATATATATATATATATATATATATATATATATATATATATATATATATATATATATATATATATATATATATATATATATATATATATATATATAATATATATATATTATATACATAAAAGTATGTTTGTGTGTGTGTGTGTGTGATTTTTCGTCAGCTATACACGAACGATCGTTATATATCAAAAAAACATAAGCAACTAATATCGTTTAAAATCGAATTCATGTACCTTGGAAATCACTTACACCTAAAGTGAATCATAAGTGATAAATGCTTCTGCCCTTCTGGGTGTAGGCCATTCCAAAGGTATAATTAATTCGATATTAAACGACATTTGCGGCCTAATATTTTAGTGTAATCTCCTCTACGCCCAGACATTAAGATCCTGGACTCTCAGTGCTTGAAGAAAATGTCTAGGTTGCAGATTAAAAAGCTGAATCAGAGGGAAAGTTATAACTCACACCATGTGTATTCACATTCGATTTTCCTCTCACATTTCTTCTGCTCACGTTTCTCCCTTTGAAGGAGAAACAGAGATTGACAGTTTATGTATCCTTTGAAAGCACAGGCCAAGAAACGAGCCGCCCAGTGTCCTTATCTAGCCCAGACCCGCAAATGGTGTAAGGTTTAAACCCGAGGGAAGTGATAATCTGGCCTCTTGAAAGACGAAAGGTTATTTGACTCATGGAAAAAGTGTTTTTTTTTATTTATTTAAGTATTTCTCGGTGTTATTATTACGATAGTTTACTATTTAAGGTTGTTTTTGCTCATTTAAACTTCAAAACTATAAATACTTCAATTCAAAAGATAAAACTCTCTAGTTAAGTAACTGGAAAGTCAGTACTCAGTAGACTAATTTGGTGTCCAACATATAAATCGAAATCTATCTTGCTCATGCCACAACTGTCATCTAGCACTAGCTTTGTTTTGTTTATATTCGCGTACATGGCATGTGCGCGTGTTTACTAACTAAGCGTTAGGCCTATTCCTTCAAAACTGTTTGTTAGTTTTGACGTTAACGTATTTGCGCATAGCAAGAGTCAAAACTGCCAGTTAACATACAGAAGGATCAAATGGTGAAGCAAACCCAGAAATTTCCATATTTAGATATTTGTTTGCACAGTTTCAAATAAAATAAAAATCTGGTTCCTTGCGATTCAACATAACTTGCTGAAGACCACATGAAAATTTAGCTTCATACTGCATATCAGTCTACTGCGTGAACTGATGTTGCAGAAGAAAAAGCTGGTTAACTGGATGTTTAAGACGGTAAGAAGACAACAAAAAAAATCCGTTTAACCATACTTGTCCGAATGTTCAGGAAAATTATAAAAAAAAACTGTAGCCGAGGCCAATGAGCCTGAAGGTTTCATTTCGTGTCCTGGGAGCCTTCAGCTAAGAAATCGGACGCACTCTTGCCCATCAGAGGGCGCACACTTAAATCATGGCACGTATTAAAAAATATCCTGAATTCACACCCGGAGCAGGAGTCATCTCGAGAGTTAATTCCATTTTCCTTGGCCCATCGCCTACCCCTCCACAAAATTCAAGTAAAATCCATCAATAAGATTTTAGATTCCTTGCCGACAGATAAACAAATGGAAAAGTGTGTGAATGCTGACGTGCGTCTTGTCCAGATGAGCTAAAAAAGACAAGTCATTACCATCATGGCTTCTGTCAACACCGAAACGCTCGCTTCCTTTGAATTACTTCACCACAATCTGGTCTTACTTAAAAAATACAATTTGGATGAATTACTGCTTGTAAGACTCGGTATAAATACAGTAGAACAACAACAACAACAACACAACAACAACAACAACTCCGCATTTCTAGTTTTCACAAGACAGCCATTCGTAAGGGCACCAACATTATCTTGTCACTTTATGACGAGTTGTCGCAAGTTGAACTTTTCTCAGTTCAATAACACAGCAACAGATGTTAAAAGCTAAGAAACTGATAGTAAAAATAATAACACTATAGCCTTGAACTAATGGTGAAAAATATCATGTCATCGGCATTATGATATGTCGGTGTTGTGACACCTTGCCTCTCTCTCTCTCTCTCTCTCTCTCTCTCTCTCTCTAAACTCAGTTGTATATGAAAGTAATCCGACTGAATATCACAACATGATTGGGAATTCTTATTTCCTTCATAAATGCCTTTCGCAAGGAATGCAAGGTACAAACTTTTACATGTACTGAACATACATATTACGAAACGGCTGCACTCCTTATCAGAAACCTGATGGCAAGGTTCTCATAAGTTCATAATCCAAAGGCGTTTGATTTGACATTGAATAATTTCAGTAACATTGCTGACGAGAATATTAGTTATAATAATCCTCACACTGAAAAACAAACACTACAACAATTATAATAAAAAAATTATATCAATAATAACAATAAATCACAGCACAACATCCGTTCAACTTCCTGGCAGCGAGTAATTAGAACGCTCTCCACAGCGATCACTTTCGATCCACGCTCTAATGAGAGGCACCGTGGTATTAAGACAAGTCTCGCTCGCTAATAACTCTGACTAATTAATCTCATTAATGGAGTCTGTCGAAGGGCTGCGTCATGCTTAGGTTGCAAACAATGGTGCCGCCTGCAAGCAGCAATTCCTACGCCACCTGAATCAACGGATCAGTCCAACTTGCACTGGTGACTAAGCCACAGTCGATCATCTCTTTAATCTAAAATGAACTTTCACTGTGTTTTTCATAAGATTAGAAAAGATAATGCCAAAAATTTAAAGCAAATATTGGGAGAAAGGAAGGCGATATAAACTTCTAGAGTGATGCAGCCAAAGGAAGGAAAGAAACACCTGACGGTAGCAACTACGAAATTGATATTCTGATATTATATATATATATATATATATATATATATATATATATATATATATAT
Organism: Macrobrachium rosenbergii; assembly: GCF_040412425.1. Lineage (NCBI taxonomy): Eukaryota > Metazoa > Arthropoda > Malacostraca > Decapoda > Palaemonidae > Macrobrachium > Macrobrachium rosenbergii. Next base: position 24,501,341 of record NC_089762.1, read on the forward strand.
ATATATATATATATATATATATATATATATATATATATATATATATATATATATATATATATATATATATATATATATATATATATATATATATACATATATATATATATATATATATATATATATATATGTGTGTGCGTGTGTGTGTATACACACGCACACACACATATATATACGTGTGTGTTTATATGTGTGTATATATATACATATTATATATATATATATATATATATATATATATATATATATATATATATATATCTTATTTCCGTAAAGAGAATTTAATCTGTGGTCATAAACACTTCAGATAAATAATCTGGACAGAAAAAAAGAAAAACGAGTATTTATATATAAAAAAAATTGTTTTTAACGAAAGATTCTCTCAAACCGTTCAAGATCTACAAACGTACATTACACTGGAACGACGGATGGAAAAAATGAGGCTAAAATTATTTCCAGAAAAGAAAACACGTACCAGTGTTACTGTTCATACGTGTAACTGTTTCAAAGTTGAAAACAGGACAGCAGAGTAGTTTTTGAGAGACATGTCACTTGTAATTCAGTTTTTAAATAACAACGAGTCGTTTATTTACGATCACTTGTATAGTTCTTGGAATCGGCATGAGTATGCATTTAACACGGCGGGGTGGGGGGAGGAAGAGGAGAGAGAGAGAGAGAGAGAGAGAGAGAGAGAGAGAGAGAGAGAGAGAGAGATTGTTCCCTGACTGAAAAAAAAAATTAGGAAAACCCACATAATCACATTCTTCAAGGCCATGTAAGTCTTGCCATAATCATGAACTGGTTATAAGAAGCGAGCTACGAAAAAGACAACACAGCTTTTCCTATTATGGCAAGTGACATGGCCACAAACACACACACACATATATATATATATATACACGTATGTATAGAGATTTATAGATAATGTATTTAACATTAATAATTTTGATTATACTAATTAAATAAATATTACATATGAAATTTATGTATGTAATATCGCTATTACAGGTGCTGTTAGCAACTTTGGACTGCCACCTGCATGTACCCTATGGGTAACATTAGACAAGAACTAAGTAGATATATAAGTGCATCACTTGTACGTCTTTGTTGTTTCCCATTGTCTTTATTTGTTCAGTCTTTCAATGCACCTCCTATAAAGTTTGTCAAAAACTTATGAGCCACGTGCGTTGCGTGAATTAGTGATGGTTCTGTGTGGATAAAAATATGCTTTAAACTACAACGCGGTCCAAAGTCTTGATGTACATGCATCGCTGGAGGCTTGTGTGTTTTGGTGTGAATGTTTTTGTTCTTGTGATTTACTGTATTAGATTTTCTCATAAGATCTTCAGTTTATTAAAATAGTTTACCTTTAACATTCAATTCAAATATCCTTTTCCTTCTTGTACGTTAGTTATTGACTTAATCTTTCTTAACAAACACAAACACATTACATATGTATGTACATATATATATAGTACATATACATATATGTACACACAACACATACACAAGTGTGGGTGTGTGTACCCACGCCATCCATGCGATCAAATAGGTAAATTACAACCCTGAGACATTCCAGCCAAAACACACAAGAAAATCACACAAGTACTAACCAATGAACAGGACAATTCAATGACAAATCAAAGTCACTGCTTCCCTGTGTTGCAAGTGGGTGCAAGTGCGTGTTGTAACGTGGGTTTACCGACACTCTCCAAGTTCCTCTTTGCAAAGAAGCCACCAATGTAGTGATGGCAATCACGGTAGTAATGTATGCGCGCATACATTAACACACACACGCGTGAGTGCACACATACTTTTCTCTCTCTCTCTCTCTCTCTCTCTCTCTCTCTCTCTCTCTCTCTCTCTCTCTATATATATATATATATATATATATATATATATATATATATATATATATATATATATATATATATATATATATTTTAGATATATAGACAGGCAGAAAAATTATGGTTAAAGAATTCTTTTTAGAAAATACGATATAATGTGCAAGAATAATGCGGGGATATTTTTCATGGCAGTGATGTATTGGAAGGGCTTCAGTTTGAGCTCAGTGATTTACCGCAATTTAATCAAATTATTTACCTGGATTCAACAAACATGCCTGTATTATACTTTACTTATACAAAGATTTTTTTTCATAAAGAATTTTTTGTTTCTGATTAATTATACCCGGAATCTATTAATACAGGTAAGCTTAGTCATGATGAATACGTCAGAATAAGTTTCTCTTCGTTGCTGTATTTATAAAGGAAAAGGCGTTGATGACCCGAAGTTTGCAACATACAACATAAACATGTAAAAACTCACACACACACACATGCAATACATACAGACACATATATATAATTATATATATATATATATATATATATATATATATATATATATATATATATATATATATATATATATATATATATATATATATATATATATATATATACATACACACATATATAGTATGTGTGTGCGTGTCTGTCTTTGTGGTGTGTAAAACGCAATCCTTATGTACGCTGAATTCCACTCTCAACGTTCTTCATCCATCATCACAGAAGCTATATAATCACACCAAACTCAGAAGACATAAAAAGTCAGCTTAGCCACAAACAACTGAGTGAGGCGCCAGGGGAAACTTGGCAATTGGAAGCACGTATTGGAAATCGTGCATTTGGTTTGGTCCGGAAAAAATGTATAAAAAAAAAGAGAAGAAAAAGCTGTTCTTGCTTCACTAAGAATCGAAAGTCTTTTATAGAGGCTCATGCGCGGCTGAAGGTGTGAAGAATTCGGTTACTTGCAACAGGAAACAATATCCCAGCCTCTGATTTTAGGCAATGCGAACAATGGCTGTACTTACCATTATTGTTATTGCGAAATGTTTCATTTCACAAAATGGCAGAGATACGAAATCTAAAAAAAAAAAACAATCTCAAAATGGCAGAGATACGAAACCTAAAACAAAAAAATCTCAAAATGTTTCTGGCCAATGTGCAAAAAAAAAAAGCATGATTCAGACGTGACAATGACAGATTGCTCTTAGATCTCTTGAAGAATCACTCTTTCTCATCACAGTCCTCTCGCAATCTAGCGGTGTTAATCGATACATGTATTTTTTTCCATTTAGCATGTGGCGGGTTTCCGAGGAAATAAAACAAAATGAAAAGAAAGAACATTGAGAGGAAGAAGATACCGTGAAAGACAAGAAAACTACAAGAAGATGCAAATGAGCCCAATAAGACACGACCACAGCATATCCCACGAAGCTGCCTCTGAATTCGTCATAGTAAAAAGTAATGATCTTCAGACTTACGCTTCATCGATATCCGTCTATTACTTCCATAATAAAAGAATGAGGTTTGAGCATAAAATTAACGAATCCTTAGCAAATACATAAGCTCGTGTCTTTTTTCACTTACTGAATGAAAATCTAATAACAAATATAAGCAATAGAAAAGTTTGAGGCGTGAATCTAGTGTCTTTAGCGCTAAACACGAAAATCTGAAGGATACCGGTAGCACACTTGATCTATCGCGTGGAGAACGAAAATCTGAAGCAAGGGTAGATGGGACCCACCCAGCGTGTCCCCAGTACCTAGTTCTAAGAAAGACTTTCTGTCTAAGGAGAGTAAACTAATGTAACTCACACTGAATGCAAAAACAACCGACAAATAATTTTCCCAACAAGTGAGGAAGTGATGTGTAAATGGACAAGTATATATACATATATAACTGCACATACGAAAAATTGAGTTTGTGGTACCTTGACGTGGTAAAAAAAAAAAAAAAAAACTAGTAAAAAATGCGCCGAAGTTTCTTCGGCTCAATCGAGTTTTCTGTACAGCCGCTACAGCATTTAATCAAGGGCATCGAAAATAGATCTATCTTTCGGTGGTCTCGGTATGAGCCAAGGCCCATGAAATTTTAACCACGGCCCGGTGGTGACCTATCCTATATCGTTGCCAGAAGAACGATTATGGCTAATTTTAACCTTAAATAAAATAAAAACTACCGAGGCTAGTGGGCTGCAATTTGGTATGTTTGATGATTGGAGGGTGGATGATCAACTTACCAATTTGCAGCCCTCTAGCCTCAGTAGTTTTTAAGATCTGAGAGGGGACAGAAAAAGTGAGGACAGAAAAAAGTGCGGACAGCATAAGGTACGGACGGACAGACAAAGCCGTCACAACAGTTTTCTTTTACAAAAAAACCACAAAACCGGGAAGAGCCAAGAGCAATAAAAGCAGTGAAGGAGGGAAGCAGAGTATATTATTAACAAAACAAGGAACAAAATGTGAAGGCCATAAGAATGCTCAGAAATAATGAGAAACGAGTTTCTCATCCAAACAGTGACGGAAGAAAACAGATATAATGTCCATTAAAGCGAATATGAATCGCAGCTGAATTACCTAGGATGAGTTTAAGAAACTGAAGACAGCAGGAAAAATCGAAGGAAAGTTGGTTTAAATATTAACAAGGCCTTTAGCAAGAACATTCTAATTATATGTTCTGGGCTTCAGAAAGGTACCGGGTGATGAAGAAACGAAATCAAAATAAGAAGCTGTTAAGTTACCCTCGAATTCAAAAGTATCTTAAACTGCAATGGTTAAAGTGGCCTTTGCACTCAAATGGAAATGTATTGGACTGCAGGTTGGGCTGTCCTCGTACGAGAGCAGAACCATGGAATGTGGATATTATCAGGAGGTAGCAATCAAAGGATACCAAAAGGGCGGACAGAGAAGGACATTTGCAAAATAAAAAAAAAAAAGACAAAGCAGGAAAGGAACAATCACTAAAAGTGCAGACGCTATTTTTTCTTTTTTATTTAAGGTGAGAGGCTTATTCATCACAATACAGCTTCCACAGGAAGTCCCTGGAGCGCGAAAATGCACACTTCTTCACTGTGATATTCACAGAAACCATATACTTAACGCCAAAAGGAGATCACTTCTGCATGAACGTGAAAGGGAAAAGGCCCTAAGAGACCACTGAAGCTGACAGAAATGACGCAAGATTTCTCCAACCTCAAAGTGGAATGTGTGACAAGAGGTGGAACGAAATATACACAGCTCAAAAGGAAAATACACTCTGCAGTAATCGGAGGTGTGAATCGATATTACGAGAAACGTAGTAATTCATATGGATAAGAGGTCCACTGACAAAACTGTTTTGGGTTCCTGTTGATTTCTTAATGGCCAAGCGTTTCTAGAAAGTGAATAAATTACGGTGTAACGAATCATAGGTAAAGCTTGGTTTTGTAGGATTTCCGGAAAAAACAAATGGAACAATACAATGAAAAAAATATTAGCTGGAAAAAGAGAATGAACTAAGATAAAATGAAAGTATATAAAGTAACAGTCATTGGATTATTATGAAAAGCGATGGTAAGAATAAGAAATACTTTACAGAGAGAGAGAGAGAGAGAGAGAGAGAGAGAGAGAGAGAGAGAGAGAGAGTTCTGAAAAGGGGGAAAAAGACTAGGAAGGAATGGCGATACAAAAACATGAAAAATAAGAGAGAGAGAGAGAGAGAGAGAGAGAGAGAGAGAGAGAGAGAGAGAGAGAGAGAGAGAAAAATGCTGAAAAGTGGGAAAAATAGACTGGGAAGCAAATGGTGATACAAAAAAATGAAAACTGAGAGAGAGAGAGAGAGAGAGAGAGAGAGAGAGAGAGAGAGAGAGAGAGAGAGAGAGAGAGAGAATGCTGAAAAGTGGGAAAAATAGACTGGGAAGCAAATGGTGATACAAAAAAATGAAAACTGTGAGAGAGAGAGAGAGAGAGAGAGAGAGAGAGAGAGAGAGAGAGAGAGAGAGAGAGAGAATGCTTTAAAGTGGAAAAATAGACTGTAAAGCAAATGGGGATAAAAAAACATAAAGAAAGAGAGAGAAGAGAGAGAGAGAGAGAGAGAGAGAGAGAGAGAGAGAGAGAGAGAGAGAATGCTGAAAAGTGAAAAAAGACTGGGAATCGAATGGCGATACAAAAAACATGAAAATTTAGTAAGAAGAAAATAAATAAAGCAATCATCGCATCTTAAAACAACAGAAATTCCAACAACAAAAATTCGAGTCCGAAAAGGAAGAGCCATATTGACCACATCCCAGACAGGCGTCGTGGAAACACACACGGGAAAGAAAATCATTTTACGGCTTCCTACCCTGGTGAAACCACTTCCCCTCCGCGTTCACATAATCCTGTGCTTTGCCCAGTTATTCTTATTTTCGAGAAGTATTATGTATGTACGTATGGATATGTATGTATGTACGTTTAAAACCACACGGACACGTGACGTATGTATGAAGATGGCTCTAGCCTTTTCCCTTTCCGTGGGACTGAACTTTGGGAGGTGAGGCCAAACCACTACTAAGCCATGGATCTCTCTCTCTCTCTCTCTCTCTCTCTCTCTCTCTCTCTACTCTATAAATCTCACATATATATACAGTATATATATGTATATATACATATAAACACACACATATACAGTATATATATATATATATACATATAAACACATATACAGTATATATATATATATATGTTAAATATATACACACACACACACATACACATGCAAAATATATATATATATATAATAAAGGATATAGTCTTGAACGGCTATATATATATTGATACATTTATAAATATATACATCTGGCTTCAAAATACCATTACGTGTGTATATAATACAATATATAGTCTTGAACGGCTTCACCTGTGTGTGACATTTCCATAATATAGCTCATCTGGCACAATGTGTCTTTAGGTGTGTATATATACAATATATACAGTATATGTATATATATATATATATGTATGTATATACATAATATATATATACATATATATATATGTATATATATAATGATGTGCGTATTATGATATATGGCGGTAGCAAAACTCATATATATTCCCTATACCGAAGAGTTTCGAATATAAAAAAAAAATGACCGCTATAACCTTGAAGAACTAATTAGGTAAAAACCCAGAGGGAAAAAATCTTATGATAAGTTTATAAAAGATCTGCCCCTCGAAGGGAAATAGAAATTATTGGAATTTCACAAATTGTCCATTCGTTGCATTTTTTATCAAAGAAGAGGGCAATTATATACTGCGAGATAATCATTCTCTCTCTCTCTCTCTCTCTCTCTCTCTCTCTCTCTCTCTCTCTCTCTCTCTCTCTCTCTCTCTCACACACGCGGGTAAGAAAATTTCTTTACGCTCCTTCAGCAACTTAATCCAAGAAACTGTTAAGGACTTGAGAAGTGTGATAACATTTCCAGCATTTATTCCAATTCCCTCTAAACAAACAAACAAACACAAACACACGCATAAATACCAGTAAATCGCCAGGAGGAAAAATGGAACTGAAGCTGTGCCAAGTATTATCATAGCCGTCCTTTGAGTCCTTGTTTTGGTCGTTTTAAATTTGAAGAGGGAGGGAGTAGACAATCCCTGGAGGTTCATTTGAAACTTTACAAATACTCTGCGAGAATAGAACGTATGCAATTGACTTATTTCTTCATATTAATGTTTTAGAACATGCTGTAAAATGGACGACTACTGATGAAATTGCCCAGTGACAATATCAACTGTAATAATACTGAATCAAGTAAAATTAGGAAGAATGGTCACTTGACTGGTGACCTTTATAAATTAGACGAGTGGTTGGGTAACTGTGTAACTGGACAATTGACGACTCAAGAGTTTCTGTTCTTCGTTTTCTCACTTTTTGTTGTCATCTGCGCGAAGAGACACAGACGGCTTTTTCCTGTGTTGTGAGTACCTTGAAAGATGTGCTTAATACACGAAAGCGCCTGGTACAGCTTCAGTCCCAACTTCCTTCCTGCTGATCTGCTGACATTTCAGTAACGTGGTCTGTGACTTCTAGATGCACGGGTACATATATATATATATATATATATATATATATATATATATATATATATATATATATATATATATATATATATGTATGTATGTATATGTATGTATGTATGTATGTATATGTATATATCTATATATATATATATATATATGTGTGTGTGTGTGTGTGTGTGTGTGTGTGTGTGTGTGTGTGTGTGTGTGTGTAATCCTGTACCGTGGGCCTCGAAAGCATAGGGTGCAAAGTCTGAACATATTGTTCTAAATAAAATAAGTGGCAACTGATGTACTTTCTTCACTTTTTATTGTGCCACTACATAAAAACGGGATCTAATCTTTCAGAAAGTACTAAATATGAATCATTAATGTCATATTGGTATTAATGACAATACTGTAAGACGTATCAGTCTCCTGTCACACACTTCTCGAACGAAACATTTTGAAAGTTCCAAAGTGATTCATTCAGCACCAGAGCTGGTCAGTATGCAAGATTTTCTACCACTATGTCGACTTAATTACGAACCTTACAGACACTACTGATTTATTCAGTTTCGCGTAAAAATAAATTCTTAATAAACAGATTATTTCTGAATAATTTTTTTTTTTTTTTTTACATTTGAAGAAAATAATTGTCTCCAAATGTTGACACCTCGGGAAGAGCTGACCAACTGTCAAAATGGATCACATGAGAGAATGTAAATAAACTGTTAATTTTTCTACTACTTTTATGAAGAAAAGCTACTTATAAAATGAATAGACTTATTTACTGTGTTTCATTGCGAACCATCAATACATGGTTCCTTGTTTAAAAGTAATAACTAGTGTAACTAGAACAATAAAAAATAAATTCTTTTCATTTTACTGAGCTTCAAGCAATAACGAGCGCACCTAGTCCTACTAGTTCACTTCAAAATCACCACAGTTATAAATCAGACAATTCTCACTTTAATCAAGTTATTTCGTCCTTTGACTCACTGCCTAACGGGCTCATAGCCAAGGACTTTTTCGTTTACGAAATGTATACAGTAAATTCGTACTAATACCGACGAGACAAAAAAAAGAAAAGAAAAAGCAAGTATGTATTTGGAATTTAGTTTTCACATACAACTAAAATTAAAATAAAATTCCAACCAAGCGAGCAATTAGCCAGTCATGACTAGAGATGCATGATTGAGTCTCAACGACTAGCAGAGTAAGTGAAGTCTTCCCAAAATAACACCATGAAGTTTGCTATCTAAGCATATTTAATCACTAGCTCCAGAAATGTATTTATTTACAATTTTTTTTTTCTTTTTACCAAGCAGGGGGAAAACAGATGTGGCAGGATTTGAGAACGAAATAACACACGGTCAATTATAATAAGAAAAGTCGAAAGTTAGAAGCTCTCAGTGCTTAGTAGAACGGATAATTATATTGTCAGATGGAAACACGGGTTACTTGACGATTTCTTCTATTGCCAATGTTTGCTAGATTTTCGATGCCGAACGAAAATTTCAAAATAACCACCACATAGTTTTGAAGCTTACTGTACATATTCAATGGAAGTTGTATTTTCTGATTACTTGTACCAACTCCATATGCTTGACTCTTTGACCTTCTGTTGTTCCCAAAATAACTGGGAAGAGACTATGGATGCATTTTCCCGAGATGTAACCGAGCATTGCACCAGCCCGGACCTTTCCGTGAAAAAAGCGGGACGCCATATCTTAAAAAACTAACCATAGAATTTTCTTGAAAGTAATCTCATTACGTTTCCCACACCCAAATTCCTTTGCAATTTCCATAACTAAACAACCTAACCCAGCCTAACCTAACCTAACCTAACAGGGCATGGCAAAAAACCGGAGCTGGTGCAATACTAGTATACACCCCGGGAATATGCTACCGGGATTCTATAGCCACAGCTTAGTCTGAAGGCCTCACTATCATGCCCTGGCAACCTCCTACCAATGAGTCGGACGCACCGTTGACCCTAACGGTAGGTTGCCACGGTACAATGACGAAACTTTCAGATTCGTTGGCCGCCGCTATAGTAACTGTAGCATAACAAAGTATTTGAACAGCGAAAGTAACGGGAAGAAATCGAAAATTTGTTGAAAATTTCGTAAGGGCATCCCAGTTTCACATTTTGCACTAATTAGTGGCTGCTGTGAATTTGGAGAGTGGAGTTCCACCTTTGAAGATTTTCCATGTCACACTTCATGAAGAAGGAAGTAATCAATAGTGTGATGATATTCGATAGTTCTGCAACACTCAAATAAAAAAAAACACGCACACATATTAATACTTAATTTACCCTGATTCAAAAACCTCATAACTTTAAAGACGACCCTTGTATACTACACCGTTCAATGTATAACAGAAAAGACTTTGGCTTATCAAAAGAGCAACAATTTGATTTGCCCATTCTTCTCTTGTATCCATCACTTTCTTTATCTACTATGCATTTGCAGTAGTGTAACCCTCTCTCTCAGTCGGGCCATTAGCTCTGTTCTTCTCATGCGTAAAAATTAACAACCGGGAACTTTTCCCACACTGAGGCTAACATTCCCAGTGGTTCAAGCGGGAAACAGGTAGCGACTTAAACAATGACAGATGCTGATGGAAAAAAGAACCTAATTTTGGGAGGTCTGAGCACAAGGTGACACGGCAGTTTCAATTCTATCCGCAGTGCTGAACTCGAGCCATTTACAATCACTCAACTGGAGGAAGATATTAATGGCAAATATGTTTCCATCGTTAAAATTTTTCTGATGCGAGTGTAAGTAGAGCAACAAGCCAAATTGGTCGCTGAGAAAAGATGAAAACAATGCTTGCAGATTTAGAGTTTTCTTATGGAACGAACTTGAAAACCAATGGTAAATATCACTGACTGATAGACCTCTCTACTGACTAAGTATCAAGTGTGGAGGAAACAGAAGAAACAGATAAGGGGGCTTGGACTTGGATGAGTAAGATCGACTGGACTAAGGCTTTTGGCGAAAACCCATACTAGGAGCATTATTTTTACAAAGGAAAGTAATCTATTATTGTTACTACTAATACACACACAAACAAAGCCACTCCAACATCTTCTAAAAACATAACAGGTACCTCACACGTCTCGACTGTCGACCTAACCGCGCAACGACTCCTCGCTGCTGGTAGAAAGGGCGCCGGTGACTGGTAAAATATATGTACATATGCTACCTGGGTCTAAGCGATGACAGGCAGGGCAGCCGACCGAGACTAATACAGTCTACCCCAAAAGCCAAATCAAAGTCCTTCAAAAAGAAGGCATCGTGCTTACCCCATACAAATGGGAAAACAAGCACGTTAAAAGAAGAAGATAAAGTACCACAGTTCAACGAAATTTCTTCTTAGTTATATTTGTCCTTAGAGAATAGCCTATACGGCATCAATAACCTAGATATTGTGACGACAGTTTTAGTAACCATACATCAGTCAATCAAACAATCCTTAGAGAATTTGAACAGGTAAGCTGGAAGACACCAAAAGGAACAGATAAAAAGTATAAGGAAGAAAGCAACGCAACTGGTGCCGAAGGTAACCCGCAATGAACACCATCAACAAAGTGCAGGAAGAAGATCAAAGATCCAGAAATTAATATAAAAGAGTTTTACACAATATAACGCCTTTTTTTAACGCCCTGTTGAGCATCTCATAAATAATTTAAATGTGGAGTGCTACGATATTAGATTAAATGAAAGAATAGGCAGTGTTATGCAATATTGGGAAAATGAAGTAATGAACTCCAGTTAGGAATTCAATAACAGTAACTGTAAGAAGGTCATTTGCAATTATATTTATTCTCGTTACGAGGTTAGTCTCCACCTCCTCAGATTTTCATGTATTACTTCAACTAAAAAATGGGACAACGATGCTCTGTATTTCTAATGTTACACAGCAAAAATTTCTGCTGTTTTATGTACACATGATCAATTTCCTGTAACATAAAACCACACCTAAATAAATAAATAAATAAATAAAATAAATAAATATGGCTAATCATATATATTAATAAATAAGAAGCCACAAAAAATCACCCGGCAAATACCACACTTCCATTTAAAGATGGATCTTACTAGCTTCCAAAGGGAAACTAGGCGGGCGAGCACATACACAGATACACACATGCATACGTGCACAGTATGTCTTCCCATGACAGGGAGGAGAAAACACTGGACGGAATCTCTCAAGGTTACCCGAGTCGGGATTTTCATGCTTGAGAAACGCCGATGGCGGCCTCTGCTGTTGCCACCGCAGCAAAAATCCATTAGACGCCAGTAAACTAACCTACCATCAACATTCTGTTTATCTCGATTTTTTTTTTATTTCTTCTATTTATTCCAGTCATTATTTCATTTAATAATTATTTATTTCGAACGTCGTCTCTCATTTCCTACTTGGTTTTACCTAATCGTTGCAAGGCCCACTAACTGTTATTGCATATCCTCCCAGACATCCTCATATTACGTTGTCCTGTCATTAGACGTTTCTTTCTTTCTCATTATTCCTCTCCCTTCTCTATCTCCATTCCCATTTCGTGTTTGGGTGAGGAATCATTTCGTGTGCGTGCGAGGTTATTCAACCGCTTCCCAGTAGTATATAAAACTCAGGATGAAACTCAGGTATGCTGACATAAAAAAAGGACTTTAAACCTGGAATTCACAGACACGGATGCACGCACGACTCACGGAATTAGAAACCACCTGTAATCGGAGACCGTTGCACCTGTGCTAAACAAATTTCTACTTTTACAACTAGAGCCTCACACAGCTGTTCAACAGTCTACATGTTATACGCTTTCCATCTAGTTTCTTCAACTTCTCATTTCCTCATTATTTTTTTAATCCTATTATTCATCATCTCAGTGATCACATAGCTCTGGAGTAGAAGATCTTGTTTGTGTGAAAATGAGACATCAATTAGTAGGCAACAATAAAAAATAATCCTGCGAAAACATCTACTTTTATATTAGGCTACGCAACAAAACATATAGTTGCACACAACGAATGCAACTTTTTTTTATAACATTTATCAAAGCTAATCACATAAAAAATGTAATTATCGAGAGCCATGAGTATCTAAGTTTTCCGGACTTTTGGGCTGGCTCTAAGCAGTGGAAGCAAGCCGTTTAAGATACGTGAACTGACTGAATATTCTAAATGTATATAGACTTTAACAGAATAATAAAACTGCCTTATCTTGGAAGCTCCATGAGGTTACTGATCATCTTCCAATCGCTGAACCCACTGCTTTTCCAATATAAGAAAAACATCGAGAGTTCCTTTATTAATGTAAATTTAAACAAGAAAGAAGCTCACTTCAATGGTGGGTCACTCTATAGACTATATTATGTGGATAGAAGCATGGGTTAAGAAATGAGTAAAAGCCAAAGGATTTCTGAACAACTGAGTGATCGGGGTCATAGCATTAATCCGAACAACACATACCCTTCGGGTGAACACCGAAACCGATAAAGCAGATCTCTTAATGAGATTTTCCTAAGCCCTATTCTGAAACAAACGACTCGGCCAGCCACCCCTCTGACAGACTTATTGCACTCTACATGAACGCTAACGACAGTGAAATCAATCTGTGTCCTAATTTTTCCTCGTCAGAAGTTCAGCAAACCAATTACCGTTTATAAATCCTCCTCATAAATGTCATTCCTTGCCTGTATCTAGCGCATAAATACTTATTTCACAAACCTTTTACAACAATAATCAAATACTTAGATATGGCAGTAGCCAAACTATGTTATTTACCACTTTTAATTGTCTGGTGAACCTTCCTTCCCCATCAATTTAGAAGATTAAGGTAGAAGACATTCAAGTATACAGTACACTGCTTTCATACTTTTAACATTAAATAACGCACAGTAACACTTGGCTTCCTTACTCTTCTTCAAGACCCACAATGCGTCAATCAGCACCATGACAACACCTTTGCATGCCGTCTGTTCCACGAGAATCATATACAACTGTAATCATAGAGTCTGGGGGGCCTTCCCTCATCAATTTTTCGTGATTGCCCACGGACACGAACTCTGACCCGTTAGCTTACGCTCCCCAGAGAAGCTTTTTCTTCATTTTTTTCCTTGACCTGGAGATACAAAGTCGTGTCCAAGCTGCACCAGCATTTCTCTCTCTCTCTCTCTCTCTCTCTCTCTCTCTCTCTCTCTCTCTCTCTCTCTCTCTCTCTCTCTCTTTATCTGACGACACCGCAAAAGTCACTTCATAGATGAAACAAGACTGTCTTCTTTTTGCTCTACCAGGCGACTCTGTTCGAATCACTTCCTGCATGCAGCAGCTCGATGTCTATTCGTCTCTAATTAGGGGAGAGGGAAGTTACTCAATCGATCCCCCGACACGCATTCAGACACGTACCAGGGAATATAAATTACCCTCTAATGCTCAAATTAACAAACCCAAAACCCAGAGGATGCGGCATTCTCAAAATCATATAATACGAATGCATATAAAATCTGTTTGACTTTATTCCCTTGTGGACTCGATAGATATATAGTTTTATTTTTAGAATCAATGTACCCTCGTATTTCCTGTCCTCGTCTAAATCATTTTACGTACATTACCGAAGCAACCTTCAAATGCCGATAGTATGCGCAGTTGGTTACTCAACAGGAAAATAAGGTAAACAAACAGGGCATCGATCCGATACAACGGGTTAGAGCAGCTGCAATGGCTTCACTGTAAAGGTTGACTGATTGATTCACGATGCGCCAAGAAATATCAACAAAATGGAGCAAGTGATTATGAAGAGAAGGAAATTTAAAATTGAGACCTGCGCAATAAATGAAAACTTTGTTCGGTAATAAATGAAGACATTTAAAGTACAACAGTTCTCTCTCTCTCTCTCTCTCTCTCTCTCTCTCTCTCTCTCTCTCTCTCTCTCTCAAAGACCATTGACTAGACGGAATTACGGTTCACTGGTTACATTCCTTTTTTCCTTTCTTTAAGCCTCGAAGGAAACGGCATCTTTAGACATGTTGACCATCTATTTTAATGAGCTAACGATCCAACAGAGAAAGCGCGTTTCATTAATTACATATAATGATTTTCTAAGTCTCTTTTTGTTTATGGAAATTTTAAGCAATTTTTCGACATTTAAACATATTTTCCCAGTGTTATGAAGGTATTAAAAAAGCTCTCATTGCATACAACGATCCTCAAGGCGTTGTCACTCGAAACACGTTTCTTGCATCTTCGAGCAGTCTGCCTCCAAACTTTGCCCCACTTGGCAATCTTAACGTTGCGTTTGTTCGAGCTAGCGTGAGACTACCTTAACACATATGCGTCCTGTCAATTTGGTCTCCCTTACAAAAAACAAAAATAAAAATAAAAACTTCGCCACCTAGTGCAACGTCTGAGGGCTGATATGTGCTACAAGATGCCAAAAAACAAAACATTCAATGCCAGTGCCTGTAAGTCCCTAATGTAAAAAAAAAGTTGGATCTCCTACGCATGCGCACCAAGGTCGGTAGGTGGGACGAGGGTCTAAATTAAAGAATGGGGTGGCACGGAGTGCGTGGGACATTTCTTTGATGCGCCAAACCAAAACGCGCTTCAATAGCCATCACGCTAACCGGCACTTTTTTAAGCTGGTGTTTAATAACGGAAAAGGAGTTTTCCTGCATCTAGTTTTTTTTAAAGCTTTATACGCCCATGCATTCATACTCAGTGATAAAGCGTTTTTACTTCCTCCTTTGTTATTTACTTTACTACAAGCTGTTGTTGACTTTACACACAATGAACAAAACCAAATGACATCATGTCAACATCATGAAATTAGATTCGCTTCTTGCGTTCACTGTGGCGACAGTAATTTAAAACAATGTTTTGCAAGTTTTTTACAAACATGAGAAAATACTACTTCTTACCGAGTACATTTACTTCGAGGTTATTTGAAGAAAATAGTATAACTGGAAAATCAAATTAGGTAATGAGTAACATGTTGAGTAGGTAATTTGAATTGTTTCGCTTTTCCTGCCTGGTTTTTCGTTGATGTTATTAATGTAACAACCGTAAAAGGAATTACACTACAAATTGCTTCGGCGATGAGTCATCTCTGAATCTCCCGTGAGGTTACATAAAGATACTGTCGTAATGTGTTGCTCTTTTAAATTTACATGCAATTTTTTCTTAATGACTCTTGCTCACAATAACTTGCAACAGCCAAGAACTGCCTGTAGGTGCAATTAACCATTAGGAACTGCCCGCGTGTACTTGAAACTGACTTGGCTATCTAAAAGTAATAAGAACTGTCAACAAATGACAGTAACGACATGAAGCCTCCTGTAAGTGCTAATCACAATCCAGAAGTACCGGCAAAATTAAGAAAAAAATTCTGCAGTTATCTCTAACTACCTGTGACGACAAGTAATTGTTTATATCTACCGGGATTCCCTGAAATTTGTATTTAACTTCCTAACTATTGGCAGGTAGATCTAACACTTCGTTCGTGATTAGGCACCACTCTTTCCTCTCTGCTTCCCTTTCTCTTTCTTAATACCACCAAGCATGGACTATACATGGGCAGGGTTCTGTCCGTCCCAACAGAAAATCAATAAAACCGTTTCGAAGTCACTGACCCTTCTCACTCCAGCTTGCTCTGCCTTCTCTGAGTCCTACGGATTCTGACCCATTGTCCTATAAAGCCTCCAAGACGTGAATGTTGACGAACTAAACTTTTATACCTTTGCAGAGGCAGGTGGAATTAAGCTTACGCACAAAGCCATTGGAAAAACGTGGCCCGAGCGAACAGATCGATCCCCCTCGCCTGACCGTCGTAACAGACCTTCCTCTGGGGGTTTGTCATTCCTTCCTACAAGCGCTGTGCCAACCTTGACTGATATACCTGACAGACTGACATTTCTCTAGAACTCCGAACTAGAATGACATGCTCTTCATCACACGGATTTTGGGAAAATTTTATAATTTTTTCTTCCTCTCTGGAAAGATAAAACTAACCCAAAAAATTCGAATCTCGTTCTTTGTAAACTCACCGTCATTCTGGATGAGGCTATGCCATCCATGGTGTCTTCGCCGGCGTCACCACCATCTTCACCCATTCCTGAAAATAATAATAATAATAATAATAATAATAATAATAATAATAATAATACTAATAATAATAATAATAATAATAATAATAATAATAATAATAATAATAATATAATAATAATATATATATATATATATATATATATATATATATATATATATAGATATATAAATATATATATATATATATATATATATATATATATATATATATATATATATATATATATATATATATATATATATATATATATTTATACATACACACAAATATATATATGTGTGTGTGTGAGTGAATATGCGTGAATTATTATCTTTAAAGTTCTTATACGCAAACATAAGAATATAAAAACTTATACATCGAAGAGTAGGAGTTCATACTCTGTCGTTTAAGACAGACAATATAAAAAGTCATTGTCCATACTGATTTTACTACATCACACAACCATTGCCTCAATTTGTTAGGTCAATATGAGTGACACTATTGCTCGGCGACCAATAATTGATATGATTCCTTACTGTTAACCTTTCTCTAGAATAACAGTAAAGCCCCAAAAACTTCTCTGAACACAATATGCAAAAGAATGGAATGTTTTTTTTTTTCTAAAGAATTCCTTTTAAAGACAATTACAAAAACAAAAAATGGGAGTTTTCATGCACTGAAGGACAGTCACTTCCTAATGAATACCTGTTTAAAGACGCATAAAAACGCACTGAGTTTTTCTGCCACTGAAGGACAACCAGCTTCCCACTACCTGCCCTGGAGACAATTCAACTTATGCAATAGACCCTACAAATAACAGTCTTGGAATGAAGCGAAAAGTCACACTTGTTAACTGTAATTGTGAGATGTCACTTAATCACTATGCCCTGAAAATGCATTTAATAGACATGATGAGGACGAGCATTTTATTTTTAGAATTGGAACCATTGAAGGACCGAAGGTTTTGGAGAGAGAGAGAGAGAGAGAGAGAGAGAGAGAGAGAGAGAGATAAGTAGGCACATTATCAACACCAAACATCAAAATAATAAGCCTGAAACCGAATCAAAAGAGAAGACCGAGAGAGAGAGAGAGAGAGAGAGAGAGAGAGAGAGAGAGAGAGAGAGAGAGATCGCCGTACAAAGACCAAGTGAACTTCTATAGATATATCATATCTGCGACGCTCGCAACAACGACAGTATCGATATACTGCAACAAAGGCCTTTGGCTGAATAAAAAAGAAAAGAAGGATAAAGAGAAAGAAAAAAGAATCCCCAAAGTTGAGGGGCGTTCTTACGTGACTCCGTGAGAGGGAAGGAACTGAATGTCATGGCGAACGCAACCCCCATTTTTCTCTTCCGCTGAAATGATCGAATCACTATCGCCAACTCACTTCTGAAGTTCACGATAACGGCAGTGTGATCATGCCTTCACGGATATATCATAGTTGCCACACAAAAACATTAAGAGAGCTTCTGCATCAATCTAAGCAACATATGAATATCGACGAGGAATTTCAATGATATAACGTAAATATAAGTGGTAAGAAAAACCAGGTACGGGTCAATGCACAATGGCAGATGTAGTTCAAGCGCCATTTATTTTCACTTCAACTTTTTCTACAAACAGGGAAGTATTAAGTCCAACGGTTTCAGTGTCCCTTGATAATTTGGTAAAATTTCATGAACGCCGAAATAAAATATATATATATATATATATATATATATATATATATATATATATATATATATATATATATATATATATATATATATATATATATATATATATATATATATATATATATATATACACAATATAGTTGGTGTAATTTCGCTGTTTCTTGAAAAAACTATGAAAGTCTCTCTCCCTTTGTCACAAGACTTTCCCCGACCAACTGAAAAATAAAAATCCGCATACAACTACAATAATTATAAGACAAGCTCATTTCAAAGGCAGTCTAACGATAACCTGACTGAAATAACCTCCATATAAATACTCTTACATAGGTGATAATTAGTATATTACATTAGAAACTAAATTACGGACGAAACAACACTGATGTTAAACTTAGCTATAATCGTTTTTGACAAGAGTGTGACGAGGACTAACGATGCAAAAACAAAGTAATAGGAGAGAGAGAGAGAGAGAGAGAGAGAGAGAGAGAGAGAGAGAGAGAGAGAGACTTGCGCGTAAGCAAATTCAAAACTGCGCTAGTCGGCGGGCTGTGACCCTGAAAAACACATGCGATTCAATCACTATTGTATGAATCTACTTTGATGTCCAATGTCATTACACCTCTGTTTTTTTTTTCCTTCTTTATGATGCCAACGATACAGAAAGTATGAGATAATGGCATATAAATAAGTTTAATATAAAAAAATGGATTATAGAAGAAATGGAAGTACAACATAAGGCTTCGCAAATAATCGCGTCGTTAAAATGATCTAATCAATTGACTTTATTAACTATCTTCTAATCCTAATTCAATATCCTTCTCTTTACCAGTGAAAAACTTGCGTACGCAGGCAGCTGACCCGGCCCTAACTTCTCGGTAACAAATATTTAAAGATACACATAACTTCGAAAAATACAAAAACAAACAGAATGACTCGGCTAAATACATAACGTCCGTCCCATTTCGCTGGCGGAGGTAATTGCCTTTGAAGAATTAACACCGCAGCCGTCCATTCAACCTTCGAAATCGTTACATACATTTCGCTGATCAAAGGGAATTAGACAAAAGAATGCATTGCAGGGCCTTTAATGGATAATAATTTCTCGATATTACGGGCAAAATATGCAGACAAGACATGCAAGGTCCTAAGGAACTTTTTTCCTAAACCCAAGACCTCAGGTGATTTAAAGTTGATTATTTTTCTGGCCAAATATATGCAGAAGCAGCAATTTAACTTAGTTAATGGTGAAATGTTCTGCTGTACCAGAGCACTCACTAATGAACCATGTATGATTATTTCTCACTAAAAGACATAAGAATTAAAATGGGATTATGCCATAAAAAATGAAAATCTAAATCGAGAGAGAGAGAGAGAGAGAGAGAGAGAGAGAGAGAGAGAGAGAGAGAGAGAGAGAGAGAGCTTTAATTTGATACTCCTAATAACTGTAAATACATCTAAACAGAATCTGTCAGCAGAATATCAAGGCTATGACCCACATCGATACCGATTACGTTGACTTTAAAGAAGAAGAAGACGAAGAAAACAAAGAAGCATCCCAAATAATGCCCTTGGTCCTCATTGGGCAAACCATTACATATCTATTTAGGTCCATAGAATTACAGTGATTTACATCAATTGCAGACGTTCATAGAAAGATAAAAGATGCAAGACCAGATTCTTATCTCAGCAAATAAACGTAGAAAATGGTGGCATTAACGGCAAATAATCAAGTAAATAACTGGATATGAGCAGGTGGGAAGGGAACACTAAACCCGAGAGTACCATTAACCCAGGGGTCTGTTCCCTAGTAAGGGATCCCAGTCCAAGGTCCAGAACATCACTCCTTCCCGCCGCTAGCCTTGACCTATAACACCTGTGCTGGTCTGTGTCAGGCGCGTAGCAAATAAGGCTAAATGTTTTCGTTCTTCTCTTATGGGAATTTAGACTAAGTAAACTGACATTTTCCTACCTATTTAGTCTCGAAACTGGGTGGTTGATTATATCACGTGGCACTTACGTGCGAGATTTTAACTATATTGCATGTTGCATTGTTTCACCCTAAGTATTTCACAGAAGTGAAAGAACTATCAAATACTAAATAAAGGCTTTAGGAAATTCAGGGTATACATATAAGGAATATGGTCCGACTATAGCGCTATGCTAACCAAATACATTTTCTTAAAACTAATCCCTCAACCGAGGATATGGATACAGTAGCTTCTTATTCTATCTTACATCACATGTACGTTTATCGCTTTAGTGCTTTCCGGAAATATTTATTCCAATATATCGGATGAAACATACAAACATTTTGTCAATTCGGGGTGCATCGGCCCATGCAAATGCCCACTGCATTTTGCATGAGGTGATTCATAACCCGATAACACAATGGCGTTGGCAAACCGAGGCACACTGTAGGTCTTGCAATATCGTATTACTGCAGGATATATTAGCGCATGCACAATCGTTAAAAGCCTGTCTATTCAGTCTGACACGGAATACGTCAAGTTTAACACTGACGATGCTGAACTTTTCGTTAGCATAAGTTTTATACTGACTATGGATAATTCTTCATTTGCACAGATAACAATGACAAGGGGGAGTTTTTCTTTCGCTCATTTATTACTCTGACTATGGCAGTTTTTCATTACAGCGACTAAGGGAAGTTTTTATTAGTTCATTTACAACAAAGAAACAGACAAATGACATTCGTTCAAGTATAACATAGGCCATGATAGTTTCTTAAATTCTCTCATTTACGACAATGACTGGTTCGTTTCCAGTTTTCTCATTTATCAAAAAAATTAGGCAACTTTTCGCTAGTTACCTTACAACACTGGCTATGGAAGGATTACGTAAGACCATAACGGGGTGGTTCTTGTCAGAATTTACGCTTCATTTAACGTCATGATCCGTTTAGGGAAGAATTTGCCGGTAGCATGAGGTCGAGATTCGATTTGTGATAGAATTTAAATGTGAAATCAAAGCAGAGTCAGTTTGAGAATACTGGCAACGTGAGATAAAGATTCGGTCTGCGATCGATTTTACGTGTTGCAGCACAAACATGAATCAGTTTGGGAGAGAATTCACAGGTGGCAGAAAAATCATGAATCAGTTTAGGAAGGAATCTGCAGGTGCCATACGGTCAAGATTAAAATTCTGATACAATTTGTGCGTGTGGAATAACGTCAAGGTTTGTTTTGGAAGAGGATTTACAAATTTACTCTATTACCGGATGTAGATGCAACCTCCACTGATGATTTGTATGCAGTCGTGGTACGATGTCATATATGCCTTATCTTTCAGAATGGGAATACTACCACATACTCATAAAGAACAAGACAAAAAATGGTTATTAATTCGTTTAGCAAGCTTCCACAGAACATGATATCCATAAATGTTGCATGGTAAAGTACAAAAGAAAGAAAATAAATACAAATTGAGATGCGTTCAAAAAGGTCTCATTATTCTGTTTTCCTTCCAACAAATGTGTGATGTTCACATGCTGTCCATTATATTTGGGATCAACTGAGCTGTATTTATATAACACAAATTCTAGGCACTCGCGTACTTTCATAATACTGTCTTGACAGTTCCTCCTTGGATAAATAATAAAAACTGGTCACAGTACCGTCTTTCCTTGTAATCTTTTATGATAAAAATCGAGATTCACTCCTAAACGTCACTTAATTCAAAATCCAAAACTACAACTCCCAAAGTTATAATAATTCTGCAAACTTTGTGCAGATTATCATGCAAATGGGACTGCAAACAAACAAAGCATAACTCCTCAAACTTTTGCTAACTTTATTTTTGAAGCGTGTTTGACTTTTTAGTGGAATAATGTTTCGCGCAGCATATACAGCAGTTGCTGAGGGATTACATAATTTCGGATACATAATTTAATCACTCTAAAATTGTATACAATTTCTTTTTTTTTTTAATTTACAAAGTTATGTTTAGAGTACCTTACAGTACATTTCTAATCTTTTGTTTTTCCCTTCTTTCCAGTTCGCATTCAAAGGGGGAGAACATAAAATAGATTTCATCTACAATATAGGTTTCCAACTGTTGTGTATGAGAAAGACCCTCGTAGCTTGTTAAACAACAATCATGGTATCCCAGTGCTTTCAAAGGAAAAAACGCTATATAAGAATTGCTCAGGAAAAACCCAAGGGATAGCTAAAAAATTTCAAAAAGAGGTTATTCAATACTTTACCAAAGAATCAGTCAAAATGACATTACTTAAATAATACGGTTATACTGATGAGTGCCAAGTAAGTAATTTGTACTCTCTCCTTCACAAAATTTAGATCTATATAACTGAAATTAATCATTCATGAAACGTTATTTTATATAGAATAGTTACAACGGAGCAAACATTCGCTTAAAAACGCACACGAATAATAATAATAATAATAATAATAATAATAATAATAATAATAATAATAATAATAATAATAATAATAATAATAATAATAATAATAATAATATTTCAGTTTCGTTCCCAACCGTCGTGAAGAAGCCAAGTCTATTTTCCGAACCGTCAACATCCTGCAATTCATCACCAAAGTTCATCGGTGCCTTGCAGAGCCGAGAACGTCAAAGTCCCTCAACAAAAGCCAAGTTTAAATAGATTCCATTCGCCCCCAACAGATGGCGTCGCACAAGCTGGAAAAATCTTTATGAGTGGCCTCCGTGCTTGAAGCTTAACTGCATTTAGGGAAAATGAAATGTGGCGCGAACGTTCGAAAATCAAGTGGGATTTTTAGGTTGGCTGAAGCCATAAGAACATTAGACGTGGAAACCAAAGAACATTATGCACTGCACTTTCTAAAATAACTCGCCCAACAGATTTTACATCCATACGTCTCTGTAACTCTTGTCAATCATTCGTATGACAAAAGTATTCGCGTTCTGTTCTCGTAAAGTAATCACAGCAAATATAACAAAGAGGGGTGAAACAATAGGTAGAAGCATCACCTAAAATGTCAAAAGAGTTCAGAAGTTATATAGAGTCGGAATAAATGTAACCTTTAGAAATTTAAATGAAGAACGACTGCGCTACTCAATTTAAGGAGCTGCAGACAGTGATGATTATAATTCTTTTCACATAATTACTGCAGCTGTAATTTTGGAATATTATAGCACAGAACTAATTCCTTATCACATCTGCTGTCAAGCAAATTTCCTTTTCCGTCAATAATATAAAAAAAATTAAATAAGTTTATTTGTTTCTGGAGACAGATATTTAATGGCGGTGTACTTCATTAAGGTGATAACTGAACCTTCATAAACAGCACACGATGCGAAAGGACGTAATTAACTTTTTAACTTTTTCTATGAAAATAAATTAAGAAATTACAAAAGAGAAAAAATGGGATTTCGCAATATACCTAATTAACTCATGAAGTGACGGGGATGGTAACGCCCACGGAATATAGATCTACGTCAGAAATAACGCCAAGACGAGCCTAATATTTTCATTTCAAACTGAAATTATTTCTGACCATTCCGTACACATGACGCAACAATAAATAAAAAAAGGCGGGGGCTCGTCGAACAAATTTCCTGTCATATGCAAAAATGAATAAACTGTGCACAAATACCAAATGCAAATTATGTTTACATAGCGTTTTAGTATTGAGAACAAGTGAATCAATAAATATGCAGAGAAACAAATACGTACATACATACACACACACACACACACACACACACACACACACATATATATATATATATATATATATATATATATATATATATATATATATATATATATATATATATATATATAGTTAAAAAAAAAACAAAATGGCAGCCACTGCCACGTTTATTCTCAAAATACTACAAGTATGAAAGGATCAATAATGGCATTAACACTAGTACATGAAAAAAAATCCCCCAATAATCCTTTCATATAAATGCTATTCTTGATTTTCATAGACCCCCAGCTACCTTCCCTGCTTCCCCAACTCTGTGATAGCCATTTTCTCTCATCCTAATATATATTCAGCTGCATTTACTCCAAAATACCTGTACAAACCTTTCGGCTTTGCTATAAACATCCTTAGTCTTTTAGGATTCCGCACTGAAAATCGAAATCATTACTTATCTCTCTTGAAAGATGAGTGCATAAAGTAAGTCACCGTTCACGATGTTCCGAGCCAGAAGGTTCTTAAATGTCTGACTTAATATGACAAGTGTAAGTTACTGACAAAGCTACATATAAATACACACACGTACACACACATATATATACTCGTGTGTGTTATCAAGTACTGAAGTGCTTGATCACATAAAGTTATTTACGGTTCTGGAACTTGCTAAGTGGGATTACGTCATAAAAAATACTATTTATTTGTTTAAGGTGTAATCTAGTTTATAACTTATCATAACAAGTTTTTGCAAGAAAATACAAATTCAAATTGACAGCTTCCACGCAAGCAGAATCTCTCTCTCTCTCTCTCTCTCTCTCTCTCTCTCTCTCTCTCAACACCCACCCACACCAATCTCTCGAGCTTTGATGCAACAACGACATACAAGTTGCATAATCAATAATTTCTCTCAACCCTTACTAAATAATCCGACTACTCTCAGCCACACTTCGTCCCCACCTCCTAAGATACATTCAGAACACGTGTTAGCTCCCCCCCGCCCCCGCAAAGGAAACGGATGTGTTTGTAAACGAGATACAGCTAGATCCCCTTGAAAGAAATGGAGAGAGAGAGAGAGAGAGAGAGAGAGAGAGAGAGAGAGAGAGAGAGAGAGAGAGAGAGAGATCTTGCAACGGTTTTCCCTTAAAATGAAGTGACTCCCACGAAAAAAGAAAATAATATTATTAAGTTGCTGGACTGATGTTTTATATTTCAGAGTCGTCGGTATTATAATCCTCTTTATCATCAGTGATATTTTCGTCAGAGGAAAAATATATGTCCTGCTGGGAAAAACGGCTACAAAGCTAAATTCATTTTTCCAAAAGGTATCGGTTTCCTTCTGCTATTTTATTCAATCTCATTATCAACCACATTCATATCCTTGGTTACCGCCGTTGTATTTTACAACTCCTCAGTAGCTAAAGGATCTTCAAACGTTTAACGTTCAAAATTACCGTTTCATTGTTATTAAGCCTTCCGCTGTATTGCGTCATCCGCAACTCATGTGAAATATTACCCTGAACTCAAGGTCTCCGCTTGAATTTGACTGAAATAACACAGTAAATCTAGCTCTCGTAACCCCTATGCTTGTTACATAAAAGTGAGGGAAGTCCTTTAGATAAAGATAATGCTCATACAATGCAAAAAGGCTGCATTATGAGCTCCCACTATGAATTACGCGAGCAGCTGGTAGATAAGCAAACTTGTTTCGTCGACCATGTTTCCACGTGGATCCGTAATTACATGGAACGCGACTTCCCACACTGAGTCTGAGTCTGTCACAGAAAACAGAACCCACAAGGTACTTTGCCAGCAAAGTTGTCTCATTTCAGATCATCTAGAATTTGAAATTTTCCATTTGAAACCATAACATTATGGACAATTTAGAGAAAAAAAAAAAAAAAAAAAAATATATATATATATATATATATATATAGTATATATATATATATATATATATATATATATATATATATATGTATATACATATATATATATGTATATATATATATATATATATATATATATATATATATATATGTATATATATATATATATATATGTATATATATTTACATACGTACACAAACAAATAATATATATATATATATATATATATATATATATATATTTATATATATATATATATATATATATATATATATATATATATATATATATATAGTATATATATATATTATATATATTATATATATATATATATATATATATATATATATGTATATATACATACACATGGTAATGCAATCACTATCCGTATCTTCACTTGAAAACAGGAGATCACATCCACTTAAGTCTGTCCAAAGCTTCCAAGAAGCTCTATGAATGTATCATATTAGGATAATTTCATGCTCATTAGATTTCCAAAAAGAATGTGTGTGTGTGTGTGTGTGTGTACACGGTTATCAAAATTTGCTGCAAAATACACAGATTATGAGCAACAGTACACTGTAAGAAGCCACCAGAACGTACTAAATATTCTCTTCCTTAACTATTGAATTTATTATCTAAATCACTTCGGTCTCTCGTGTGATGGAAACGACAAAGCAAGATTCCTTCCTGCAATTCGCCAAAAATAAGTTCCGCTGACTCAAGGCTAGGCTCTCAATATTCAGACCCAAAGTCCCATCGTTAGACTACGGCGTAGTCTCACGAGCGCACATATTCACTCCGGAAATGAATGTGCAAAAAAAAAAAAAAACTATATACAAGTAAGTTAAAAGAGAAGAGTCTCATCATGATCTGGACAAAACAAAACACCTACTGGCTTCAACTGGTAACATTTTAAAATCACATTAGCAACAAAGTTTTTTTGGAAAAGACGAATTTGCACTGAAAGCATAACTGAAATACTAAAGCATCATACTGTTGAGGGTGACCTGGTGTGAGACTAAAGGCCACTTAATACGACACTAAAATAAAGTAAACAATACGGATGTGATCAAATAACACAAGCACAGGAAGTGGGGCGAAGAAAGATAGTACAATCCTTTATTTTTCACAGCCTCGGTGAAGTTCGGAACCTCATACATTCTAGTCACATATACCCACAATATATTTCTATTCTGGCCTGCGTAGGAAATCTCTTTGTTTTTTTTTTTATATTTGTTTGTACATAGGACATTACTTTACTTATTTTGAAAATTTAGCAAACAATTACACTTTATTTCTGCATTTGCTGTGAATAATAGTCTTACACGTATAGCAAGAACGATAAACGTAAAAATACAATAATTTTCGATGGATTGAGAGCTAAAGATAAAATAATGACCTGTTTTCCCTAGTTTTATCTATGGGATTCATACTGTGTTTTAGTAAGATATACGTATATTATACACACATACATTCATACATAAAGTTAACGAGCGCACATCTATGTGTGCGGGCACTCGAGCTCAACAGAACTAATGAATATGAATGTTTTAACACTTTGAGATAAATGAGGACACTTGTAACACTGACAGCACTATTTTCACTGGAGACATTTTTTCTTTAACTACGTCGGTTTCTCTCTCTCTCTCTCTCTCTCTCTCTCTCTCTCTCTCTCTCTCTCTCTCTCTCTCTCTCTCATCTGTACACCTAAAAAAAGAAAGTCTTTCTAGTCATCAACCCTTCCAATATAGTAATTAATAATTATCCTGTCTTAATTGACCACTTACTCACTCCAGTCACTTTTATCCCACTGTGAACTATCGCCTCTACCACCAGACTCTTAATTGTCTTGCGTCATCCCAATGGGTCTTCAATTTCCAGTGATTCTCTTTTTATTGCCCGCTGGGGACTCACTGCCCCGACATAAAAGGAACCAGTAAAAGATGTTATCCCCTTTGGTAATACACGGTGAGCAAACAGTTTATGCTGATTTGCAGTTTTCAAATACGTCAGAAAGACGAGCATATACTTTATAACGATACAATCATCACTTTTATAAGAGGTAAGATTTTAAAAATTACATTTATCTGAAAAGACACAGAGAACGATACTACTCAAATTCGTCCAGTGAAGCTCTTGAAATAGTATCACATCATGTATGCAGCATCGCAATGTAACAAACAAGGAAGTAATTTCGTGTAAGTCTTATCTCAATGGCTGATCGCTGTTTCTATCAAATGTACGGATGAGTTTCATTTGAAATATTTTCCCGTGGCATTTTTTCTAACTGAACATGAAGTGCTGTCATTCCTTTACAAAGGATGATCGAGAAATCCCATTATATCAAAGGCAATATTATTCAGTACATTTAACTAGCCACTCAGAAAAGTTAGACGTATTATGTTTTGCATATGTGGTAAGCACAGTTATTTTGTCACTGACACCAAAATTAAACATCTTATTAAAGTTATATATATATATATATATATATATATATATATATATATATATATATATATATATATATATATATATATATATATATATATATATATATATATATATATATATATATATATATATATATATATATAATTATAATATATAATTTAATGTTTACACGTTATTTCCAGCAGTCTTTTAAGCGATTCTTTCACTAACGTCAATCATTCTCATCGGAAACGAATCATTTTGTTTCGTCCCTTCAATACGAAAACTGTGATTTCCCCGTTGTTTCCCACAATCTGTGGTCGCTGGGTCTTTGGGAGAGGTATCAAGGGTGTGTTCGGGAGGTTTATCTCAAAAATTGGTCATTTCCGACAAAGATGAAGGCCAAAATGCATCGACATGTATCAAATATAGACGGAATTTTTTTTTATCTTACTAACTTTTCTTACTTTCTATTTTTTCTTATGCTGTGCCATAATACGCCAATCTTCAGTTCTGTAGTCTTCTATTACCAATATCTGAAATAATTCTACCGTAGTAGTTAAAATCAAGTAATAACCTTCAGTACAAGTCTGGACAAACGCATATGTCCCATGGCAGGAAACTACAAATATATATGTCCTTTTTGTGTTCAGTGGAGATTCCAGGTAGAGAAAATATATGTCCTTTTTGTATTCAGTGGAGATTCCACATAGAGAAAATATATGTCCTTTTTGTATTCAGTGGAGATTCCAGGTAGTGAAAATTTATATGCCCTTTTTTATTCAGTGGAGATTCCAAGTAGAAAAAATTTATGTACTTTTTTATTCAATGGAGATTCCAGGTAGAAAAAAATATATGTCCTTTTTGTATTCAGTGGAGATTCCAGGTAGAGAAAATATAGGTCCTTTTTGTATTCAGTAGAGATTCCAGGTAGAGGAAATTTATGTCCTTTTTGTATGCAGTGGAGATTCCTGATAGAGGAAATATATATTCTATTGTATTCACTCATCTTTCAAGATGTGGGCTATCAAGATGTTTGTCCTTAAGAAATCTTGATTTTCAGTTATCATTCTGAATATTTCTTTGGTATTCTTTATCAGTATATCACATTTGTCATCGCCGTAGGGAGGTAATGCCGTTAGTGTATCTCATGGCGGTGCACTGTAAGCCTTACTCAAGGTTCTTTGCGGCGTCCCTTCGGCGCCTAACTGCAACCCATTGCATTCTTTTAACGATGCCTCCGTTCACATTCTCTTTCTTCCATCTTGCTTTCCACCCTTTCCTGACAGTTGTTTCCTTGTGCAACTGCGAGGTATTCCTCCTCTGACACCGTAAAGCCTATTTATTCTTAATTTCCCGCCAAGCGCTGAATGAACTCATAGGTCCCAACGTTTGACCTTTGGCCTAAATTTTATATTCCTTTCCTTTCTCATTTATAATGGCTAAGATTATAAATACCTGTTGATGATAACAATTCATTATTTAAAACTTTCTTCTTTACTTAGAAATAATTAAAAACTCTAATGGTTATATTTTTCCAACTTGACTTAACAATCTATTCTCATTGTTGATTATGTCTTTTTCAGGCTAAAACAAGCTTTCGAAGCAGTTGTGAAAAAAAAAAAAGTTTACTGAGGATGGATGACAAAGGCAGTCATGCTTCTTCAACATGAGTACCTACTGTAAGTAAATACTTATACTTTATAGTCCTTTTCAATCATTCTTTTGAAACTGAACAACATAGGTTCTGGGCAAGAGCAGTCATTTCATGAAGTGTGTCTGTGTGTGTGTGTGTGTGTGTGTGTGTGTGTGTGTGTGTGTGTGTGTGTGTGTGTGTCCCGACGATGCGTGAACAAGCATCTCGCAAAAGCTCTTGGTACGGATCTCCTGAGTGTTATTTTCCCGTGGTTTTCGTTTATACTAAACCATGTGCATCTCCTGTGATTTTTCTGAGCATAATGAAAACCACGCGCAACTGGATAAACTAGAACATCACTTGAACAACGAATCAAACAGCTTCAATACTCTGTGAGAACTGACCAGATATCGAATGCATTATCTGTACACAAGAGAGATTCAAATCATCCTGTCAGCTGGTGTAAAGCACGAGCCAAAGTTCCGTGCATCGACTCAGTTGAAAGGAATGTTATTGGCAGCGTATTAATCTTAAAGCTGGCCGCACATGCACATGGGACACTTTTAGTGGAAAGTGGCTAGCCATTAAGTGGCCGGTCACTGAAATAAAATATGGAACATACATTAAATTCGTATGGAAGAGCGCAGACGAGCCACTAAAAGAGTGTATATGAAGTGGCTACTAAGCCTCTAAATATATATATATATATATATATATATATATATATATATATATATATATATATATATATATATATATATATATATATATATATATATAATATATGTGTGTGTGTATATACATAGTATACATATACATATATATATATATATATATCTTCAACAACTTGGTAGCTATAAATACAAAAATAACCTGATGTCTAGATGAACAATAAAACGGACAATTATACCCAACGTAAGTGAAACAAATCTATTAAACAAATAAAGGAGAAATTCAAACAAAACGATAAACTGGTAGTTACAAAACTCGCGAGTTAAACTTAATATCGATTAACTCACAACACAAGAGCTTCTCTTGAGTCAACCTAATGAGGCTGAGAGCAAAAAGGTTTTATTAATAGTGTAACAGGAGGAAAACCTCGTAATTGCACTTTAACACAACTGTTAGGAGAGGGTTGAGGAAAGTAAGATGGAAGAAAGAGAATAAGAACGGAGGTATGGTAAAAGGAATGAAAGGGGTCGCAGCTATTTGGCCATGCACTATAAAGGTGCTCTAGTGATGTGCTGGAACGCAGGGCACGTGAGTCAAAACTGTCAGTTTGGAGATTTAAAAAAAATGCTTCCTTTAATCCTGAAAAAATACGCAAGACAAAACCGAGTTTTTCTAGTTAAAAATGATCAGAAACCCTATATACAAGATCTAGATACACCCTATAGGAGCGTAGTGCCACCAGTGTACCTCACGCAGTGCACTGCAGGCATTACTTTGTCAAACCACTTTAAGGAAGCCGATCGAGACAGTTAAGGGTAGGCGCACCAAAGCAAATACACCTATATTTTATTATTATTATTATTATTATTATTATTATTATTATTATTATTATTATTATTATTATTATTATTATTAAGATGAACCCTATTCACAAGGAACAAACCCACCAAAGGAGCCACTGACTTGAAATTCAAGCTTCCAAAGAATATGGTGCTCATTAGGAAGTAAGAGAAGGTCAAGGTCCTTTAAATATACTCTGAGAGAGAAGGTCAGGAACTAGTGAGTCAGCTGGTTGGACCAGTCCTTCATACCATTCAGTTTTATCAATTAAAACTTCCCGTTTCTCTATTTTCAATATAACGTATTTTTATACAACAAAAAATAACATCACAGTATTCCATTGCTTTTCGGGTCTCATCGTCACAAACTGTCGCCTTCACCCAACTGATATGGCTTGCTGGAAGTGCAAATAGCTTACTATTTCACAAGGGCAAGACGTTAACCCTACTCTCAATCCTCCTCCTTCAACGGAGCTTGAGACAGGCAGGAGTGTACAAAGCTCTAATGGCAGAGTTGCTACGCCAAACGGTGCAATTTTAAATAACAAAGCAAAAACGAAAAGGAATATATAATTTTCCATCAGGCAGACAAAACTGAAAATGAGGCGAACTCACTTTCAAAAGAACAAACTACCACTGAAAGAGAAAACGTTATTTCACAATTACAGTACACTGAGGTCATTCAGCCAGTCACCCCCAAAAATTACAGAAGAAAAACACAGTCTTTGTAGTAGCTGCTTAACAGTGAGATACATTTTTTTCATTTTTGTAATTCATGAGGAAATGTCAGCTGTAAAGTCGTCTTATCAAAATTTACTCCATATAATAAAGCGAAAATCATAAAAATTTCACAGCACAAAGGGTCAAGGAGTTGACATTGCAGTGAAAGTTGTATAGTAGCATGACGAAAGGAAAGGGAGGGGGGGGAACTGAGGTGATATGTTAGTTTAATATGCAGAACAATGAAGATGGAAAGTTGGGGAGAACGTGACATTAGTTGTAAACTGATATACACTACTTGTGGGGGAGAGAGTGATTGGAAGGAGAAAGAAGTTAATGTGAGAGGGAGAGAGTTTATACCCATAAATGGCCTGTAGAATGGTTCCATACCTGGTCGAGGTCCTTTGTTGAGTATTGTCAATGACGACCATTACATTAAGTCTGACTTTGGAATAGAGTGTGACCTCCCACATCGAGATCGAATTGCGTCCTACATGTATTAGGCTTCATTAGTATCTCTCAGCTAACCAGTAACAGTTATTTCAATTCGTTTAGAAGTAATTACAAGAAACTGATCACATTCTTTGTCGCTTTAAGCATTGCACACTTCGAAAAATCATGCAAGTTCCCTACTGTCTTCTTGATGTTGCGTAGCATTTCCTAAGAGAGAGGAGGAGGAGGAGGAGGAGGAGGGGGAGGAGGAAGGGGGTGAGAAAGCGTCAAACACTGCCAATACGCAACCAACACATGTAAGGGGGACGTAACAATTGAGGGAAAATCTAGCTCCATTGTTTTGAGCGTGGGAGAGAAGACGACCCCGGAGTGAAAATGGATGGTCTCTCAGGAAGAGGGGTGACTCACCTACAGCTGGACCATTCTCATATACTTGCAAGGCTTCCATTATTCAAACCGTGGGGTCTAAATGGAATGATACCATGGGAGAGAGGCCCAGGTTTATGTGACCGAGGGGTCACCTCCAGTTAGAGCACAATACTTCAAAGAACGTTTCCATCCCATTCCACGTTTCAACGGCAGTCAAAGTGAATGGACTGCGTCTTTAAAAAGAGAGAGAGAGAGAGAGAGAGAGAGAGAGAGAGAGAGAGAGAGAGAGAGAGAGAGAGAGAGAGAGAGAATGGATATTTTAAATAATTATTTAGAAGCTTGCTGAATATACGCTTGATTTCAAATTTGAATTTCTATGAACACAAAACAGTTTCTATATTTCATAAGAAACTGAGGTGCATGAGCAGGGCGTTACCATGCACAGTAATATATATATATATATATATATATATATATATATATATATATATATATATATATATATATATATATATATATATATATATATATATATATATATATATATATATATATATATAATGCCAGTAAATGTGTGTCAGCTTGTGCTTATGAATTTGTGTTTGTGTGATTACGGCTGAGTTATTAAAAGAGCTTTATGTAAATAAGATATCATGCATTATCAAATACAATGGCAATCACTAGTCGGCAACTATAGAATGTAAAAAAAAAGAAATGGTATATAACACATCATTTTCCATTACAATCAAATAAAATCTTGGTGGAAATGTCTTCCAGAGACGCTCCTGTATACAGAATTTGCTAAGTCTCAAGCATGTCCAAAACAAAAATATAAACTGCCAAGTATGATGACTGTAACTGGAAAAAATGTAAGAAAATTGCGATGATAAATTTGTGGCATGATTATCATAAAATTACAAAATACAGATCGTTAGACCAGCAATTCTTTTTCATGCAGGCCCGTTATTTTTCAGAATTAAAACGTGTTAGAAATTATATTTGCCGAGGAAAAATACGACAGGAAAAAATTACAAATTTAAACTGCTTTACTAGGGGAACGCTATTACTCTTGACCAGCCAGATCTGATGACACGAAAGAAGTGAGTTCAAAGGCTCAATAACTGACAGACCTTTTTTTTTAAGGTAGAAACCCTTTATAAATAAATGTTTTTATTAGCCAAGTATGTATCTGTCATTAGGAAACCCTAAATAATATATATATATATATATATATATATATATATATATATATATATATATATATATATATATATATATATATATATATATGTATGTATTATGTATGTATGTATGTATGTATGTATGTATGTATGTATATACCAATTTACCAGAGACCAATTTTACCTTAGTTATAGAAGCAGCATTTTAACAACACAGCATTTATCCAAAAATAAATAAATAACCAAAAACTCCAAGTTATAAGTGAATAAAATATCGGTAACATAACATGGCAACCAGGATCTTCCCTATTAAATTTTCTCTTTTTCTCGTTATAATTTAATCCTGTGAATAAAATATGCTCTACACGACTTTCCAACAGTTTGTTTTTAGATTCGACTGTTTACCAGGACAGGCTTCTAATACTAATAATATTAAATTTTTCTTTTTTGAACCACTGGCCAATCCGTTAACACCATACATTTAAACTGGTGTTTCACTGACAGCAAGAGGGAGGTTTGCTTTAACTATTTCCGGGCGAGATTGCATGCTTGTAATAATAATAATAACAATAATTTTTCCATAAACAACAATTTTACTTTATTAAGCGCTGTACGGGTTAAAGCTATAAAAAAAATGCTAAAAATATCTTATCATCCTGAAGATTTCCTAACAGCAACGGTGAATTTGATTTTGAAATAAAGAATTGCCTATATATATTTGTAAGGCAACGCTGAGGATAGCTCAATAAATACTTTACGGATGGATGAAAACTAACCTAGTCATTTTCTGATGGAAATCAGTCGATAATAAAAAAGTGAAACTTACCTACGGTACTTGATTTTGATAATCGCCTGAGGCCTCTCTTCAAATGATATGTAGCAAATCGTAGACTGTAAAATCTGACAGGTATCATGCATCTCTTTTGAGTTTATAAAATAAAGAGAAAAACAAAATACGAAATAACAAAAAAGGTTGGTTTTCTTTAAATCTTTATAGTCATTTCCTAATTTTACAGGGAAATCTTTCTAAAATTCTAAAATTCTTAACTCAGCCTTTCTTTTCCGGACCACCCACTCTCTCTCTCTCTCTCTCTCTCTCTCTCTCTCTCTCTCTCTCTCTCTCTCTCTCTCTCTCTCTCTCCCAGTGAATCCCAGCAGCTACTCAACTTCAAAAGCAGCTTTTACCCATCCTTCAATTTGCATCCAGGAGCGAGTATTTCCTGGGGGCATTCCAGAGAATATACTACTTCCGACTACGTAAGAGCTCTTTCACCGATTGCAGCGGCGAGCGCAAACTGGAAACCCGACTTCTGAACAGCAGCTTCTAAATCAGTTCGGCGGGGGAATAGGACATCCCAGATTTTTTCGCTACTTTCCAGTTACCCTTCACTTGAAATTTGTTCACTTCATTCATTTATTTAGTTATTTATATTTTGCATAAACACAGCTCAGTAACTAGGCAAAAGTTCGTTCACTCTATTTCCTCATAAAAACATTTTTAAATTTGATGTCTGAGCTGAGGCCGAGAGAACGGATTCAGGAAAACCGAAACATCAGATTTAAATGGAAGCTCATTGAATTCGAGTCTGTGGGGCTTTTAATCTTGGATTCCATTAAAGCATACAAAATGGATGCTCTCGATGTGACGCTGTGATAAGTATTTATATGTAAGATAGGTAGGGCTGTCATTTAATTTATTTTGGTCAAATGGAAAATACGCGGCAGCATGAATGAAATAAAATTAGTATTTTGTAAGAAACCTGACATACATCTAATATCTATATCTATATCAAATATTTTGGGCAAGGTCATTCT
The DNA here is from genome assembly GCF_040412425.1 of Macrobrachium rosenbergii. Taxonomy (NCBI): domain Eukaryota; kingdom Metazoa; phylum Arthropoda; class Malacostraca; order Decapoda; family Palaemonidae; genus Macrobrachium; species Macrobrachium rosenbergii. The sequence goes on from NC_089762.1 coordinate 24,537,648, forward strand.
TCGCATGCAAGGGCAATAAATTCCACGGAAGGAATGTTACTGACATGGCTTAGGACGACTCAATATGGACTGATAATTTGGTCTGTTTAAGAGCGATCTTACGGATACCATAAAGTCGATAGATTTTAAAGCTGCCTTGTTATTTATACTCCTTGCATCTTCCCGTCGAGTGCAAAAATAAAGCCTTGAAAACGTGGAATAATAAGTTTCCGTATTCAGTGTCTTTTCAAAGATGAAATACAGTATAGTAAGTCTTGGAGCTTCTATTCGCCTTCCTTTGTGGCTCATGGATAATTACTTTATCATAACTTTAGATACACAAACACTATCATGTGACTCCAAAACTGAATAAAATCTTTCAGATTATATAGTATAATGAAAATATTGCTTCGTGTTAAATAAAATAAAAATCCTTATGGCCTTGAAGAACAAAAGCCACATGAGATCACAGTTAACAGGCAGGTTTGTCCTAATCCTTCACTTTACTGTGCTTCAACCGAGACTGAAACTGAAATGAAAATAATTTTTTTAAAGGATTTCTCGCTGAACGCTGACGACAACGTTTCGTTTCACAGGAACAAAACCCAGATCGCTTGCTTATAAATAATTCACTTCATCCCTATCCGGATGTGAAATGTCAATCAATACAATTTATAGCAGATCAGAAATTTAAACTGAGGTAATTAGTTTGGAGAAGAGGAAAAAAGAAAATAAGAAGATATTGCGCGTAGCTACTAGAAGAGATACAGAGGAGTTGAACAGACAGGTAGAACAGAGAAAGGTGGAAAGGATATTTACAGACTATCACACTCAAGACAAAAGCAAAGACAAGATCTGAGTCAGTAAGGTGTCATAAAAGATGGACAGAGAAATATCTCGCTTAAGGACGATGACATAAAAGGAGCTGGTCAGATGATTATTAGCACAGACAATGAAAAGGGGGATTCTGTCGGTGGAGGGCCAGTGATGGATTGATTGAATTGATTGAAAATAGAATTTAGGACAAAGGCCAAGCACTGGGACCTATGAGGTCAATCAGCGCTGAAAAAAGGTTTGAAAGATGTAACAGGAGGAAAACCTCGCAGTTGCACTATGAACCAATTGCTAGGAGAGGGTGGAAAGTAAGATGGAAGAAAGAGAATAAGAAAGGAGGTACAGTAAAAGGAACGCAAGAGGTTGCAGCTAGGGGCCGAAGGCACGCTGCAAAGAACCTTAAGTAATGCCTACAATGCACCGCATGAGGGCATTACCCTCCTATGGGGAGGGCCAGTGATGGAGATACACTCTATAGAAGTCAAGAAGGCCACAGGTAAAATGAAGACTGGCAAAGCACCAGGCACAGCAGAGGTACTTCATATACAGGGGAGAAGAATGGATACTAAGATTACCAAGGGAAGTGTTTTTTAACAAAGTGCCAGAAAAGTTGGTTAGGTTGGTTGAAATCTTGTATAAGAAAACAACGACAGTAATAATAAAACCTTTTGGCAAAACACATGTAACTGAAGTTAGAAATGTTTACAACAAGGATCGGCACTTAGCTAATGTCTATTTGTATTGTTTATGGATCTGAATGAATGGATTACGAATGAAAATCAATGGGAATTCTCCTATGCATATGATCTGGTGATTACAGCAGAGACTGAAGAATTGCAAAGAAGAGTAAAAGAGTGGCACTAATCTCTTGAATTGAGTGGTAATAAAGTAAATTCTGGTAAAACTGATTTTATGATAGCCTGCTAGCATGAATGCATTAGGTTATTTATACAAAATAGAGGAGGCCTAAATTTAAAAAAGGTAGAGAATTTCAAATACTTAAGATCTACTTGAAGTCAAGGGGGAAGGTGTGAAGATGAAATTGACAGTAGATAAAAACAGCTTGGGGGTATATACAGTAGAAGGAGGTGACAGGGATGGTGTTTGACAAAGAACTCCAGCCAAACTGATAAATAAATACATACCGTATCGTAATCAGACCAGTGATGATGTATGGTTCAGAAACAAGGGCATTATGAAGGAAGGAGGAACAGAAGCTGGAGCTACAAGAAACAAAGATGCTGGGGTGGTTTTGGGGATCTCTGAGTGGCAGGCTGGAAAATGGAGAAATCTGGAGAATTTCCAGACTCTTAAATACTACCAATATAATAAGAGTAGAGCTTGACAAGGTATGGGCTGTGGTAAGAATGAGTGAGGGGAAAAGTGTGAAGAGGGCTTGGTTGGGACCTGTTGGGGTATAAGATCATGAGGGAAGGCAGAGGATTAGATGGCGTGAAAAAATAAAGGAGGGTTTGGAGAAAGGTTTATTGGAAGAAGATGCTTTCGACAAAAATGGTTGGAGAAGATGCATCAAAGCAACAGACCTTTTAGCTCAGGGATAGCAGTGGGGATGAAGAACAGTTAACTTCCATTCTTTCAATGAATTTAATGTACGACAAAACTTCCACTATCCCACATCCCTACGTTTTTCTAAACGTATCATAAAACAACAAAACCACGAGAAAAAAATAAACTTCTTAAAACGTCTTTCAACTGCCAAGAACAAAATATCTGTAACGTATTCAAGATGTGCTGAAAGTTCAATTCCCACTCTTGCTCGGTAGTAGGTCAGGCGTGTATTGACTGGGGACCTAAATCCAACATCCAAAGGAGGATGAATGGTCTGAGATATTTTTCTCACGCCGGTAAGCATCCCTCGCGTAACCTTCCAACTCCATAGTATCCAGGAAGTCGGGAATTGAGAAAGGTCACCCTACCGTTACTGGAAAGATTTATTTATTTGCAGGGGCAAAAACAGCCCATTTATTTATGCCACTGCCACCGCAAATGCGCGCCCTTTTCCCCGAGTGCCGTTTTAAAATGGTGACCTCTTGGCCCAACTTCGGATACATCTTCTGCTCCCATCCCACCAAACATATCATCGCAAGAAAGACACTTTAAATCGAGGCCTGACTGAAATGATCGTGGCTTTGAATTCGTTTTGGTTATGCCATGCTGAATTTCCTAGATCAGTCATTTCTTGCAATGTCACGTAATCTTTTTCTCAAAATGCAGTTTGAAATAAAAAATTAAAATGTATAACAACGTCGAACGAATGACATACAATATTAGTATTTGGAATGAGTAAATAATATAGATTTCCATTTCTCACTTACCAATGAAAAACAGCATTTTATTAATTATTTTAACAAGCGTTTAAGAACTTAAGTATTTTTAATACTACATTTAAGTCAACTTCAAACTCAGGGGTAAGTTTACACATATGACGAACATTAGAAACACGACATATAACTCTTTCCAACCTATTCACAAACCCCGACCCTAATACTAGCACCTGCTTATGACACTTACTCATTACTGGTTCTAATGTTTCATCTTATCAAACCAGTTTCTTTTCCTCCTCAGACCTCAGAGAATGCGTTCTTCACTTAATTCATCTTCTACTGGTCTTCTAATACACAGCAGGAAGGTATTTTGAAATCGCGCAGAATAACTTCAGCACTATACTGTCAAATTTTCCATCCATCTGTACAATATGACTTTAGCATTTTTTTATATCGTTCGAGATTCTGTTTAAACAGCACCTAACATGAATATGAACACACAAACAAACAAACACACACACATGGCAGTATTCATTATATCCCTATATATATATATATAACCACCCTTTGTGTGTGTGAAACGGCTTGATGTTTATACATCACACCTACAAAGGGTGGTTCCAAGGAAAGTAGGGACAATGAATACTGCCACATTCACACTTAAATTGATGAATCATGAATGAATATCCAATGCAGAAAACTTCCACGCCACTAGCCATGTTGAGGGCCCTCCCTTCAAATGCCTCATTCACACCTGCTATCTGTTCCTTTCTAGGTGTCCCTCTTCTCATTCCCCAAAACACTTTAGAACTGTATACTTTTTTCACCAATCCTTCATTATTCATTCTTTCCACATGACCAAAATACATAAAAACACTGATCGATCCTTTCACCTATGCTAACCCGTTACCATTCCACATTTCTCGTTTTGCATTCTTCTCATAACGGAAACCATACACCTCTATACTTTCCACCTCCACTCTTCCATTCACATTCACAGTCCACACTTACTTTCTATACAAGAGATTGGATTCAATAGTCCCGTCATATACTGGGATCTATAGAAACCCCATATTTCCTCCAATTTATGCACACATTTCACTACCTTTCTTGCTTCATCAACTCAGTGATTCATGCCTTCTTTCATCTTACCATCATTTAAAATAAACCCCCAAAAACTTATAAGAACCTATTACTTCCATTCTAACACTGTTCATTAACTTGTGTTCAAGTTTACTCTCAATCTTCTCCTTTTGCAAATAATTTCAAACTCTTCCACTAATCTCCGTAGTTTTCACTATTTACTATGAATATGGAATCACCTGCAAATATCAAACATTCCATACTCCACTCAAAATCCATCTTCTTATCCCACAACTTATCACCTATACCTACTGACCTTCCTCAATTCATAAAAATATTAAACAACCATGGCGGTAATACACCTTTGTTTCAGACCCATTTTTACACCAAACCAGTCACTCTCCCACCAACAATCTCTACCACATGCTTCACATCATCATAAAACTCTGTGTCGCTCTCAGTAATTTACCTACTATACCATAAACTGTCAACTCCCTCTAAAGTAAATTTCTATCAATTCTGTCATATGCTTTCTCTAGGTACACGTACGCAACATACAACATTTTCCTTTACATTTAAGCTTCTTACGTAATTATTCCACAGCAAACACTCGATCTACGCACCTCTTCCTTGTCTAAACCCCAACAATTATTCTTCCCTTATCAACTGCCTAATCTTCTCAACCAAAGTCCTACCATACCTCTTGCCTGGTATTTCTCAGCAAAGTTATTCCCCAATAACTTTTATATATATATATATATATATATATATATATATATATATATATATATATATATATATATATATATATATATATATATATATATATAGTATATATAGTTATATATATGTAGTATATAAATACATACATATATATATATATATATATATATATATATATATATATATATATATATATATATATATATATATATATATATGTAAAATTATGTAAAATTCAATTACTGAGCCACAAATAACCCATCACTTTACACTGGGTGTAACTTGCACAACAGCTAGGTCCCCTTAAAAAATTCTTAGGTGGAGAAAGCTCTAACATCATCAACCAAGCACTTGAAATCAAAGGCTGGGATGATTTTCTTAAACATTAAAACAGAGTGCACTAAAAGAAACAAAATAAATAGATGGATAACATAACCGGCTGTAGCTGTTCCCATAGCTGGGTGATACGTAGCCTTTTGTTTGTGCTGACGAACAATAGCTTTGCATGACTAAGGAATGAAGATCGTGATAAAAGACTTCTCATCAGTAATCGAGGAAAACGTTGATTAGAAATTCACAGACAGATACTTGTTCAATTGTTCTATCTCTGTTAGTTCTAGCAATTATATTCTGTTATTTTTTTCACACATCAGCTGAGTTATGTCAGCGAACTGCATAACTTGTCCTAAGTACAGTAAATGAAATATTTATGAATTTCCTAGGGCACTCCTTTCTTTTACGTATGCATCATTCATTTAGTAACTTTGAGATATGCAGTGCAACCTTAAGGATTTTTGAACAGGGAGAGAGAAAATATATTTATTCAGTATGATAACAAAATGGAGGATGTTGCTTTAGACATTTCTACTTTCATTTCATCACACTGATAAATCTCACACACACACACATATATATATATATATATATATATATATATATATATATATATATATATATATATATATATATATATATATATATATACATAATATATATAAATACATATATATGTATATATATATATATATATATATATATATATATATATATATATATATATATATATATATATATATATATATATATATATATACCTATATACATGTTTACATATATATCTATAATATAATATGTATGTGTGTATATATATGTATATATATATATATAGTATATATAATACAAACTGTCTTTTAGATTTATTTTACCAATAAGGAAGACCAAAATTATCAAAGCCATTCAAGATAGGGTTGCCAATGCTCCGAGCCCCTTTCCTCGAACTTTATTTTTTTTTTTCAAAGCATTTCATCCCTGAATTCGTATAAAGATCCCACAGGATTTAGGTTTTATTACCAAATACTATGAAGTTATGGCTAATTTGGTGTAGGATACAGTAAACTGTAAGACAAAATAGAAAATGGAAACAACAGTTAGATTGTTAAAATAATAAAATGTTACTAAAACTTTCTTTATTCATGAAAACAGTGACAGTCCAGATAATTTCATGTCTGCTACATATACAGTATACATATACAGTATACGACATTGCCACTTGTCCTATATGCTGTGGCATTATATAATCAGTGCTTCAAATCTGATGTAGAAATTAATTTGGTCCATAAGAAAACTAATATCAATTAAGATTGCGGAGATATTAATCTGAATTGGAAGTAATTTTGTTAAATTCTTTTAATAAAATATACAAACAAACGAAAAAAAAAAGCCCCATAGATTTTAATTGTAGACCTAATTTTGCCAATCTGTATTTTGAACAATAACCATATGAATGGAATATTAAGATCTGGTCTCATCTTCAGAATTTATTTATGAACTGTTATCACAAAATAACAGGGATTCCCTATTTACTTTCAATACATCCTAGAGATCTTAAGGTTTCTACCAATGAGTTTCTCCGGAAGAAGGTTCATTCTTAATAATAATTTTAAAATTAACACACGATAAAATGGATTTTATCCATTTTATCATTTTATCCTCCGGCTTTTTCTTGCCAAATATAACCTTCATGGGCATCTGTTCAAAATTTTGTAGATTTGCCAACGTGCGTTTGGAAAGATGAGTTTGGTCACTGAACTGGCCCTTATTTGTTTTCCCACCTTGTAGAATTATCAAATTCATTATTAAATTCTGTCACAGGAAGCACTTACAACGAACAAATTAGTTTTGAACAGGAACTGTTATTTCTCATTAATTATAGGCAAGGGGTGTACAACCTAGAAGCTTTAGCACAGTAGTGTACCCACAGCAAATAAGGTTGAAAATAATGAACAGTTACTATGTAACAAATTGTTGTTTTTCCATTAATCATTATAGTAATGTACTTAGAATATATAACAATTACATTTTCTTTTTCAGATGATTAATGTATGTTATCGTCTCTTTGGTCCATGACCATAATATAAGCAATACCTTGATGGGAAAGCACACGAATTATTGCAATTAATGCAAACTTTTTTCAGTTTTTTGGATCCATCACCGTTCTTGCTATTACGAAGAGGTGGCGAAGGTGAGCTAAACAAAGGCATTAAGCGCTAACCCTTGTATTTTCATAACAGTGTCTACTTCGCCCATTCTTCTGTATCCCTAATCTTGATGTTTTTAAATTACACTGATATTGTTGTGGGTCCCTGTTCTTCCCGTATTTAGCTTTACGAAGTCTTGTATTATTTAATAATAGGGAACCATCATATTAGCTTTATATATACATATATATATATATGTGTGTGTGTGTTTATACATACATGCATACATACATACATGCATATATATGTGTAACTGAATCACCAAAATATGGAACGTGAATATATATATATATATACATATATATATATATATATATATATATATATATATATGTATATATATATATGTATGTATGTATGTATGTGTATATATATATATATATATATATATATATATATATATATATATATATATATATATATACACATAGATATGGATAGTTACATTGATAGCTATATATATATGTCGTGGCCTAGTTGAGTATTTAAGAAAAGACTGATAAAACGCACTATGCCTCAAGCTACCCAGAGATTAGTTAAACACTGAGAAATGCATTTTACTGGCCGAAAGTAGTTTAAATTAAGTACAGCATTCATACAGTAAATAGGTGAGTATAAAATCATGAGGTCTCCTAGAAATTTTTAAACTAAAAATAACAAAGGTTCCAATAAAATATCTTCAAGTTCGTCTGTTACCGCAATGATTCGAAATGTAATTATTTCTTAACCAAAGAAAACTCTTTCTATTCTTGAAAAATTTTATATAACTAGCCCTCAATGAAAACATCATAGTATTCCTTTCGAATGACATTTTCCCTGAGAGTCTCGTTTTCTGTAACTGCAGCTTACGTATATAGGGGTAACTTGGAAATTACCTTGGCTTTCTCTGATAAAAATTAATTGAATCTATCGTCGTAAAAGTGATAACTTTGAATATTGATATAATGCGATGTTATTCTAAGTACTAGCTCCGCGCCAGTTTTTACCTTGGAAACTGTTTTTATACACTTTTATGGCTTCTGATACTGGCGGTGAGTTTGTTTGTTGTCGGCCAACTGTCATTTGCCCCCTAACTCTACTCAACAGTAAGGCGGACTGAGGGAATTCGGGGTTTTGGGTGGGGGAGAACACAGAAATGGAGCGGACATATTTACGCTGCTGGAGGAAAAACGAGAGGGAGTCATTCGCCAACAGGAGGGAATTAAATGCATTTCGCCGTGTTTAGCACTGGCATCGGGGGGATGGAATGTCCCTTTGCCGTGTTTAGTATTGGCCCGGGGGGCTACCCATACGTTAACAAGTTATTGCACTCGCCGGACGGGATATGAACCGTTCCAAACAGACGTACCCGTGCTCTGTCTTGTGAAGATCGCGTATGGAAACCCCTTGTTGGATGGACTTCAGAGGTTAATTACATTCGTGCGACAAAAATTGAAGATTAATCCATAATTAGCAACCAAAAAACTGTAGAAAAAGTCAAGTTAGAAGGAAATCGCCGCGGAAAATAAACTTTAAATAAGAGATTAAACTGTAAATTTCGTCAATTATATTAAAGCAAATCTTCTACAGACCTGGATGCGTTTTTTTCTGTAAAAAGGCCAGCAATTAACCTTCGCATGTACAAATACCTGATAGCAGCTAAAACCTCAACATTCAGACTGAACAGTTAGTAAAAAATTATAATCTTTGATCAGAATATAAAAAGAAATGCAATGTTTAAAATGAACGCATTGATATCTTTCAGGAAATATATAATAACGCTACTGATAATTTCCAGATTTATTACCGCCATTCTACTTTTATTAAAATTACCACACTAATAATAACGCTGTTGGCTGTAACTAAACCAACTACAACGAAAATTACAATAACAACAGCAGCAGCAGCAACAACAACAACAATAATGAAGTTCGGGCTTGGGGCATTTTTCCTCCAAGAGTTCAGGCGAGATTACGAAGACCGTAAACATCCTCACGTGCAGGGTTACCGCAGGTCACCCCTTCTAATTTGAAAGTGAGGACTAAGCTGATTGCCGATGACCTCGCCTGCCCTTCCTTCATTAGTGCCAGATGTGAATACACGGCGCTGGTATCGACCGGAGAATTCCAAGTGTGTCAAAACAATTATGGCGTGACTGTTGGCGAGTGGCCAGCATCTTTGTTTTTGCCAATGGACATATCGGGTGGCATTTAAACTTTGAAAAACACGTATGTTATAATTGTGCCGATATGTAACAAAAACCGTAAATAACTAACTTCACTAACTTAAAATTTTATTGCTTAAATTTCAAGAGAAAAACAATTCTACCTACAGAGTACAGAAACGGGACTCACGTGAGTAGACCGGGTTAAATTACACAATATTCAATCAACTTTCCAGTTTTACGCGAACGGAAGGTTATATATATATATATATATATATATATATATATATATATATATATATATATATATATATATATATATATATATATATATATATATACACACACACAGTCATACATGAATGGGTGCGCGCAGCACTGAACCGAATAGTTTTAACAATCTTGTATTATATTAATTTTAATTTGTAATAGTCACTATTATAGTCAATTATTCAAATATACAAACACTGAAATTTAGAGCGATAGGCACAGCCTGAAAAATAACAGTAATATTCAAGGAACAAAGTCCCTCGCCGTGTTTTCATTACGTAACAGTTACGGGTAAAGTACTGTCCAGTGTGCATACATCTTTTTAAGCAACTGGAATAAATACTTAAATACTGGGGACATGATCATACCGCAGGTTTCACGATCCGTGAAGTGGAATTACGATGTGTCACGGGCATCCATCGGGACAAACTCTGAGGGCTAATGAACGAACTACCTAATAATTCATATAATTCAACCAAGGAGCTATGAAAATACCTGATATTTTGTTGAGACGAGCGACTTACCAACAAGACCAAGATAACCCACACTGCAGAAACAAAATCTCGTGTCTTTTACAATCTAAAGCTCCTTGCAATGTGCAGGGTAGAGAGCAAATCAGTGACAGACATAAGTTCGAATATCCTACAACTGCACAGTATGCATGAGCCATAATACGATGAAATAACTGATTTATGAAAAATCTAGACTATATACTAAAAAAATCATATATGAAAGTAAGCCCTTTTCAGCTTTCGAAACTACCGTAAGAAAGCATAATAATACAATGCAGTGTCAGATTACTTAAAATTTATAAAAGAAGGTACTGACCAGGAAAAATTTCAAGTTCAACGAGAATATAGGCTATATGAAAAACAATATCCCAAATGAGGATCTGAAAATAAATTATCGAATTGTTATTCATCCTACAATTTCTCTAGTCGATATCGATTATACTCTGGAGAACAAAAGAGGTCATGACACGAATAACAGATCTTAAAAGTAAGAAAAACTTTACATCTGCAGTCCGTGCAATAATCGATTTGATATACTGTCACGTTAGTTAGAACTGTGACCATTTTCTATTCGACATGAGATCACAGCGAGGAAGTTGCATTCTCCATTGGTAACAGTTGCTCTTGACCTCCAACAACCAATTTCATTCATTCGAATCCATTAATACCAGCCGTTTCGTTCCCTACTACGAATGGTCGAAATAAGCATTTAGATAAAATGAAGATTTAAGAACCGGTTGCAAAATTTTTCAGTCCCCTATACTCTACGGGAAGAGAAAAACTATTTTCAGTACAGCAAACAGAGAAAACGGAATTCCTTATTTTCATGGTTCACTATATTACATTACATGTCACCTATACTCTTTAAAAGATTGCCTCGACATCTAAGCATTACAGCTGACAAAAAAATTTTTTTAACAATTGTTGATAAATATATAAATGTGTTTTATCCATTTGCTGATACGTAACGAGGGCTTTACATCAATTAGTATACCTACAAGGTATTTACACTAAATGACCTATACATATTTCAGATATGTAGAATCTACTGGTCGCTTTTACCAGATACATATGTAATTGTAATAGCCACAATGCCCTCTTAACTTCTTGAATTCTTCGCGCTTTTTTGGATATGCTTGTCACTACAAAGCCGTAAGATCCAAACGCAAGAAACTGAAGAGACTTTGATGCCCGGTCGCGGGAAACGAACCCGCGTCACCATAATCACAAGGAGGTCGCGTTGCCGACCTGACCACGAGAAGGATAAAAGTCCATTACCTCTCGTACATACATATACCTGTCGTTTTCAGATATATTTATTAGAGCTGGAATAGACCCATCCTCACCATCGTAGCCAAATGGGCAATCGTTTTTATTGGTTTTTAGGCTGAAATATATATGTAGAATCTACTGGTCAAGAAGTTAAGAGGGCATTGTGGCTATTACAATTACATATTTCAGATATTTTTAATCGTTAAATTCTTTATTAATAAAACTGGCGCATTAAAATCATCAAAAAATGTATTATTGGCAATCACTGAAGACCTATATCAGGCATAAAACAATAAGTAAAAATAACTTCAATTATATAGAGTAGTGGGTCTTTAAAATAATGATCAAAACGTGTGGGGCAGACCATTTTCTATCTATCATTAATGTTTTCCCGTTAGATGCCGTGGTCAACCATCTTTGGGATCTTTTATTACAGCGACGTTATTTCAGTTTATGGTGTCATTGAATGATTTTGTAAATCTATTTGAATTTTTGCCCTGCATTATCAACACACTAAATTTGGTCAAAAGTTATGAACGCCTTCCGGGCAAAATCATAGGTGGGCAAATAAACTTTGGGGTAAAAAAATCCCGAAGAAAATTATTTATCATTTAATCTATTCGATACTTACGCAGTATTCATAATAATTTCTTGTAAAACTGGAAACTGATATATGAAATATTGTAGTCCAAAGTGTAAAGTTATTTAACGTATCCACACAAGTGATACTGATTCGGCGATAAAACAAACTTTCTGACATTTACACGTAGAACTGTAGCCTTCATTTCAAAGCATATCACCGATGAGTTAGTTTCCCTTGAATAAAAACTCGTATGAACCCGGTTATACTGTCGATTTCCTACTTTCCTACAAAATTTCTCTTCTATAACTGGACTGACTTCCTTGGTTCATCTCTTGTATTATCAATTTCATCTTCTGATTACTAGCAGTCTTCAATAGCACTCTCTCTCGATGGAATTTAAACGCTAACTATGCAAATTTTTTATATATAAACATGAAACAGATTTAATGTTTATTAGAAAGTCTACGAAACGTCGCTGCGAATTTTTTTTTTATCGTAATTTCCATTTTCATATCCTACTTCTTATAAAAAAATTTCCATTTATTATAAGTATACATTACAGTAATGTACAAGGTCTTGCTTGGTACTGTACTTACCCCCCTGGGTGAGGATGGTCGCCACGACTTCGCAGAACTGGGGAAAGGTGATGGCATCTTCGCTGACCCCAAGACTTGCCACGGCCGCTGTCACGCTCTGAAACGAATGGGATACTTCCGTCAGGTCAACGCCAGGTCAAGGTGGCAAACAGGATACGTCAGTAGTGATCATTAACCTTCAGGCGTGTGTAGCTTTCCGTTGAATGTAAATGAGTTTCTTGTTTATTTCTTACGGTGCTTGTTCTGGTAGCTTAAGTTCATAATGAATGTAACATAAATAAATAAAATAAGATAAAATAGTGATACCCATGAAAGCAATAACAACAATGAAGCTGATCATAATCATGAAAATATACAGGACACAAGATCACATTACTTTTAGTTATATATTCAAAGCTGACCAAGAATATTTTACTTTTTCTCTTTCTAACCGTCTGTCTCTCTAGACCGAAAAAGACAGAAATGCAGAGTATATATATATATATATATATATATATATATATATATATATATATATATATATATATATATATATATATATATATATATACGTATATATATGTATATGTATGTATATATATATATATATATATATATATATATATATATATATATATATTTATGTGTGTATGTATATACATATATATAATGTATATGTATATAAATATATACATACATACATATATATAAATATATATACAGTATATTTGCGTGTGAAATACACTAAATGCAATCCAATCTTTAATAGACAACCTTGAACCAGAAAACGTCAAGCGGTGTTGAAAACAAGCTTTCCAAACCGAATCCCGTGAAAAGTGAACATGAAAGCGCATAGAGTCACATTTTCTCATATCCCTTAACAAGGTATCATTAACTTCAAGATGTAATACCGGAAGCACTCATTCGTGAACGGGGACCTCGGCCTTGGATGCGGCACCACACATGAATACCGCGTGATGCTCAGATTGCTCACCCCGCCCAAGGCAAGAACTCGCCACATGACACAGCTGTATTGAACGTGTTTGTGACGAGAGCAAAAAACGGCAAGGATTTTATTGTTTTCTCTCTTTCTCGTCTTTTTTCAATTTTTTTACAACAAAATTTCTGTGAACTGGAGCCGTTCGTATTCACAATCTTTTGTTATAAAATAACCGCTAGTGGCATTGACAGTGATTTTCCTTACGGTACCCCCCTTTTGGAGAATAAAATAAACACTGTAAAAAAAAAACCTTGCAGAATGTTCCATTCTTTATGCGCTCACATTTAAAGCTTTCTAAGAACTAAATTATCCGATCAAGATTTTATTAAAGTTTTTAGTCACAAAATTTATCTTGCTTCATCTGCCAAGTTCCCGGCCCTTAGGGTTTTTTAAAATATTTTTAGATCATGTCGACATCAGCTTTGCTAAACTGAGGAACACCCGCCGATTCATTAAAATTTTACCACAGTGCCCCAGTCACTCAACAAGAAGACAATTTTCAAAACTATTCAACATAAAGTAACTAATCTCCAGTTCATCCAGTGCAAACATCCACGTGCACCCAAGCAGTAACTTAACGATGTCAGTCTCTCTTTAGTCCTTCTAGGACTGGCAACAGTTACTGCAAAGACCTATGCAGCTGAGTTCACAGCTCTAGCATGTGCACATCAGTTCATTCCATGTTTCAATGACATCTAATTCAACACAAGACAGTATTCTCCAATAAGTGCAGGGGCATTCCAAAAGATTTTCCATTTCCTTGCAATTTGATCCATCCCTAGTAGAAGGAGCTGTGTGTCTGGCTTTTGCACATTCCTACCTGGATTTTGCAGGCTCTTTGATTGTTATTCCAGTTAGACGTACTAAGTAATATAGTCTCTGCTTTTTGGTAAACAAGTAAAGCCACGTCTCATAAACAGCTAAAATGAAAGTGCTCTATAAAATATAAAGCCTACAAAATCATCCAGTGTTGGTTGGTTACTTTCTTCAACCTCAGATGGACACCAAATGACTTTTGTGAATGAACTTATGACCCCTTTACTTAGAAACCATGCTTGCTGCAGAATGCTGACATTTCAAACCCACAGGAAGTATGACAGCACACAATTCCCTGCGTTTTCTCTTTTCCTCTAGTCAAAACTACTGCACACATCAAGGTCCACCTGGTTTTCCCAATTAACAAAAGTTATCTGTATTAGGCCGTCATAACAGATGGGGGCAGAAGTACAGTATGTTACTGGCTTTAATTATAAAGGAGTTTGGTCTTACAGTAGCCGCATGTTAGGCTTGTAAGAAAAGTCCAGTGTCCCATTCATCACAGCTACCTGAAGACCCCAGATTCAGTCCAGAATCTTGGCTGATGGCGGCTCTTTTCTACAGTGTAACAATGTCTATTTTCTGTCATTATTTCCATATTTTTGTCAAAAGTAATATATAATAACTCTGCCTTATTGTATTTATCTTGGAAGAGACCACCATTTTGTTGGAGTTTTGTCAGTACCTGTCACTATCCTCAGTCTTTTTACCCTTTTAACCCTCGCCTCGGCTCTATAATGGACTTTCGGTAACATGACATGCAATGTTAGACTCTTTGTATACAATAATTTTTCTGTATGTTGACAAGTGGGGTCTTACTTCCATAGTCGTCTAAAGATTGGGGTAAACATGGTATCATGGAATTTATCAATGCAGGCACATCTAGGATAAGAACGTAAGATGATGGCTTTATCTTGGGTAATGTCACTTTATCGTCAGTATCATACACAGCTGTGACTTAGTCACAAAAAGAACAAGTGATTGATTGGTTCTAAAGCTTGAAGTGATCCTGCAAGTTACACTGTCTGTTTTCGCATAAGATGAATATGCTGGAGACAAAGCTGATAGTCATCCTTTAATTCTTTTATGGTGTAGTTCGTTCCGCTAACATCAGGCTTGAGCTTAAAGAAAATCTTATCATTCCTCATAAGCTGATAGGAAGAGCAATAACTGATATGTTGTAGATCCGCCTTTAACAACTTGAAATGTTTTTCCCCTTCGATGTGAGCATATTTGATCATCTCAGCTGCAATGGAATCAGTTTATTTCCTTTGTGTTTAATCCATGCTCACTGTGACAATTACTTCCTAAGTTGCAGACTTCATAGTTTGCAACCAAACGAATCACTTTAGCTCCAATCACATCCATCTTCCCAGTGCTCATGGATCCTCTGTAATTCAGGCAGCTCCTTCGATAAATACGTTGCTCTGTTCGTAAGCTAGATCAACTGTGACTACATAGAAATCCGGCCCCAATTTGTAGACGGCAAAGTTTCTCTTCAGAAATTTTCTGGTCACTTCTGGATCCTGTTAATCAGTGTCACTCCCACCTCATGAGGTGAATGGAAAGCCTAGAAAGAATTACCAAACAAGCAGTACGGTATCTGTAGGTAAAGATTCGCGGTATAGTTGCAGTTTATTCCTAGTTCTCAAAATGGTTAATTCAATGCGAGATAAGTCAGTCTCATCTCATAAATTACTGAGAAATCAAAAGTCACTTAGTTTCGCCTGTGGCTAGCCAACCTCTGACAAAGCGTGTCCATTTCTGTGCACTCAACTTGAACGAGTTACAGATGAGATTTGAGGGAGAGGTCTATCGAAAGGACACTACAGACATCCTGAACAAATGCACTGCCCCTACTATTAATAACACTCCTAACCCCAACGTAGTCTAATTGACACTAGATTGTTGTTGAATCCAGCGCACGACCAAAATTCTTATTGGAACTGTTTCAGAAAGAAATAATTTTCTACACAACATGAAATGAAACTAAAAACCCTTCAATCCAAAGCAACAACATCAGAAGTTCGACATTTCATTTGATACGGTGACCATCTTGAAAAAATATTTGCCCTGTTGGAGTTCTCAGTACATCACCTATATACGTATGCTTACTTTCAGACATAAGTATAAAAAAATTAGTTGATGGAACAATCCAGCCATTTTCAAAGACTAAACGTTCAATTTACCAGCTAATTGGCATCCATTTTTAAACAAGGACGCCATAACGGAATTTGAAATCGCTAGCAAATTTCCTTTTCCGAGATCCTTGGAGACTACGTCAACTTTCACACATGTATCACCGATAGAACTACTCTACCATAAATTCGATTACCTAGTCTTACTACTATGCATATAGAGAATAAAAAACATATTATGCGATTAAAAAAATATCATTTTGGGAGAAAAATGGGATATTGAGATAGGAACGTTCTGGTTGCGTAACTGAAAATCTTTGGCACAGTAAAGAAAACTAGAAAAAAAATTAAAACTGGTTATTGATGGATAAAATATAGGGGTCAAATGAAAGACTCATTCAAGACATATAGGCTATGAACCCCTAAAATAGCCGAGAGGATGACTACAAATACACAGTAAAGAAACAGTAGTGAGTAATGATATGCCAGACACACAGTCATGCATATTTCGTCACAAAACTGCCCTAACCAACACTCATTTGATGTATCTTTACCATACTGCGGGAAAATACGGTTGTCTTGTAACCCTATTGCATATTACAGTAATTTTTTTTTAAAATTGGAGTCTTTAGTTACCGGCTAAGGAATGATATGCACATTCATATATATATATATATATATATATATATATATATATATATATATATATATATATATATATATATATATATATATATATATATATATATATATATATATATATGAACTGCTAAAAGTTACGTATCTCCCTAATAAGAAGAAATACATTTGTCACTAGTAGTCGCCAAACAAATAGGACGAACTCTGACGACTATCATAGAATTAAGCTCCTCCCGGTTGCAGTGGAGAGAGAGAGAGAGAGAGAGAGAGAGAGAGAGAGAGAGAGAGAGAGAGAGAGAGAGAGAGAGAGAGAGAAGTGATATGCTTCTTCCTCAACAAGAATCACCTCAAATCCACTACTCTTGTAAATTCTACGTAATGATAATACATAAGACCAACAATGAAGTCATACCATACAGTAGCCAACAAGATATTTATATTAGTTCTTCACTGGAGGGGCGGGTAGAGCTTTCGGCTGGCACGCTGTTGCCCAAGCGTTAGACTCTCCGAGCGGCCAATGAAGAATCAGAGAAATTTATTTCTGGAGATAGAAATTCATTTCTCGTCATAATGTGGTTCGGATTCCACAATAAGCTGTAGGTCCAGTTGCTAGGTAACCAGTTGGTTCTTGGCTACGTAAAAATAAATCTGATCCTTCGGGCCAGCCCTAGGAGAGCTGTTAACCAGCTCAGTGGTCTGGTTAAACTAAGGTATACTCAACTTTTAACCAGCATCAAAACCACCATCCGAGTTTAACCTCCTGAACAGTGGGAAGTGTAACCCTTAAGAAGCTATGTCGTTTACCCCAAAAACTTAGAACGGACATATCTAAGACATAGATACACAGACTGGCTGGTTATCACGAATCAGAGAGAAAAATAGCATAGGCATAAAAAGATCGAAGATAAAAACGAAAGTAAACACCGAGCAATGATGAGGGCGGTAACTCTGAGACACGTAATAACGACAGCTTTTTCCCATGTAATTACTCTTCTTATGAAAACCTCCAAACTGTTCCGAAAGAGCGCCACATTGCAACACTCCGTCCCTCCTGATGTACACGATGGATGAAGATGATTTCAGCACTGTTACATCCTCTTCTTTTTCATGAACGTGATTATCTCTTGATCTGCCAACAGACGTAAACCCAAAGCAAAGATTATTAACAATGTGAAAATCTGTTTCTGCACTGGTCTTGAATTGTGAATGGTGGTAACTGTTCTCCAGCTATGAATAGGGTTCATTTTTTTAATAATAATAATAATAATAATAATAATAATAATAATAATAATAATAATAATAATAATAATAATAACATCCGGTGAAATATTATCATCTAAATACATGATAGGGCGTTTATACATATGAAAGATTCATAAGAGAGAGGGATACATGCACACACAAGGATGATACATATATAGAGACACATACACACACACGCATAGTAAAGCTTTTTTGGATTCAAAGGCTACCAAGAATCACAAAATGCAAAGTAGTGCTTCTTTTATTGGTCAGATTTGTCTCGGCAGACGGAGTCACACAATACTAACCGAATCTATTGAGTGAAGGTCGCTCTTCTTGAAACTATTTGAGGCCTCATCAATAACAATCCTTTTGATTCGCCTTTCGAAGATAAATCTTTCTTGGTGGACTAAAAATATGCTTCACATAAGCAGCTGAAATTACATTTATAGATCTGATTGATTTTAAAGCAATGGAATGAATTCCTAAGAATTATTACACCGAGTGTGGGATGTTGTACTGGTTAGATTCACAATAATCGACATACTCTAAACATCTGTCATGTCTCAGTCAACAGCCTTTACTGTTAATATCGTTGATATACTTACTGCAAATGTATTCTTTCATCAATTATAAATAATAAAGTCCGAAGATAAGAGGACCGGGTGCAATGGTTCACTTTCAGTCTGAGTATTTTCCGTCTCTGATTACTACAAAATCATAATAATTAGTATTTTTCGAAAACTGTAGGATCATGCATCCGAAGTCTCCAAATAATGAGACGTTTCTTAACCCAACCAAGCCATGACATTAAGGCCACAGAAATGGCGACGAAAAGATTAACTTTCAAGAATAACCGTTATATTTTTGCATTTTCAAGGCTTACTTAACGCTTCCAGCGGCCATCTTAATGATGACCAGGTGGCCACAACGCCCAGTTAGGGAAGTCAATTTAACTTTTTTAAAACCATAAGTGGATGGGACCGGCAACTCACTGTATTTTCCATCGAAGACAACAATAAGAGAACATATCGATTATAATAATCATGATAACAACAGTTATATCAGGCTTAACTCGAAAAGATTACTTGATTAGTTCTGTGAAAAATGTGTGCAAATGCATTATTTAGATGACCTTCTCAACGAGCTTCCGAGATATTGATCAATGAGAAGAGAGAGAGAGAGAGAGAGAGAGAGAGAGAGAGAGAGAGAGACGACTGACCTATTACGGCACTAGTCAAGAGTTACAAGATTTAAATATCACTGTTGTGTGTGTGTGTGTGTGTGTGTGTGTGTGTGTGTGTGTGTGTGCGGGTGGGTGGATGGGAGACAGCAACAAAGTGACACAGCAGCGACAGAATCAGTATTGAACCGCCATTAAATTCTATGTAATCAACGCAGTAACGTATAAGAACGCTTCCCAAATAGATAAGTGACCCGCAAGAAAGAAATAACGAAACCCTTGCGCACGTCCCTATGACGCAAAGCTATCAGCATTATCATCGTAACGAGATCTTTCCACGAAATCTACGGAAACAAATCTACGCTCCGATTGCATTTCTTTTTTCAAGAGGATTTCATGCTGAGGCGACCTTCCTTTATAAATACATTCTTTCGGCGCAAACTGTTAGGTGATAATTCATTAGTTCTATTACTTTCTCTCTTCAACAGAGTTACTCTCATATTTCCTACTGACTTGCTGGGCGAGTTAATTGCTCTGAGCAAATATTTGTTTATCTATTCTTCAGCTGGTCTCAGTCTAGTTAACGACGAGTCGGATACCTTCTCTGTTCAAGAGGAATGGCAAATATGTGAATACTGTAACTCTGCATTGCTGTTTCTTTGCCTCATGTATTAGTAGTTTCCACTCGAATGATTTTCTGGCCTCAAAGTGTTTTGACAGACAAAATGAGCAGGTATACCCGATTACTAACATTTTTATTCTGCATTCATTGTGTAGTATTATTATATATAACTGCGTTTAGTGTGGAGATATATTGTTTTCGGACCACTCGTACGATTTTTATCCTTAATTTCATTCACACAGTGACTTCAACAACTTCGACATTTTACAAGATGCCACTTGGAAATCAGCAATATTACGGAGAACGAAAGTTCCAAAACACCACCTATGCCAACTGAAAGTAACTCTTCCCTCCAACTTTCTGAAGTGATAAAAACAGTCACAAGTGTAAGAGAGCAAATTAATGACAGCATTCTTTAAGACACCGCTTCCCCAGAACCGTTTTCATAACACATATCTCAGGGTTGCTTTGCTGTTGATTCATTCATTTTTCTATCTACAGCACATTGCCTAATTAGGGCAAGCCTGTCGTAGCAGCCTTCTTGTTCTTCCCTGTCGTAATCCTGTCAGTGTCTCCATCTTTTGACTAATATGACCCACCCCTACCACACTTTCTCTGTGAAACAAGTTGTTGTAAATGTTTTCAATAAAAAGAAAAATAAGAGCGATTTCTCCATAAAATCATGAACAGCACTTATATTTAAGAGCTCTACTATGTTTCAGTAACGACAAAAACTTGTCAACTCTGCACTGTCGAGAGTCAGATGCACTGAAACTTAGTGTAGGCAAACACTGTGAATTGGCTACAAACATAACATCCGACCTGATTCAGCAAAACTTCGAGATAATGACTTGATTGCCCGCTGATTTAGCATTTGTCATCATAATGGATAACGTCTCTCTCTCTCTCTCTCTCTCTCTCTCTCTCTCTCTCTCTCTCTCTCTCTCTCTCTCTCTCTCTCTCTTCACGAGAAAATTAAAAAATCATTAAGCAAAATTATCAAATGATGGCAAAACTGTTGAAAACAATAGACATCAATCTGGATAAATTCTAACGATGCTTCCTCTTTCTTTACAGCTGTAGAACAATAAAGAAAAGCAGGAATAAAAGAGTGAGACGGAAGAAAATATAGAAAGTGTAGTTTCATATTGTTGCTAATCTTTTAAAAACGAAGCCGTGAGAACCTCCTAAATAGGTGGAAAGACAGAGCTTAAAAATTATTTTTGCCTACATGAAAATGCAGGGAGCCGAATCGGGGTTGAAAAGTTTATCATAATGATCCTCACCTCATTACTATTACAATTAATTTTTTTTTACTTCGTCTTATGTCTGGGAAGAGGTTTAAAGAATCTACGGATATCACACTGCAATGCTCATCTTCCGCTATCCACCGTTTACTATC
This sequence comes from Macrobrachium rosenbergii, assembly GCF_040412425.1. Classification (NCBI taxonomy): domain Eukaryota; kingdom Metazoa; phylum Arthropoda; class Malacostraca; order Decapoda; family Palaemonidae; genus Macrobrachium; species Macrobrachium rosenbergii. The sequence goes on from NC_089762.1 coordinate 24,559,486, forward strand.
ATCATGCATTTTTGGGGTATCAAATAAACCGGGCTGAAATGCATATCCAACACCTAAAGATCTTGAGTACTTCATTACTATCCGTAACGCTTTGCGATTCAAATGGCATCTCATTTTTATATTTCAGACTTGTAGTTTAAGGAGAAATTCATGAGCATACAAAGTTATAGGCATACAGATCATCATACACACACACATGTATATATATATATATATATATATATATATATATATATATATATATATATATATATATATATATATATATATATATATATATATATATATATATAGATATATATACATATATATCGGTTTAGACAGATACGTCAAATGGGTTTCCTCAAATGTGAAAAAAAAACTGAATTGGAAAGTACATGAGAATACGAAAAATGACGCTGAGAAGAGTTAAAACAATGTAAACGCTTATTTGCAGAAGCGGTAAAACTTCGCAAATGCACAGAACTTACAATGTAAATCATCCAAGGAAAATTCAGTATCACAATCAGTAAGAGCGCCATGAATAGTGTACCAAAACCATGAATAATAACAACAAGACTGCTCCTCTAGATAGAATGTTCAAAGACGGTAGCTATACAATAGCTAGGAAACTGTACCTGCACCCATACATACTGAAATTTAAGGTTCGTCTATTAGGTGACTGGACACTAGAGTTGCAACGTCAGATAGACTGAAACCATTCAATTCATTATTAGAATCATTAATTCGTATGATCCTGGTCAATGTGAGAACGTGTCTTTTTGAAAAAAAAAATGAAGTAAAATAATTTGCATTACACGAGAATGACGAGGAGATTGATTTACCTGACGGTCCAACTACTAATGGGGCTGAGGCATTCGAAGAATCCGACAAATATCAGAATGTCAAGAACATTGCAGCAGCAAATTGTACGCGTTAGGAATTACGGTATGACTTACAGAAAAAACTGAGGTGGAAATTCTAAAGAATATAGGTTGGACAAAAGCAGCCTTCATACTGTACAGTATATCGGTGGGAAAAAAACTGACTAAAATTATTTTAACCAGGCACAGCCAACGTCCAACAACCTCAAAAGATAATGGTGAGATATATATGACTAGGAAGTATTTATTTTAGGCTGCATTACCGTATAAAGAGACTTTTCAAGAGCATTTTCGGGTCAAAAGCTACGGAGATAATTTGTTGATTTTCGAGTCAGGAGACATAGCCAAGTTAGGAGATATAGACAAGCTATAGGCAGTAACTGCCAAAGATATAGAATGTCTTATTTCGTGGTACATATCAAACAGGAACAGATAACGGTGGTAATTTAGAATAAAAGTGCCACTTTTCCGAGTCGGAGCTCTTACAGATCTGTTTATAACATTGTTACACAAATGCATCGTTGTAACTACAGTCACTGTAAATAAAATTCACAAAATCAACTGGCCACGGTACTATTGGAAAGCAAATTGTATTAATACAAACCTTTCCTACCATCTCTAAACTCTCGTCATCCATTCTCTCTCTCTCTCTCTCTCTCTCTCTCTCTCTCTCTCTCTCTCTCTCTCTCTCTCTCTCTCTCCGATACTTGCAGCATCCTTCTCTTACATGCGGAAGTTATCATCGCTGTAGTTCCCGTTTGCGCAGTATATGTTTTGCTTTTATTGTCAATAATTTCCTAAAAAATAGCTCTCTGGCGCACCGCACTTTCCGCCGAGTACATTTGTGTATCGTTGAAACTACTGCGGCATCACTGGAATTCCTTGAATTGATGCTGGAACTGAGCGAATATTATTTTCTGCTCTTGTTTTCACTTAGTTAATGTTCTTCCTGCATGAGAGCTACAAGTTATTTCATTATTCAGCCTTCCATTACATCTTTTTATCTTTTCGCGAGAGACACGCTTATCTTTGCTTCTTTCACGTATTTTTTTTCACACTGCGCCTCGAAGTGGCGCGTTGTGCCGTTTTTGCTCAAACTAAAGGAGCAGAGACGTCGAAAAAGATAAAAATTAATTAATCTAACGCTGGTCAATACAACAGTGGTTTACTGGCGGGGCGAATCGCTAAATTCATTTCCCTCTGAAATAAATACATTCAGGGAAAGGATTGCAGACATAACAATAGCAAATGAATAAACAAGTTTATCTGTCCTCAATAAAAAAAAATCAGTTATTAAAATATACACATTTATAAACAAATTTACACTGTTAGTGAAACAATGAAATGGTGGACAGAAATAAAGATGACAGTTAATGTTAAGCGACGGAATATTATGATCAGATTGCGTTTTACGGAGTTGCAGTGGTAAATATTACTCCTACTAATAATAATCGTTTCACTGCATAACTTAGCAGTTAAGTAAGAGACGAGCGCTGAAATGATGGAGTTTTGTTTTCTCGGGAACTATATCCCATAACGGGATCTAGGTCTTCAGAACCACTCCATCGTTGGAAGAAAATGATTATAAGAGATACATAAAGGTTCTGACGCCATAACGAAGATAGTTTTTTTCCCCGACACCACCATTGCTGGAGAGTTGTAGGGTAATTTAATTCACTGAGTGAATAATAAATAAGACAGCGTTTTTGCTGATTGGCGTCACTACAACATGGTCAGCAACGCCTAAAATAAGTAGTTATAAAAAAAAGCAACCAAATGAAATAGAAGGAAAAATTTTAAATTTCTGCATTAATAAAAATAACTGTAGAAGATAAGTAAATTATTTTTAAAAAAAAAAAAAGTCTAAAACAGAACGAAAAATTATTTTCATTATACCAAGACTTTTTTCTAAATTACTCTGATATCCCAAGAAATGAAAACTCACTTTAATATCCAGGAAAAGTAAAGAAATATTTACGGAATAAAGTTAGCATGTTTCCAAAACATACCAGCTAGAAAGTAAACATCTGCAATCACTGGCAACTGCATTAGCAAACAAACGAATTGTGTGAATTAAAAATAAAGAAAAAATAAAGAAGACATATCCACCCAATATTGTTTGTGGTCATCACGCGATAGTCTTTTCCCGTTCAGCTTTCTTATCGTGTGCTACTTGAAAAGTACCGTGAAGACGACATTCTTCCGCAAAATCTAGAGTATGCATAGAGAGAGAGAGAGAGAGAGAGAGAGAGAGAGAGAGAGAGAGAGAGAGAGAGAGAGAGCTTGTGGAATTATTTCATCTCGCCGGCAGCTCTCCAGTAGTGTGAAGATCACCTTATAGAGGTTTTCTCTCTCTCTCTCTCTCTCTCTCTCTCTCTCTCTCTCTCTCTCTCTCTCTCTCTCTCTCTCTCTCTCTGTGAAAAGACGGTAAAATTTTTGACAGTCTTTCACGTAAACTTTTTTATTCTCTCTTTATCATCATCTGAGAAAAACAATCGTCTACTAGCAATCAGGTAGTAATACACCGACTTGGTCAACAAAGGCCAAATGGATTTTTAAGGTAACGCGTCCAAATCTTTCTTTTCCTGGTATTTAAAAAAAAAACTAAAAATTGTTAATTGCTGCAGCCCCGTAGGGTTAAGGGCCCACCTCGTCCAGGGCCTCTTTATATAGAATCGGTCATTCTTTGCAATGGTTACTAAAAGCAATGATGTCGGGCCTGACTTGGATACGAATTAGAATTGAGTTCTGTATTGCGGTCATATGAAGAGAGAGAGAGAGAGAGAGAGAGAGAGAGAGAGAGAGAGAGAGAGAGAGAGAGAGAGAGAGAGAGAGAGAGAGAGAGCTTTCATGTAACACTTCAAATAAGACCAATTAATAAAGAACATCCCGAAAACACACGAAGTACCTGCCTCTTTAATGGAAAAATCCCCAAAAACGGGAAGGGCTCATGCAACTGGATTCATGACAAGCAAGACATAGCGTCTTACATAAAAGTCTTACATAAAAGGCTCCTGGACCGTTACTTCTTTGTGTGCGTAA
>NC_089762.1:24568390-24575890 GCF_040412425.1 Macrobrachium rosenbergii
GACTTCCAGTAACGAAATTTCTCGGAATGATGAACTAAACATTCATCCCACATTATTCACAACCGAGGTTCGAGAATAATAAACAGAACCATTTTGGACCGACGCGCAACCGATATGCAGTCTGATGAATCAAAATGGCACCTGTTCAATAACCAAAGTAAATAAAAAATAAGAAGAAATATTCGCCGAAGCGAAAACATAACAACTGTAAGTTACGGCAGACTCAAGAACACGCTCACCGGACAGACAGGCCAGAGAATACAGCTGCACCGGAAAATGACAGCGACGTAATATCCAAATCGTGGCGCGGTATTTTAATCATCATATCACCATCATCACCATCATGTGTCGCCTTACTATGATGGTGATGGAGTCCGTCGGCGGTGCGTACGCCCACGGTGCGGTGGGATCGCAGATAATCTCATCTGGAGTCCCGTAGCGATCCCAGCGGCGGTGCTGATAATATATATTGTTATAAACCATGAACTAAAACCGCAGAGTGATAGTTGTGTAACTCGCACACCAAGCTCCATTATCAGTGGCAAAACACACACTCACTCACATGCATGTACGCGTACTCGGCCTCCGTCTAATACGACAGACCATATGGTCGTCTCGAACTCAACTACGGGTGATATTCAAGGGGACAGCCCACCCGCCCCCGCCCCCTCTCTCTCTCTCTCTCTCTTCTTATATATATATATATATATATATATATATATATATATATATATATATATAGAGAGAGAGAGAGAGAGAGAGAGAGAGAGAGAGAGAGAGAGAGAGAGAGAGAGAGAGAGAGAGAGAAGTTGTTCCTATGAGTATATATATGTAATGTAATTGTAATAGCCACGATGCCCTCATAACTTCTCGATTTCTTCGCGCTTTTTTTGATACGCTTGTCACTACAAAGCCTTAAGATCCAAGAGCAAGAACTTGAAGTGGTTGTGATGACTGGTAGCGGGAAACAAACCCGTGTCACCATAATTACATGGAGGTCACGTAGCCGACCTGACAGATACCACAACCACTTCGATTTCTTGCTCTTGGATCTTAAGACTTTGTAGTGACAAGCGTATCCAAAAAGCCCGAAGAATTCGAGAAGTTAAGAGGGCATTGCATCTGGTAAAAAGTGACTAGTAGGTTCTACACACACACACATGCATCACATGTATAAATATATGACTATATATATATATATATATATATATATATATATATATATATATATATATATATATATATATATATATATATATATATATATATATATATATATATATATATATATATATATATATATATATATATATATATATATATATATATATATATATATATATATATATATATATATATATATATATATATATATATATATATATATATATATATATAAATGTATATATAATATATACATATATATATATATACACACAAACACACACACACACACACACACACACACACACACATATATATATATATATATATATATATATATATATATATATATATATATATATATATATATATATATATATATATATATATATATATATATATATCTGCAGATATCTATAAGATATGAGGAAAATGGTACACTTTCACTCATATACACATTTACAACCAAATAAAACTCACGTCGAAACAAAGAGCTAGCGGGAATAAAGAATGCGTTTTAAAACTATATTAAATCTTTTTTTTTAACCAACGGGGAGAAAAGCAACAAAGAAGTGTACGCAAAACAATGGTAAAAATTATTTTTAGAGGGAGACAAAGCATTCCCTCGCCTACGAATTATATTCTATTCCGTGCTTTCTTTCTTCCATCGAGAATGTACAAAAATGAAAGCTTAAACCTGGCACGTAAAACAGTGGCTGAAGAGGATAATATATAGGACGAAATTGTTGCAATGTATTAAACTCTCTTCCTGGAATTTCTTCTAATCCTCTCCGAGAGAGAGAGAGAGAGAGAGAGAGAGAGAGAGAGAGAGAGAGAGAGAGAGAGAGAGAGAGAGACCTATTTCATGTAAATAAAGAGGTACAGATGTTTTATTTTCCTTCAATATCTTATACACGACAATTCGACAAACCAAACTACGGATTAGGTGCTTATTCTTCAAAAAATTTCCCAGCTTTGTTAATAATAACATGCCTCTTTTAAGTACCATTATCACAAAAGTATTCTTTATCGCTTCCAGGCTCCGGTCCGAGTCACGAAAATCCTCCCGGCTATTTTTTTTTTTTTTTTTCCTTTACCTCACACCTTTAGCGTCCTTGACTATGGTCCCAAGAGGAAGGTTTTTCTCCTCTTGTTATGTCATGAACAAACACTCAAACCTATTCGCCTGATTCATATACCCATGACTGAATTGTCATGAGTGGCTTTTAGAGGCTGCAAGGATTATTTCATTTAAAAATAAACAAAGAAAAACCTACATCTTAAACTTTGAATCAGATTGACTGTTTTCCTTTCTCTTGGGTAAATTGTCACGATTTCCAAGCACATAAAAACTATTGTGGATATAGGTAGTTAAAGAGTCTTTAAATGGTTCATAGATTATCTATCCTGTTGATACATTTAAAAAGATCACCAAAAAACACCATGCCCATAAAATCGCATCTCACTCATTTTTCAACTCAAAATGTTATTTTTCTTCCCACCGATTTTACTAAACTTCATCAGGCAAAAATTGATGCCATTTCATAGAAGTTTCCGAAGAACAACTGGGTCGAGCAATGTGTAGGTGATGTCATCCGCACCATTTTAACAAAGATACTACCTGGAAATGATCTTTATTTTTCATTATACGTTATTTTTCTGTTCTTTGTGGTTTCAAACTCTATTTCTGTGCAACTTAACCTTGCTTCCTGCCTTGAGCTTGTTTCTTCTTAACTCTGACCGTCAGTTTTAGCTTTCCATGTCCCTTTCAGTATTTCCCGTTGCAACATTTCTTTATTTTAAGAGATGCAGGTGTGTCTTTGTGAATTTGAACATTAGCATATAAGATTTTTTCTTCTGATAGGCATAAGTTTAAGACGTAATAGAACCACAAAAAGACTTGAAATCACCCTTCTTTATTTATTTGCACATCGTATAAACGTTTCAGAATTTATTTCTTTTGCCAGTAATGCACTTCATGTGTTGCAATGTCCAGGTATTTTCACAAATTGTTTCTCATGGTAAATGCATTAATTTTGCGCAGAATTCTCTGATGTTTACGCCACTTTTCATAAATCGTAAAATTTCACAATTTCCTCATATTTTTATATTTTCATGTCGTCTTGATGACGGGAATGGATTGACGAAACAATGGTATGGTGTCTCCAAATTAACAAGAGGTAAGAGTTAAAGTCTTCTTGCTCTCCTATCTGCCATCAGTATTATTATTCATATATACATATACAGTATATATATAAAATGTGTGTGTGTGTGTGTGTGTGTGTGTGTGTGTGTGTGTGTGTGTGTGTGTGTGTGTGTGTGTGTAGTTTTCAAAATGTTGTCCATCCTATCGAAATATCCGCCTAACAGGAATCCTTACATACTGTTTGACTTGTCTCTGTGCAACACAGTGTGAGCAGAAATCTTTTCATGGTACAAGGAAGCTTTAAACTTTTCCAGTTACCAAAATTTAGAAGTCCATCTTAGATTAAACATAACTTAGACTGCTGAAACTAAGCGGCCAATTTTCTACATCAGACGCTGAGCATACAATTAGCCTAAGCCATCACAGACCGACTTCCTTTTCGTTTCCCGGTGCTAAAGCACTTCCCAAGGCCAGGCACTTTTTCATAAATAATCTGGTGCTTCTCATCAATACGTATCAATTCTAATTGTAATATTGTATGACCACTCCCTTATGCATCGTTTTCATTTACGATACAGACTGACCAATCCTTTTACATGCACAATATAACCTACGTGGCCTATGCAATGCAGTTTCCTTTGAGAAATCGGTGTTACTTAGGGTGCGTCCACACTACAATAAAACGTGTCATATACACGTCGGCGGCACCTCATCGCACAAACAACACAAACAGGGTGAATACAAGTCAACGACTTATTGGTAGTTCTAACCAGAGTTTCAAAAGATTATCCAGCATCTGCCAGAGATTCGTTCTCCACTCTGGGTGGTTGAGTGATTTTAAGCCTGTTTGTGATATATATGCGAGAAGTTCCTTGCGTGTGTTTATAACGTGTTTTACTGTAGTGTGGACGCACCTCTACTCGACCTTTCGGGTTTCTGGTTGTCGACAGCAACGGTATCCACTTCAGTTTCTTAGTAATTTCATTATTTGTACAAGAACAACTTAGACAGACCCCTATTCAGGCTACCCTCTTGACCAACTCTTTCCATTACTAGAAGCCTCTATGCTTCTGGCGCGATCCTCCTCCGAAGCGGAAACATCCGTGCAGTGAAATCCACACATACGTACATGCATGCGTATGTACACACACACACACACACACACACACACACACACACACACACACACACACACACACACATATATATATATATATATATATATATATATATATGATCTCAAATAATTATATCTTGAGAATAACTTATAACCAAAATGAACTATGCGGAGGGACAACAGCCCCGCCCAGGGTTCGTACTTATGTCTTTATGTTTTCATACAGATGTAGCCAGTTGACTAATCAATTATGCTATGAGGAGATAAAAGTTTATTTCGACTCTGTTGAAGGTTATCCTGTCGAATTCCGGCTCTCTATACAGAAGCGAAATCAACACATTTCCGACATGAAAGTTAAGGGATAAATTTCTAACACACGTTAATTACCAACAAAACTCATAAAATAGTTATTCCCAAGGGAAAGTGAATTCGATATTAATTGATATTTTTGGATTAATATTTGTGGAATAAAAGCCACATGTGTGTAAGTTACAAAAGCTCTCTCTCTCTCTCTCTCTCTCTCTCTCTCTCTCTCTCTCTCTCTCTCTCTCTCTCTCTCTCTCTATATATATATATATATATATATATATATATATATATATATATATATATATATATATATATATATATATATATACACACAAACGCACACACACACATATATACATACATACACACACACACACACACACACATATATAATATATATATATATATATATATATATATATATATATATATATATATATATATATATATGTATGTATATATATAAGCACTTGCGTTATACATGCTTTAGCAGCAAGTCTGAAGGCATTGATGATGCCGATGCTGCTGGTGATGACCAAGACGGAAACATCCAGACAGATTTCCCATGACACGAATAAGACTGGCGTCATATGTCGTTATCAGCAGAAATGGTCACTTACCTTCAATCAGTTGTTATGCGTGATGACTTGCAGTTCGCGAACGTGTTCGAAAACAAATAAAGTCGTAAAAGTTTAGTATACTGAATAGATGAGAATTCGGTTTCCTTAACAACTGGCTTCTTCTAAATTTTTTAATGTGATGAAACGGATAAAAATTTAGCCATTTTGTTTGCACGGTGATGGACAAACAAGACAAACTTTTTATCACTGTTTTGAGCACCAGTATAATTGTTTGCTTCTTTTCTATCCTTCAGTAAAGAGAAGAAAACGAAATAATCAGTATGAATCGACAAACACCTTTAAACCTTCAGTATTTTCAAAAGCTCGGGGCTGTCTCGACATTTTACTTTGACAGGAAAGCCTTCAGGTCGTTAAGCGCCTTAATGGTGATGTAAATACATCAGCAGGTATAATGAAATTGAAAACTGCATAAAAACGCGTTGATTGATTGCTTTATTATAAAACTGGCGACGCAACTGCAATGGTATCGACGCCAACCAATATATATAGCTTGGCGAAAATCCATGATTGAAACTAGTTAAAATTGATAAACATCTTGAAATTACGTCCGCATGATTCGTACATTCAGGCGCACAATCAAACAATACCCCAAGATAATTTCACAATCAAATGCACAATATAACGCTCTGATTAAATCATGCCACCTGCTAACGAAATCCCTCCCTGCAGCCCCCAACAGGGAACTGTAATGTGGTTTCCAAGCATCATGACAAAGACTCAGGAGATATGCATTCCCACGGTAGCCCTTGGCCGCAGTAATGTATATTCTTATCTCCGGTAACTGCGTATCCTTCACAGACGACCTCTATTCGATATAACACCAAAGGCGATTCTGGCCTTACGATGATGTAGAATTTACAAACAAGTATAGGCTAATTCGCACAACGGTTAAGTTCCGGTTTTTACTGAACTTCCTGACCTACAGGTACATAGCGGGAAGACCTGATCACAGCAAGTGTATGTATATAAATAACCATACATATACATATATGGTCAAAATGATCCATTCATAAACACCTTTAAAAACTCTAAAGCGAAAGATACCAGACCGCCGTCTTCAGAGAGAGAGAGAGAGAGAGAGAAGAGAAAGAGATGAAATCATTTTGTAACCCACGATATACGAACAGTGTCAAATCTATCTTTATGCCAAACAGAAGTCATGACATCTGAACGTCAACGAAGCAGAGTCACATAGCCCGATGTCATTGCAAACAAAGACCTTATCAAAATTAAGTCGAACACTTGGAAATATCAACGATACCTTGTGGTAAAAAATGAAAGCTTTTTTTATAGATACTAAATTGTGTCTTAACAAAGAACACCTCTACGTGAACTGAGCCTTCTGCTGACCATAATCTCAATATTATTTATCAAGTGCCAATCGTAAGTATTCGAAAACAAACTCTGTGATATAAGTTCCTCTGTGGCAATAAAACAACATTTTCAAGAGAATAAGACCTTATAGAATTAATTTACAAATCAAGTTGAGAGAGAGAGAGAGAGAGAGAGAGAGAGAGAGAGAGAGAGAGAGATAAAATGTATGTAGAGAAAACTAACCTCTCAAGCCTATTATTTCAGAGCCTTGTCAAATACATTCGTCACTTTTATTTACATTTCAAATCAGTGTATCATCTCTGCCACTGACAGGTAAGTGCAAGGCCAGGTGGCGTCATCTATTTTAAGGCTTCAGAGATCATGCACAGGCATTCAATCCCTCCTACTGTTTCCCAACAGTAAGGTTGCATGCCGTAACCCTCCGTTGAAACGGTTGCAGAAGAGCAATCGACGCGATCATGCATTAGATGGATGTCATGCGAATTTTAATCTTATTTCGATCAAAACATGCGGCCAGGATGTGCAATGGTTAATTTAACAGGCACCAATAAACAAACGAGCCTACAGTATATTCATAGGCCCAAGCACCGAGGTATGATCGTGCTTTCCATTTCATCCTACAGCTACACAAAAACTCATGTTACACCATATTAAGGTTACTAAATCAAGAATTAAAAATTCTCAGAATGCACATATTTATGAAGACGTAAACAAAAACAAAAACAAAAAATAGTGAGGATCCACAGCCGGAAAATAATCTATCTTAATCTAAAACGCTCTCCATTGGG
>NC_089762.1:24578390-24595890 GCF_040412425.1 Macrobrachium rosenbergii
AAGAGAAAGTCAAGTCTAACCCCAAAGGAACAATGCTGATTACCACCAACAATGCTTACCTGACGTCGTGTAATAATCCTCTTTGGACGTAGCTATCACAGCGTTCCTTAATTCACTCCTCATTGTTTCGTTTTTGGTGTCAATGATAGTACCACTGCTTGTTACACTGGTAGGGGGTTGCTGCTGTTCTTTTGAGAGCATAAAGACTCAAAACCATACACAGTCTCTTCATAACTACAATCCTTATCGCTTACTTCTCAGACATCCTTTTGCCTAAAGGCAAACATCCTAACACATGCACTCAAGCCTACAGTACAGAAGAACTTCCACAAAGGCGTTCATATACGTACACATTCATACTTACGTAAGCTTCTACCGTAACTTACACAGAGTAACAATGGTGGCATTTAAGGTATCCGGTGAGGTCGCGTTATGCCCGGCAAACCCTTAAAGTTTCCTAAAAACATAATCCTCCGAGGTGTGCAAAGGTTCTTTAGATGGGTGAGTAGCGACCATCCATGCGCAAATGTATAAAAAAAGATATATAAAAAGACATACCATACACTAAAGGCATTTGACCTTAACACTCCCTGAAGTTCTTCTCTCTCTCTCTCTCTCTCTCTCTCTCTCTCTCTCTCTCTCTCTCTCTCTCTTTACCCTTATTCTCGTAATCCTGCCGGAAGCACTTAAAATAATGGTGTCCCCTCCACTGCAAGAAATCTTTCCCACTTCCTTCGTGTCTACTGAATGTGACAAAAGGGAGGATCTCAGATTTTTCAGTTTTTGTTCCGTTTTGACAGATACGATTTTCCACCTCCAGGGGAAAACGCCACCAAAATCTAGCTTTTGGCACTATAAATAAAGAGGTTGGAAATATGGTGATTTTTTTTTAATTGGGGAAATTCTCCACGTAACACCCATGTATAGTTAGTAACTTGTTTGCAAATGCTTGCAAGCATTTCGAGGAAAAATTATAAATTTTGAAAAAACAGCTATTTATGATTAAGTTTCCATCACATTAAATGATCGAGTTCCAGCGACACCAGTTATCCACGTATGACAGGCCTCAGCTAAATGGTAGCGACGTCATCCACACCTCTGCTATCATGTTTCTACGGTGAACAATTACTCGTGATACAATCACAGCCATTACTGAAATGCAACACCTTTTTCAGGTCATGCAGCGTTGATAGAAATTTTTTGCTTCCGAATTGACGCCAAGTCCTGCAACGCAGAGACAAGCAAAGCATAGCGTTAAAAAGGACATTTAAAACACTCAAACGCTACACGCTGCTCACCTGACTTGAAAACAAAGGGAAAAATTACGGCCGAATATGTACTTCAAACATGCTTTCTGTGGAGGTATATTAAGCGTCCCATAGGCTACTATGCGAAGTTCAGTACACTAGAAGTTCATACTTTAGTCAGGAGTCAAAAGATAAACAGTGACTATTGCCTTTATTTTCTCTGAAGCCATCCTCTAACAGCAGAAATCAATATATATTTAGATGTACACATGGAGAATGAAGCAAAAGTTATTACACCAGTTTTTCATTTTCTCTATGATCCATCTGCATATACACCACGTGTTAGTGCGATTGTACATCTAAGTATATACAGATATATATATATATATATATATATATATATATATATATATATATATATATATATATATATATATATATATATACATAGATAGATAGATAGATAGATAGATAGATAGATAGATAGATATTAAAGCGGATATGGTCTTGGCCGGTTTCGTCTATTCAGACATTCTTAAAATAACTGGTACATAGTAGAAGATTAGATAGCAGGAACTGGATATACCATTACCTAGGACAACCTTAATAGAATTGATTAAACGTTCGGTAAAAGACTGTAAATTAATTCTACATGAAATTTTACTCTATAAATTTTGGTATGTCCATAAAATGTAAACGTTTCTATACACTGACGACGTTTAATGTATTTAGCAGGGTAACAAAAACGTAAACAAGGTCTTTGATACAGTAAATGAACTGGTGCCAGTGACAAACTTTGCTATGGGGATAGATAACGATTTTAAGCTTCACCTTTCTACATTGCCGCATACGTAAAACAATGATTCATATTTTACCGTATACATGTAACCCATGACCATTTCCGCATGTGTAAATTTACTTCCGTGTTGGTAAATTTTTATATGGTCCGCAAAAATATATAGTTAAGAAACAAGTACACAAATCAATGTTTATAAAAGCATCATGTGCATTTAGACTAAAAATATTAAAGATAAAAAAGAAATCATCAGGAATGCAGGCATGAAATTCAAATTTCCTGTTACTCTATTATGTTATGCACCGAGGAAGGCAAAAATATAATAATACCCTTTAAAACCAATCCCAATCTGCTTGAAAATTTTAGTGTTAATGTGGCACTGAGGAACAATAATGTAATGACAGCAACACTAATAAGGAACTCTCTTAATAATAACAAATGATATGTTATCATATCCCAAATGATTAATGTGAAGAATTCTACGTCGGACAAACTCATACATCACTGTAAAACAAAATCGAAATGCATGAAAAATGTATAAGATGTACACAAGATAAAAGTGCAATTTTTGTTCGTTAGAGATAATCAAACCTGTGTATTCTTAAAGTATTTTAGAAAGAAAATTAACCAAGGAACATAACGAAGTTGTGAGAATGTGAATATCATATAAAGCCATATAATTTGATCCATTTATTCAAAATGAATAAGCAAAAGTACTGATTTTAACTAGTGTAGTGAAGCCTGGTCCAAATGACAACATGACAATAAGAATGTTTTATAAATTACGAAATTATCCAGATCAAGTAAACTGCGAAAATAAGATGTGAATGGGACACACATTGTCAGAAACGTCCAACCATTTCTTTAAAGTGCCAATAGCCTTTTTAGCCGTTAGTACGTTAGTGTGTACTGTATTTTCATCCTACCATTCATAATGTAAATTTCATCTATTATACTGTACATCAGTACTTTTAAATACGTGCTCCAGCGGGTTATACACACATACACAACACACACAGACACACACATTTTATATATATATATATATGTGTGTGTGTGTGTGTGTGTGTGTGTGTGTGTGTGCGTGCGCGCGCGTGTAAACTGAACAGTATTTCAGTGTGTAAAGATAACATTTCGCTAGTTTTCAATGGCAATACACTTAAAAGTAAGGAACCTGTAGGAAAATCATCCCAGTAGAGAGGAAAACTTCATAGATCTTTTAAAAACCTCGTGAATCAAAACCAAAAGCAAAAAAGTAAGTCCATCTGTCATTACTGAAAATCAGTGTGCCCTAAAAGCTGACAAAAAAAGTTAAAATTTAATAATCAAGTAGTCGATTAATCAACTTTCATAACAAATGACTGATCTTAAGGAAATTAAAAATAAACATCACCAGTGTCTGCCAGGTATACTAGTGCAAACGTGAAGAACATCAATTAAACGCAGCTGCAATGTTATTTTCACCACATAATTTAGTAAGTAAACGGGCTGTCGCTTTAACTCACAAGTTCACCTAACCGCTTAAATTTGACAATACCATAAAAAAAAGTGTTCGCAATCAAACATCTTCCAGTGATGGATAGCTATAACTTCAGCATAAGATCGGACCCATCTTCCAAAGACTTGAAAATCACAATATCTGTCTTCAAGAGCTAAACATGTGATGCAATCTCTTATCGAAAAAATGCTATAAAGAGCAAAAAAAGCCTTCAACAACATAGCAATTGTCATTAAACTCTTACGTAAGATAACTTGCCGATCTCATACAACTATGCACTGGGGTAATTCCACCGATTCCCTCCTTCCCTTTCCGTTCAGTAACTGCAGTGTCCTTCGTTTGCCAAAGAAGTTATGAGAGGCGGATGGAGAGAGGAGAAGAAAAAAAAAAGATAAATAAAAGAGCACAAATAACGAATTCTGTGGCTTTTCGCATTGTAACTTTTCAAGACGAAACACTGTTTCTGCCCTTGAGTATATTACGAGTTACTTTAAAACCAAACGAGAGTACTGTTTCAACAAATCTTGGCCATATTCCATAAACATATCTCCCCTACTATCATGCTAGTGATACCTACACTTAGAACCCACTTCCGTTCCTGCGGTTAGAAAATTTTCAAGTAAACACAAGTCTCCATTAAAATTCCTTATAAACAACTGGAGTGCGACGTATAAACAATATCTCTGAGCATACCGACGAGTGAGCCAAGCGTCAGCTCCAAATCATGTACGGGAACAGTGTTGATTACAAGGACATCCCAACATTTCTCCAAGAAGGCTTTTGTTGACAGATACGAAGCCTACGTGTTATGGCGTTTGAAACGAGGCACACTCTGGTGATTAGATATAGACCAGTGACAAGAATGATACATATCAATAAAAAAAGTGCAGTAACTGATGAACTGTGAAAAATACTTGTAGAAATGGTAAGGATAGGCATGTGACGATGAAACTGAGAAACTTACATCGTTAATGATAGAAGAGAGATCTTTACTATCGGTCCATGTAAGGCATGTTGAGATGCTACAAAGGGGAACCTGGATGTAATAAACTGATGTGTTAACTTCGTCTTTAGTATTATGGGAAAATTTATTTTGGTAATTTTGAAACTCCTTTTAATCAGTGTTAGGGATAATAATTTAATAAATGAGACATAAAGTTTCACAAGCACAGAGAAAAACATCCAGCCACTTCAAGAACCGTCATCAGTAACTGCAAATCAACTAGAACCCAACTTCATATTCCAGTTTCCAGTTCCTGAGTTTCTCAAGGAAGGGAATACCTAAGGTGAAAGGCAGGCACGCACATTATGTCCCTTAGCTACTGTTATTAACTCAGAGAATGGACATCCATGCTTAAGTATCATGAACAAGACGAAAATGTCAACATGCTACTTTCTAAATCAGAGGTTATTAGTCAGGGGTTCGGAGGAAGGTTTCCTAGGGCTATTACACTGATGTAATTGTACTTAATTGACTGTAAGAGAGAGAAAATGTAGGGGGAGGGATTTACATGATAATTTTTAACTGATTAATAATGTTATTACATTTGAAAAGAGTTAGATATGCAAAGCAGTATCGTTTTATACAGCCCACTTGTATGACAAGTCCATGCGACATAAAAATGAAATAAATAAGATTCTAAATCTAATAACTAATGGAGTACTTTATGGGGAAAGGTTGGGAGGCCCTGGTCTAAAAATACTTTCTAGATAATCATAAGAATTTCAGAACTCTCCCCGGCCCCCACGAGGGATTCCATCTGCTCTCTCATCTGTAAAACTCTCTCACTGACGCACATGAGTTTCCTGTTTTACGGAAAAACAATAAGAATAACAGTATGACAGGGAAGAATATACTGAAGAAAATGGAGGGAAATGAATGCCTACTCACAAGGCGGTTGTTATTAAGGATACAAAGATTGGGAATATTTTCTTGTAACGAACGAATTTTAATAATAAGACTTGCAACAAGATTTGTTGTTTGTGGGAAAGTATTAGATACCAAACTTCATAGTTTTACATATTTTTGGAATACCACACACACACACAAACACACGATTGTGAGGAAATCGAGAATTTAAGACAGCCTCAAAAATATGTGTGTATATATATATATATATATATATATATATATATATATATATATATATATATATATATATATATATATATATATATTTATATATATATATATATATATATATATATATATATATACATTTATAATGTATGTGGGTGGGTGTGTTTGCGTGATTTCAAATCTGTTTATCACTACCACGTCTCTGTAATACAACACTTCCGTTTAAAATTATCAATTTATTGTCAACTCCACTTTTCCATTTTGTTCCCCATCAGTATCTCACCAAGTATGCTGGGATGAGACTGCTAGCCCAGTACCCTTTTCAGCACTGGCTATGATAGATCACAGTCGACTTTACGACCAGATGCACAATAAGTTCCACCAGAAGGTGCTCAAAAAGTTCTCGCTTGCTTTGCAAGACTTTTTTTCAAACACTTTATTCTGTATGTTTAGTTTTCACACAATGGCGAGTTAATGAGAGTAATAAGGAAAAAACACACACTTGCCATAATTAATACCCTTCTGTAATTATGTTAAATTATGTTAATAGTATTACGTTTTATAGTCTCGTTTGTGGATAGTTACCTACTATGCACAAGACGACAGTGTGTTTACTCTTTTGAAAGTTACAAGAGCCATATGATTGTGACTATATTATAAATAGAAAAAAGTATGTAGAAAAGAATGCTTGGAACAAAACAAATACTCCTAAGATGTTTAACAACATCACCGCAACACCGAATAAAAGTCACCCATAATGATACAACATTCAAAGACTGAAATTTGAAAGAAATAATCTCACAAATGGAACAGGCTGAAAAAGAGAGAAAATTTCCTACAAAAATATGATAAATTAAGCCACAAGAAGATTGGATGACGTAAATATGCAAGTGAAAAGATTCATGAAGAATAACGTTAAACTACACGCAAAAAATCTTTAATTTCTCTCTCTCTCTCTCTCTCTCTCTCTCTCTCTCTCTCTCTCTCTCTCTCTCTCTCTCTCTCTCTCTCTAACAAAGTATGAGTTCATCCAAATCAGTGAATCACTGGCGCCTTAAGAATACTGAATAGCAGTAATTTCCTAAAAACTGCTTCAACTCATCATTGTATTCACACAAAGTTCCCTTCACGGAAGTTTAATTCAATTAATCCCCAGTCAGGAAGTGCTCGTGTTCACTAATCCCGTAGCCGGATGTTTGTATGTCCCCGGACATAGTACTGATCCTACCCGGTACTTAAGGCTAAACCAACGCTAGTCTGAGATACTGAACGCCTTAGCAGACGAAAAATTAATTCCAAGTCGACTACACAAAAACTCACGGAGCAATTCCTTCCAATACCTTGGGTACTAAAGTATTATTATTATTATTATTATTCAGAAGATGAACACTGTTCATATGGAACTAGCCCACAGGGGCCACAGACTTGAAATTCAAGCTTCCAACGAATATGGTCCTCATTAGGAAGTAAGAGAAGGTAAAGGGAAATACAGAGTGAATAGATCTCACTTATTAAAAAAGAAAAATAAATGAATAAACTAAAAAGTAATACAAGTTTAGTATATTTCATCGTAATAAAGGTAAATGACATATTACAATATAATTCTTCAAAAAATCCATTGGCTGAACATTCTCCACGAGCTTATGAATATCCGAATTAGTTCATTACTTATTAAAAGGAGAGCTTCTAGTGAAAGCCGCACTCACTGAGAGCGCCTGCTATCTCGATCCGTGAAGTGTATCGACCGTATGGGAGGCGATCAGGGCTTGGCGAAAAAAAAAATTACTTTCCTTTGTCACGCTTCCATCGGATTTATTGAATAATGAATCAACAGATGTAGGCACTGGAAGCGCCAATATGTAACGTGGAAAATCGCTTTCGACAAGCTGAGCTGATATATATACAGTATATATATATATATATATATATATATATATATATATATATATATATATATATATATATATATATATACATACTGTATTTGTCATATTAGCAAATTTCAAGCAACAAATATTGTAGCTAGGGACAAACAGCCGGGTGGTCAAGCACAATTTTTATCGTTCTTCCTGAAGCGGGCTACGGTTCGATTCCTGGCCAGTGCAGAAGCACTTATTAATTAAACATAATTCCCTTCGGGAGACAGTTATTCCCAAGGTATAGCGAACTCTACATCAATAAAGACAAAATCCACGAAGGAAAAAGAAACAATGGAGTGTTGCAAGGCCTTTCGACTTAACACTAGTCCGTTACTTCGCAGACGGATTTTGTCTTGATTTATATATTCATCACGTTCCATATTTTCGTGATTCAGTTATACATAAATACATACATACATAAATACATGTACGTATGTATGTATGTATATAATAAATATATATGTGTATATATGTATGTATTATGTATATATAAAAAAAAATATATATATATATATATATATATATATATATATATATATATATATTTATAGATACATACATCCGTATATACATACATACATATATGAGTGTGCGCGCGACTAATATGAAATCAGAGAAACACGTGACGTTTAAATAAAAAGCACCTGACCAGTCTCTCAATGTTTAGACATCTGCTAGAGAAGCGGTACATAAATGAAAATTTTTATTAATTACAAATGGGAAGATTCACAAAAAAAAACATACAATTGGTTAATAACAACTGGCAGCAAGGAAGAGAAGGACGATTAATCCCATTGTGTAACAGTTATGTTATTTCTTGAATAAGACAAGACGGGTCAGCATTCATAACTCATATTTCATTTTCCGTGAGATAGGTTGTATATATGTATGTGTGCATGTATGTGTGTGTGTGTGTGTGTGTGTATGTATGTATGTATATATATGTATATATATATATATATATATATATATATATATATATATATATATATATATATATATTATATATACACACACATAAAGCTCATATCACAAAGATAATAGTGACTGGTGGAATGGAGTCTAATCGCAGTAATGTTTATACAACTTTACCTGTAACTTGCTTTTTTTTCTTGTTTAAGAAATATGCAATCCTTGATTTTATTCTCTTAGCAAAATTATACATGATATTCATTATGATAATGAATTCAATACAAATATCTAGAGCTCTTGTATTTACTTTCCATTATTATTATAATAGAGAAGCTAAAGTGATATAAGCAGCAAATATTTACCGTCAGCTCCAAAAAACCAGACTACTGGTCTAATTTAGAGGTACATCCTACTAAATGCTCATACAGTAAAATGGTTGATATCTAAAATACAGTAATCAGTTTTTCTATAAAAAAAAAAATGACATTAATGACATGCGCTGAACCACTTCTCTCTCTCTCTCTCTCTCTCTCTCTCTCTCTCTCTCTCTCTCTCTCTCTCTCCACCTACAGAGCAGACATAAATAGCCCGTTCCGATAACAGCTATGTGTGTCTAAATGAGGGAAGAATACAACAGTAGCTGCCATACGCATATGATGTTAGCGTGAAATAAGCGTTCCGATTTCCTTCGACACGGTTGCTTAAGTTAGATTAGCGCAATATTTCGTGTGAACCCCCAGGTTTTCTGGCCCTTAATTACCGAGAACGACGATTTCCTCATCAGTCCCTTAGGGAAGGAATGGCTGGATTTTTCGTTGAGACTCCCGATTTTCTTCAGGTATTTCGGCTAAACGGCATTTCGTGAGGCCAACTGAATGACCTTGTAATTCTTTTTGTGATTCTTGTTAGTTATATAGCGTCCTCTCTTTTAAGCAGCTGGATAATGTCACCAGTTTACATGCTTGATTATCATTACAGTTCGACAGGTTTTCCTTTTGCTGAGCTGGGCTTGTTCCATATGAATAGGGTTCATCTTCTCAATAATAATAATAATAATAATAATAATAATAATAATAATAATAATAATAATAATAATAATAATACCAAATTAACTATAAAGAAAATTAACATTGAATGTGAATTTTTTCTTAATGATATTGACATTCCGTTGGCACTCAAGCCTGTCTGTGACCAACTGCCATTTGCAATTAGCACTGTAACTTGCACCATCACAATTAGCAATTAGCACTGTAACTTGCACCATCACAATCCAAACAATATCATTATACTGCATTCCAGTATTTAATTATCATAGGCATAATGCGGTCGCCTGAGTTTACAGAAACTCGTGTAATCTGAACTCGAACATTGCCGATCTCTTATGCATCCTTCAGGTATTTCCTTTATCAACTATTACCGCCAATTAACCTAGAGCCCAATTTTTTCAACTTGAGAGTAAAACAATTTTCCTAATTATGCTTGAGTCATTCCCATGTTTAACGGCATATTCCCTGCCTTTCCATTCCTTCCTCACTGGGGTTCTCATGGTGAGAAGGAGTGCCAGCATCCTGAATGCTGAGGCTTTCTGTTTTATTGAAGTCTACGCGACCAACTGAAATAGTTGTGCATCTTGTTTGTTTGCTGAATTTCAAAGCCCGTGAAATCCCCTTGTGCAAGATTACACACTTGAAATACTGATAAAATGTCAATTAAACTCCATCCCTCCGAATAATAATAATACTAGTTATTCTACTAATGTGACGAGCATTATCGTTGCACTCTACAGCTTTCCTTGTAAAAGGAAACCTTATAGTACTTGTATCCTTACCTTATGATGAAGAAATGAATGTTGGACAGTTGCTCTCAGGCCAAAGTAACGGCGAGAAAATATTAAAAAGACAGAAAATCTACTATAAATTAACTAATGAAACTTCACTGCAGTATCAGTCAAAAACAACAAAAACAAATAATAATAATAATAATAATAATAATAATAATAATAATAATAATAACAATAATAATAATTAAGAAGAAGATCCTCTTGCATCAATGTTTCATTACTAATTATGGCTGCATCAATATAGTTTACTTCTAATTAAATTTCTCTATTATTTTAACATTATCTTTCTATCCGCGAGATTGTTATTATTAAAGTAGTTTAACCAGACCACTGAGCTGACTTTCAGCTCTCATAGGGCTGGCCTCTATTCGGGAGAAAGGTCATGTAATGTCCTAGATTCATTTCATCAAAGGAGAGGATACTGACACTATCCGGAACGTCTTCATTTTACAAACATAAATATACAATTCCGTATACAAACAAGTAATTGTGTATTTATATTTTTATAATGAAGACATTCCGGAGTGCATTTATCCTTTCTTTGATAAATTGAATATAGGCCAATTATTACGAGACCTTTTCCCTAGGGAGAAAGAGCTTACTTGAAAACCAGAGAAACTGTATAATAATATAATTCTGCTAATGTAGCCATACTGATACCAATAATAATAATAATAGACTCAAAAATATTTATGAGATTCTATTTGGAAACCATAACAAAATTATTTGGCTAAACCAGTTATGAAACAGGCTTCCCAGAATACTACCACCAACACAAATAACAATGATAAAAAATAATAAAGATCAAACGCTTGATAAGGAAGGCCTCTAAGCTTAATCCGACCGCTGGTATCTTTCCCACGCGGATCCTTTTATCTGCGCTATCCTCTCCCGCACGTTCAGTGGCACACTTCTTTTTGTTGGGGGAATTAGGCGCGATGGCAGCGGAGTTCCTCAAGGTGTTGTGAAAAGAGGAACTTCCTGAACCTTTGCAACAATTATAGTTTTCGTCTCCTTTGTGTAATGTAATTACGTACAGTCAGGATGTAGGTAATCGTTCTTGACCTCCCGCTGAACATGAATGAAGCTTAAATTACCTTGAATAATTCTTTACAATTCCGTTTTTTTTACGCAATAAAACGACAGTGAAATGCAACAAAATAATGAATGATGATTACAGTAAAATAAAAGACTGTTAATTATTGATAAAGCGATACAAAGATAACCGCAATGCTAACCCAATGAACAGTCCTAAAGTGCGTGATCCTCATCATGAACACAGCGAACAGGATGGTCACAATTAAGATATTTTTACGAGACATCCGTAGACATAAACCGGATGCATCATGCTACGAGTCACCGTTATAATAACTGATGCTCTGGGATACGCCAAGATAACCTCGCATCCAGAGAGAGAGAGAGAGAGAGAGAGAGAGAGAGAGAGAGAGAGAGAGAGAGAGAGAGAGAGGTTGGGTTTTGTTCTTCGCAGAATTTGATTAAATGTCTGATGAATAGTTTCGCTCCGATTCAATTAAGATTATGTCGTCGAAGCCCTCCCTGTTTCATGTGATGCATATAGTTAGACGGAAAATTGACAGTTCAAGTATACAATATTTTTCGCTGCTTCTTTATAATCTCCCAACCCAGACAGCTGTACAACAGAGTCGTCAGATAGACACATATATGACTCACTGCTTGAATCAAGAGAGGAAACAGTGGGTGTAACTGGGCCTCATCGTTCAAAAAAACCACCGTGTTCGAATCCAGGATGTCTCGTTAATGATTATGGAGAGAGAGAGAGAGAGAGAGAGAGAGAGAGAGAGAGAGAGAGAGAGAGAGAGAGAGAGCAGGAAGAGGTCTCGGGTCGCACACAGGCAAAGTCTTACTATGATATTTAAGAGGGGCAGACGACGGAAAGCCACAAGGCTGAGAGCTTGAAACAAAATACCACGTACGCGACCAACCACTGAAATGCAGGGGCACAAATTCTCAAAAATTATAAAAAAAAGAAAACTCTGGAAGGAATTTACGTATCTACAACATTCAAAAACTACGGAGATGTACAATTTACAGAAAAGTTCTGGCCCAACGGCAACTAAAATATAATGTAAGTAGCAAAACAACCAAATGAAAAGAAAATGCGTCAATACATAAGACAGGTCTTACTTTGGCATGTCGGATATTGCATTTCAATTTTAGCAGTAATCCGAAACTGGAGAGCCTATTTTTTATCCCGTTCCTTCAAAGGGTTTCTTGTGGTCTGCCCTAAATACCACACGCACGAGCGCACCGCAATGGGAAGGGTGTATCGTGCCAAATTACACCATACAAGAAATGAGGCACCTTAAAGGTGATGCAAATTTGCGGAAAAAATAATGCATTGGTTTTCAAGAAGGTAACTGGAGCGGAGATGTTTCTGACAATGCATTTATACAAGAACATATGCAACAGATACCATTACAAATATTGAATATTTGTTCATTAAAATACACAATACACGCTTCAACTTGTACATGCGTACACACTCTTTACTCAATGAACACTAATACAAGCCTTAAAGTGACAGAGCGGTAAATGTGCTCCTTTTCAAGACCGTCAAGAAACTTGGTCACAAACACCCAGTCTCTAAGAACCGTGGTGTCCTATTAGCGTCGAAGAAAAGAGAGGACATTGCTCCAGTAAAAATAAAGAACTCAGAGATGAAGGACTGTACTACGGCAAACCCACTGACACTACTCCGGAGGAAGAATGCCAGTATTACAAAAGTCAACTTGATACCTGAGTAAATGCAAGGCAAGGAATTTTCAAGTCAAGTAAAGGCAATAGTGGCATGACTTACATATACTGAAAGGACTATGTCAAATAACACATTCAGGGAAGAGAGAGAGAGAGAGAGAGAGAGAGAGAGAGAGAGAGAGAGAGAGAGAGAGAGAGAGAGAGATGCATGTAAGTAACGGATTGAAATTCATCTGGCGTTGCAGCAAGTGACTAGAATGGAAAGACCGGTCTCTCTTAATGTGGATTTTCTTGTGACAGGTTAGGCCTAATAAGTGAGAGAGAGAGAGAGAGAGAGAGAGAGAGAGAGAGAGAGAGAGAGAGAGAGAGAGAGAGATCTAGTGTGTTCTACGGCAATTACGAGTATAAGGTGGAATACGGCAGTATTTACTACCCTCTTAGGAAGTCTCTCCCGATTCATAGACGAGAGATGAGCACTGTGTTTGGTATTGGACCTCAGTTTTTTTTACACCATCAACCTTATTGCTTTTGTTTCCATCAGGCAACCCTAGGTAATCGAACTGAAGTTCCCTCTACCACCGAATATTGCATAAAGCATTAAATTATATATCAATAAACAAACCCACCATACTCTCTCTCTCTCTCTCTCTCTCTCTCTCTCTCTCTCTCTCTCTCTCTCTCTCTCTCTCTATATATATATATATATATATATATATATATATATATATATATATATATATATATATATATATATATATATATATATATATATATATATATATATATATATATATATATATATATATATATATATATATATATATATATATATATATATACATACATTTGTGTATATTAACTTTGTCACTTAAACAATTGTTCTGAGCATTAATGCAATTATTAACAGGACCTCACTGAAACTGGATGGTACCCAGCGGAGTTATTTATAAAAAAAAAAAAATTACAAGCGTTCCCGGACTAACAGTCCTCACTGTCAAGTATCCGTCAAATGACAGGACACGTGTACAGTAGTCAGCTGTATTTGTATCTCCGCTAGATACCATCCAGTTTCAATGAGGTCCTGTTAATATATATATATATATATATATATATATATATATATATATATATATATATATATATATATATATATATACTTTTGTTTGTTTTGTTTGTAAATATTTGATGTACTGGTAAATGCGTACACCTCAATGTGTAATTAATTACTGCATACAAAGAGTTTCTGTACGTATGTATATATATATATATATATATATATATATATATATATATATATATATATATATATATATACACATATATAAAATATATATATATACAACATACATATATGTCTGTGTATACAGTACTTATGTTTGTAAATGTATGATGTAACGGTGTATGCGTACACCACAGTGTGTAATTAATCACTGTATACAAGAGCTTCATAAAAAAAAATATAAAAAGTACATATTTTAAAACAGGAACGGCCCACATCAAAGTTTTCCACAAGCGTATCAGACCGTCATCTGTGATTCGGGATGCTGACGACTCATTATGTAATTATCCCAAGATTTCTAATGAGTGTGTGTGTGTGGAGAGAGAGAGAGAGAGAGAGAGAGAGAGAGAGAGAGAGAGAGAGAGAGAGAGAGGAACTGGATTGACGTTATAAACGTAATTGGTTCGTTCATCAATCGACTATATGGCATTAATTACACGACCCCATCAGTCGTGAGAATGGCTCCTTTACGCGCATCCCAAGACGAAACCGCTATCTCTCGGAAGTCTGACTTGTGGTGGCGAACAGATCATTCGGTAATTGAAACTCACTTTTATTTACCACTCAAGCGCGTGTGTTAAGCGTGCGGTTTCCTGCGCCTAGTCTTGACATGAGCGAAAGGGAACATAAATCCTATTGAGGCATAAATGATGTGAGGATTATTCCAGTATCGAATAAACACAAAATGCAATAAAGGCGGTCAGAATGCTGTACCTTATTACCTTTTTCATGTAAAATAAAATTATTAATTAGTTTTTAGCCAATAAAATTGACATAAAACTGTGATCAGGAACAGAGGGATAAAATAAAAGGAAGAGTTTTATTTACAGAAAATATTTTCAAAGGACGTACTATTTTTTCTTTCCCTTTTTTTTTTTGCAGGTTTCGATGCTTAATTTTTCCAGAAATCATTAGTTTCAAGAGTAGGTAATTTCTGGAATTATTATTATTATTATTATTATTATTATTATTATTATTATTATTATTATTATTATTTCGTTGGAAATAATGGCAATCTCTTTGCCGTTAAAATTATATTTCGCCTTCTCAACTTGGTGTATAATAAATTATTAATTTTATTATTATTATATTATTATTATTATTATTATTATTATTATTATTATTATTATTATTATTGCTCTTTAGAATCAAGGAAAAGTAGGCCGAGAATATGCAATAGTTTGCATAGTATATAATACGAAGACTAATTTGCACTAAAATTAATGAAAATTCAATAAGACAGAAAGCTAAGCTTTTTTTTTTTTTATTGTACCCTCATGCAAGGGAACTTTGGAGTCAAGACTGAGGAAAGCCCATGGTACAGATGTCATGACCAGCCTAAGACTTGCGAACGCTAGTTATGTGGTCATAACCCGCCGTTGGACTAGATTTGGCTTCTAAGATTATCTAGATTCCAACAGAACAGCAAAAGTACCCCGATCAATTAACAGACATGAATGAAAGTAGGGAATGTTTAGCGATCCACGTTACGCAACTATATTCTATGAAATTTTGATATCAGAAAATTATCAATGAATAAAACGAAAAAGTTTTCTTCATTTTAGTGTGACTGACTTGATGATTTGGATGTTAAAAAACATACATTAGCTTCAATGTCCGATTTTCGTTTACAAATTATTAGATTTTTCAAAAACTTATGAAATTACACACAACCCCAAAAGCATACTTTATTCAGACAGAGGTTTTCCTTTAGTAAATGTAAAGGACTCTATTATCTGATATGCGTAAGGCAGATTTTACACAGGTACTATCCATGACATTTTAAATCAAGCCGTCTTGACTCCCATCGGTAGTTATCTTGCATTTCCCTCTAAATATAAACAACTGTAAACTCCTACACGAGAGAAGGTTCCTGACGCAGAGAAAATGCGAGACTCACCGCATGAGTTAGTCATAAGCAAAGACTTTTTACCCTTGACGTAACCCGTTGACGTCACGATCGACATATCAATTTAACATCAACGCACTCAGCAAAGGCTTGAGAAAACCCTTAGGAAAGACGGCCACAAGTTTATTTGCTCGGCAAATGAGCTTCTCTGGGTTTCCCTACAACACGCAAATTCTTCACATACCAAAATACCTGGCAACTGAGTTGCCGCATTCTAAACTTTCTTTGGAAAATCTATAGTTACTGTTTCATTGAATCAAGCATGTTTGTAACTCATCTCTTTTCGTCATATTTAATCTAATTTTAATCACTGACGCATAGGACAAAAGCATCACACATACATACATATACATACATATATATATATATATATATATATATATATATATATATATATATATATATATATATATATATATGTGTGTGTGTGTGTGTGTAATGTATGTATGTATGTATATTTATATAAATATAATCTTCATACCAAGAAGATACGATATGTCAATACAGTCCACAGGATAAAAGAGAATAAAACACTCTAATAGCCCGATAATTTCGCCTTCCACCAGGCCTCTTCAAGAGATTTATTACAAGTTGCAATAAAGCTCTAGAAGAGGCCTGGTGGAAGGCGAAATTATCGGGCTATTACAGTGTTTTATTCTCTTTTCTCCTTCGGACTATATTGACATGTATATTTATATACATACACACACATATATATATATATACATACATACATACATACATACATACAAACACACACACAGATATATATATATATATATATATATATATATATATATATATATATATATATATATATATATATATATATATATATAATCTGGGAATGAAGATGAAAAGTAGTTAAGTAACTCAAATAATTACCCACCAGTCTTCCTTGCAGAACACCTTCGGCGGAAAGTGTTGAAGTTTGGGATCGAAACAATTAATTCATATCAGAAATGAGGTTTGTGACATGTCTTTTTTTATGTAACCATTGCGTGAACTCTCGGGGCGCTATATTTCATGAATAATAAGCAACTAGTACACACTATTGCAGTCACATACCGCGGCACCAATATAATTTTATTGAAGTTTCTAGTTAAGAAGAAACGGAGGAAAAAAGAGAAAGATTAAAAAGCACATTACTTACTCTTCGACCAAACGAAAAAACGCCATTAATAATAATAATAATAATAATAATAATAATAATAATAATAATAATAATAATAATAATACCGTTGAATGTAATATAAAAAATAAAAAACTGTATTAACCCGTTCA
>NC_089762.1:24600890-24613390 GCF_040412425.1 Macrobrachium rosenbergii
CCATCTCGCGTAATGGCGGTGAGAGAAATAGTGTGGGGAGCATCACCGCGCCCTTCGGGAGACGAGGTGGTACACAGGCCCCATTACCGGTGGCACTGTGACCCGTCAGCTAACGGGATGTCGCTCATAAAAATACCTACATACCCACACGTGTGCGTATGTCATGAATGGGTAATGAGCTTCCTAATGACGTTAAAGTTTACATATATCATCTCACGTTCTCTGTACCATCCAGATTTCATTGTTAGGCATACTACAGCAATTGGTTATGTGGCAGTGCATTTGTGAATGTCAACACTACAAGCAAATGAGCTGTCAAGGTCACACAAGACCTTTAACTAGAACAGCTTACTAGAGACAGACATAACTAAGTCTCTCTCTCTCTCTCTCTCTCTCTCTCTCTCTCTCTCTCTCTCTCTCTCTCTCTCTCTCTCTCCATAATAATATAGTTAACCACACTGCTGACAGACTCAGTAATGGACTCTACAAAGCTTAAAACTCTCTCTCTCTCTCTCTCTCTCTCTCTCTCTCTCTCTCTCTCTCTCTCTCTCTCTCTCTCTCTCTCTCTCTCGAAATACGCACAGACACTCACGAGTACCATAATGACAGACACATAAAATGAATGACACCTGCGTAATAAGTGGTCTGAAGGTGGCCCTTCCAGCTCTGCAGTCTTTCGCAACCGTCGCGTCGCTGTAGCTTCTTCCAATTGGTTTTTTTTTTTATTTAATCATCGATGTTGCTGTTGACGTCAGCACAATGCGTGGGGGTTAATCGTAGATGAATATCAGTCCTCGCGTAGTCTGTTTCAGAATGTAATGCATGAAGGTATTACGTAATTTTGTTACCTTTATACAGATACATTTTTTCATATATATATATATATATATATATATATATATATATATATATATATATATATATATATATATACACACACACGCGTGTGTAGATGTGCGCGTGTAATTTCGCACAACGAACCAACATTTTCGATGTTACTAATAAGAATAAACATTCGATTTCACATATACAAAAATACAGTTTGTATGGGTCAAAGAAATATTCCAAAGCATAACAATAAGGGCTTCCCATGATCGAAACCAGTTCCGAATTAAACAAACTCAATACTTGTTAAAATCACAGTGTTTTTCATGGAGTGTTTGTGAATTTTTTTTGTTATCACATCAAAAACATCGTAATGTTATCAAGGATGAAGATGTTTACGTATGGCCACATCCTGTAGTACAATGGTTTCAACTGGGGGTCCCCAGACCACAAGGGGTTAGTGACTATACTCGTAGAGTAGGAGGCCAGCGAGAAGTTTTGGAAAATCACAAAAATGATAAAAATATAAATAAATAAATATATCATGTTTTGTTCTTTAGTTATATTAACTCCAGATGACTTACGTTAATTTTCTCATGTATTTCAGTTATATTAACTCTAGGACCTAGGTGTATATTATGTTCATTTCCTTCTGCAAATTTGAATTTTCTTATTTTGTTTCACTTTTGAAGGTAGATTTTAGAATTATGTATTCTTAAGCAAATGGAATGTCATTTCACTAATACCCTTTCTTTACTCAGTTGTGTGTACAGTGGGTGTTGTATGAACACTTTATGGTCACACGGATGAAATTTCAATATTCATCCCCAATTTATTATGGTACAGGGACCGGCAATTTCATTTATGATTACAAGGGGTCCGTGAAGCTTCGGGAGTTGAGAACCACTGCTGTAATGTACACTGATTCGGCTCTTCAATACAGTTGCTACCAGAAACGCCAAACACTTCTCCCAAATTGGTAACTTTTCTTTTCCATACTTTCTAACGGCGGTGTTATTTGATGGATATAATTTGGCTAGGAAATATATATGAATACAAATACAATATAAAAAAATATAATGATAAATCTAAATAGAACATTAGAACATGACAATATATATATATATATATATATATATATATATATATATATATATATATATATATATATATATATATATATATATATATATATATATATATATACAATAAACTACAAAACATGAAAGGAAAAATGTGCAAAATAACATCTAAGAATATATTTATCAATCATGCATAAAATAATAAAAATAAACGATAATGTACAAAGATTGAAAAACTTCTGAAAAATAAAATAATAATGAAATTTCTCTTGAAGCAAAAACAAAAACTTACTACTTGTAAAAATTAGAAATCGACTATCATATCACACATAGCAGAACTGTATCAACGAATTATTTTTCTAGCAGTCGAATACATGCATATGCACTCTATATTTGTATATGCAAATGTGCTACCATTCAGTGTATCACTACTATATGCTTCTGCGCAAGCAAATGTCTGGTTGCCTAACTGTAAGTATGGATCGAAGACTTGTGGGGTAATTTTCATGTTTTCTTATGAGGTGTAATGACTGCAATCCTCCGCTGTAGTCGCCCAAAAAACTAATTTCGAAAATGCTGTGCAGCCTCGTTCATCCAAGGCACGCATAACTTCCTTCCTATTGTCTTTATGGAAATCACAGGAAGGAAAAACGCCCGGACCAGAAAGGGAAATATTCAAAACATTTCAAATTCTTTGCTGCATTTTCGAGTGTCTTCCTCCTCGCTTTCCCTTCTCAGTTTTTAATCGGTTATCAGCAATTGTTTCAGAAACAGTTCGTCCTTGGCTTATGAACTCTGAGTAATAAACATTTATCTAAGGGGAAACCACAGCTACCCCAAACACCACAAAAGCCCCGGCGTAAATTTAATGTTTTGTTATAGCGTAGTAGAGTACCCGACTACTGACTTTTTATTTTCATTATTTAGAATCCAGTGGGACGGGAAACCATAACCAAGAACAACTCCAAAAAAGTATATAAAAAAGAAAGAGGGAAGTTAAATAAAAAAAAATGCCCTTACCCTAAAACATTTACCGGTAAATGACTTTTCAAATGAGTGGAAAACTAAAAAGAATCCGAAAGCAGTGAACGTAAGAGCGGAATCCCAAGGTATGGCAGCATAACCGCGCCAATAACCTTTAAGGATACGATTTTCTCATTTCTATTTAGCCGCATCGAGCCGCGATGACCTTCTGCGGGGCGTCATTACTTGCCAATCAGTCGCCAAGAGCTGATGACTTCCGTCACGCGGCTATATGCGCCTCTAGCGGTGCAAAAACATGGAAAAGATAATGGGTATTTCAAGGCTTAAAATGGCTTTAAAAGCATTGTGATTTTTTAAGCTAAAGAATAATAAGAAAAGGTCGTCACCTGAAGTGCGTTTTGCAAGCACAACCTACGATCATTATACGCACAAATTCACACACACACACACAATATATATATATATATATATATATATATATATATATATATATATATATATATATATATATATATATATATATATATATATATATATATATATATATATATATATATATATATATATATATATATATATATATATATATATATACATATATACATACATATATATATATATATATATATATATATAAACATATATATGTGTATGTATCTACCCCAAAAGCCAAATCAAAAGTCCTTCAAAAGAAGGCATCGTGCTTACCCCATACAAAAATGGGAAAAAAAAAGCACGTTAAAAGAAGAAGAAGAAGAAGAAGAATATATATATATATATATATATATATATATATATATATATATATATATATATATATATATATAATATATATATATATACTGTATATATATATAAATATATATATATATATATATATATATATATATATATATATATGTGTGTGTAAATAAGGAAAGAAAAATACATTACCCTGCCTTTCTTCCATTATGACTTATTGTTATCACCACCACCACTCACCTGTAAGAAAAGAAGAAAAATACAAGAGTTAATTTCTCAAGATATTCTGAAACAAAGACAAGAAAAAAATTTGCATAAAAAGGTACATAAGTAAAGCAACAATTTCTGAATAGGAAATAACGCGGATCTGCAATATCAAAACATGCAGATGATTTCTCAAGTCAAAAAGAAAACAAAAATTGGAAAATGTATATTAGGCAAACCTCCAGACCAAAATAAATCTCATTACATTCACCACCCAGTAGGCTAACATTACAAAAACGACCATGTTAAATAAGATTAAAGCGAAACAGAATTTTTTCTCCACGTTCCGAAGGCATTACACAAACGTTTACGCGCCATCCCTCATGAATTAAGCATGATTGCGGTTGAAGAACACTCACTTTCGCCTCTCACCTTTCCATCGGAAGCATCTCGTCAAAGAAGCGACCAAGAATAACAACCAGCATCAAGAGAATATTATCATCTACTTTCTACTGAAAATTTCACCTCTTATAGAACGAGAGGCCAACTGAAGCGTTGTATGATCACCCATTATCATTTGTTTGCGCTTCCATTTTTCTTTAGGAGCGCCACGAATGATCGAGCGACTTTCGCTCCAGGAACGATTAGCGATTTACAATGCGGAGCTGGATTTTAGGAATGAACGTAACTAGGATTATTTCTCATTCATCGGGGAACCTATTATTTGTTTAAGTAGCTATAGCCATGAGTTTTTTTTTCCCCTTCCTAGGTGATTTACAATACTGATTGTGTAATCTCTCTCTCTCTCTCTCTCTCTCTCTCTCTCTCTCTCTCTCTCTCTCTCTCTCTCTCTCTCTCTATATATATATATATATATATATATATATATATATATATATATATATATATATATATATATATACATATATATATATAGTACACATATATATTAAATATTATATATATACATATACAGTACATATCTCAAATGTTACTTTCAAGTACTTATACCATCTTCTCAACCGTGATTCGATCGACCTCACATAATCATAAGCTTATGTTCAACATCTCATTAACATCTTAAGTGTTTTACGAAACCATTATATTATGGGACACGAAAAAGCTCCATTCTGACACACGATCCGGATGGCGGCGACTATCAACATAGTAGTGGTGCGCTTACTGGAGTCAAAATGTTACAAATGTGATGATTTATATTACTTGAATAAATAGTGTAAACTTAAGAATGATGATTCTCTCTCTCTCTCTCTCTCTCTCTCTCTCTCTCTCTCTCTCTCTCTCTCTCTCTCTCTCTCTCTCTCTCTCTCTCTCTCTCTCTCTGTTCGTTTAGCTAGCACAAATTCAACAGAATAGCTAGAAATATCCAGAAACATTCGAACAAGTCTGCCAAAACCAGGCAAATTTTGCTAATAGGTCAACATATCAAATGAAGAATATATCTTTTAAAATTCTTCTTAGAATTTTCGTAAATTACCACATCCAGGTTACATTTTTGAAAAATTCAAATTACGATTTTTGTCTTTCCAAAGTTTATAAAGTCTTCCATGAAAAA
Organism: Macrobrachium rosenbergii; assembly: GCF_040412425.1. Lineage (NCBI taxonomy): Eukaryota > Metazoa > Arthropoda > Malacostraca > Decapoda > Palaemonidae > Macrobrachium > Macrobrachium rosenbergii. The sequence continues at coordinate 24,606,300 of NC_089762.1, forward strand.
TAGGTGTGTCCCAATGAAATAGATTTACTAGCAGCGCCATCTTTCCAAGAAACAGTGAATCCTTATTACAACAACAATTGCTGTCATACCACAAGTAACCTCTAGTCAGTTATGCGGCTGAGGTTAAAAGCGCTGTTCAAAAACCAGGAAGCCAGCATTAAAACGTCCAACAGCAAATTAGCACAGTGTTCTAGAAATCAAGAAAATTATTACTGTACATTTAGCCGCCGAAGTCTGGAAATAAAAATAAAACGAAACTAAGCTCATTTGAACAACTGCTATAATTAAATTTAATAATACTTGCACCTGAAATATATATATATATATATATATATATATATATATATATATATATATATATATATATATATATATATATATATATATGCATATATGTGTTTATGAGTGCACGCGCGTGTGTATTTATCATATATATTTTTTCCCACTGGCCTTTTTTCTTGTAGAGGGGATGACACAAGGTGTTACCCTCTAGTTTTCAGAATATCACTAGGATGAAGTTGTTAGCCCTGGCCTTGCCTTTCTTGGTGGTCAACCGTTCAAGAGCTGACTAGTCCCTACGCTGTATACTTTCAGTGACCAAACGACCAACGGTATAACTAAATTTAAATCCGGCATTATTGTGTGTCAACTTTCGCATTTTCCTCTCATAGGAGGCAGCTCTAAAGGTTAACCTTCTGCTTCTCAGCAACTCTTTTGGGATTAAGTTGTTGGCCCCAAATGTATCATATTCCGCGGCCAACAAGTCTGCAGGTTTCGTTATCGTGCCCTGGTCATCTACGGGTCAATGGTACGTCCGATTTCTTAACGGAAAGCTGCAAGGCCACGATACTTAAACCTGGCCGCGACTAAGGTGAAGCCCATTTGTGGACATTTGTGAAAATTTACACTTATTTATTTGTTTTGTAAACTGTGTCTATTTTCCGTTACTTCTTCAGCAAACTTATACCTCTGCCAAGGAGTGTTACAAGTATTCTCCACGAAATTCCACTGTAACAGGAATAATTTCTCGAGATACCCCCAATAGGTGTTTACTTATCTATTCACAGATGCAATCGGATTTACAAACTTTTTATGTGACTAGACTTTGGTATTTCATCCCACTCAATACAACAGGGGCAAAGCAATAACCGATTGTCATATCACCTTTAAAACTAGTTTACCAAGCGGATGTTTACGGAGAAAAATTCGATTTAGCAAATTGGTTACACTCACACACTTCCGTTGCACTGAGACCCGCTAGATTCTCCGCTCTAATCAATTCGGAAGCTGCGAAAAAATAGCTTATTTCCGTTTTCAATTCTTGGAGTGAAAGTACTCCAGAACGACATAACGGGAGACAGAGAGACAAATGGTGGGTGGGAGGTAGTTAATAACAACGGCTGCTATTTTGTCAGAGTGAAAATAACTACGTCAGTAACACGACCCTTAATTACAATGTTACAAGCCTCAGTCTCGCGTTGTCGTCATAATCATAATTTGTGACGCAAAAAAAAAATCATCTTCAGAGGTACTCCATATTGACAATAAGATCCTTTCACCTTCTGACACCTTGCATTACACATATTTTACATTATCTCCTTCTTCTTCTTCCCTTTTATTCTTTTATTTCAGCAACCATCCTCCGCGGTTTGACATTTTACGGCAGCCCTGACACGTGACAGAAAATGACCTAAAATTAGTGCGGGCGTCGGAGGGTGCTGAGGCAAACGAGCAATGCTCGCAGTGCTAAATGTCTGTTATTAGAAAACTCGCCAGAAATAACGTATATAGAGCTTTGTTAAAAATTCTTTTTTGAATTTTCTTATCATAACTTACGCTTCAAGGTTACTTTTTTCATCACTCGAACGCCCGTTAAAATTCTCTTTCTTCTTCGTATTGTTACTGCTACTCAAAACTATTTTCGTGACAGATAAAATGAAATATATTCCTGACAAGATATCACGAAATGAAACGGCAAAATCTAAAACACAATAAATAAGCAGAATGAGACGGAAAATTCCTTTGTTTCCACGCACCATGAAACCCACTTTGAGCCGAAATCACAAACAAAACAAAACAAGCGGTTTCACATTTTCCGCCTGCATATTACGAGAAAACAGCTCCTGCACGTCGGTGCCTTTATTTAGTTCGGAATGAAAGCCAGCTGAAAGCGTGGCGGCCTATTTCTACCTCGGCATTGCAGCTGAGACGCTGGGGGAGAGTCTATACATAAAGCAATTTCTATAAATAAAACAATAAAGGGTAAACCGATTTATAAATCTTTAAGCATAAACACGGTAAATAAAAACCAGTAACATACGAATAAATAAACAACTAATAAACAAGTTACATAGTACAAGTATTTGAACTGCACGTTTACGAATTTCAGATTCACTCAATTTTGTTATACTTTTCTCCCTTCCTCCCTCAATATCTAATAACAAATACTACGAACAGATACCAAAAAATAACCAATTTAAATCATAAAAATACAAATATATATTTTTACACGTAAAAATGTAAATGAACTAATAATTTTTTTTTAAATCGGGCACATCACTTCAAGTGCACAGCCCTTACTTCTAACCTTCTCCACTCCTCCCAAACAAAGGGTGGTCGAGAAAAATAAAAATAATAATAAAGCTTTCCATATCTGAAATCGATCAAAAGCTCCTGAACGCAGTGGTAGAACGAAGCGTCAAATTTCACTCTATTATTCTCATTTTTCTTTATCCAGCGTTATGACAAAGGTGCCTCTTCACAAAATAACGTTTAAGAGACGGAACACAGACAAAAGGAGACGCCTCATCTTGAGATTTGACCTAACCCAACACTCTCCCGGCACCATGGAATCTCCTTGATATGGAATAAAAAAAAGGAGAAAAATATGGCATCCGGTTTTATGTTTAATCATGAATTAGTTAAAAAGGTAGGGATATTGTGGGTTTTGACATACGATTTCATGGAATAGCTCTACATCCCTCTCTATTAATGTACGTTTGGTAAGCATATACAAAAGAATTAATCTATTCCAAAGGAGAATATTCACTAAAACAATTATTCTAAGACTAAAATTTCGTGGTTTCATCTAATCCTAAGACAAAATAATGATTATGATATGCATAATCAAAGTACTCAAAGAAACAAATTCCAGTATTCTATTTAAAGTAACCCGTGAACCTAACTTATCAGCGCAAGAAAAATGACATAAGAATATCGGAAAGAGAAACAAAGCGTTATATAAGCTAGTAAGGCGTTCTTTTATTTTCAAGCACTCTTAGACAAACAAAAAACCGGAGGAACAATGAAAAGAGAATCGGGTTCATTGTGGGGTACAACATCAAAGTACCCATATCGACATTGTACAGGCACAAGACTTATGTAATGCTAGCGGTAACATGTACTGAATACTTATCATTCTCTCTATCTCTCTCTCTCTCTCTCCATATATATATATATATATATATATATATATATATATATATGTATGTATATGTGTGTATACATATTTACATATATATATATATGTATGTATACGTATATACTGCACATACATACATATATATATATATATATATATATATATATATATATATATATATATATATATATATGTATGTATGCACTATATACGTATACATACATATATATATGTATGTAAATATGTATACACATATATACATATATATATATATATATATATATATATATATATATATATATATATATATATATATATATATGAAGAGTGACAAAGTAAAGTACTCATGTGTGAGAAAAACTTACAGAACCAAGAGTAGAGAAATCGAATGGTCTGTGAATACTAAGTATACTAAGTACAGATGAACTCTATTCCAGCTGAATGGGAACCTTCAAGAATTCAAAGCATGCAATTCAGGTCATAGTCTCTATATGTACTGTAATAGCACGAAGCGTACACACACGTACACGCACATACACACACACACATACATATACGTGAATATATATTCAATCAGTAAGCTACAAACGTCCTTAATATCCAATTCGCTCTACCTCGGAAATAATATATTTTCATATATGTTACCGAAGGGGAATTTTTTAGTTTGTAGCTTACTGCTTGTATATGAATCACGGTGATGTGATGAAAAGTCGTGAATATATATGTAAACAAGGTAATATTTTCTAATACTGATTAAAAGATTTTTCTGTAAACTTTCCCATCATAGGCTATATCTTTTTGGATTACAGTTTTCTCTTCGAAGCATGCATGAGATTTGTTAAGAGGCTTTGAACATTAGTAGTTTTAGCAATCTTTATCCAAAAATGACCATTCATTCATATGCAAAGCTAATCTGTACTGAATAAATACTCAAGAGTACGTCGAAAATAAAAAAAAAAAACCACAGACACGAGAAGACTAGTAACACAAAAATAGAAACGATAAACTGACGAACAATTCCGTAAAGAAATGTAAATATTGGTAAAGCAAAAGCAGTTGGGAACTGATTAAGAAACATGAAGGCAAAGGGACACGACACCTGTTAGAGGACCTTCATGGAACTGCTGCAAGATGGCTTCACATTTATACTGGTAAATGACCCAGAAAGTCTTGTCGCTTTATCAGTATGATAGACATCCCATAAGCTCACTAACATTATGACAAGAAAACAAAGAATAACAATAAAAGTATGTCAGAATAAACCATATGAAGCATAGGATTATCACTATTACCTATGCAGATACGGAAGGCTTTGCGAACAATTCCTTCTTTCGCATAGGTAATTACATATGAATGTCAACCAAACAGGGTCATCGATAGTTACTAATACCAATTCAACTAAAACCATACTTTTGAGTCTTTTCAAAGCTGTTTAGAGAATATTCTTATCACTGTTTTTAAGTTTTTCCCTGCTTTACGCTCGTAGTTGCATGGTTATACGCATATACATAGTTCCAATAAACATTATGCATATGTATACATATATCTATATTGGACAAACAAAAAGAAATTCGTACCCTTTTAATCGAACACTATTCCCACCAGACAACCATGTACGCCTTTCCCCAAAGGGAGGATGACTTCTGAAGTCACACCCGTGGGGTACACTGATGCCTCTTACACTGACGTCCAGTAACACGTTGGACTTCCATGGAAACGAAAAAGGGTAATCGCTTCCAGCAACACCTACTCTAATGGAATATATATATATATATATATATATATATATATATATATATATATATATATATATATATATATATATATATATATATATATAAAGTCCAATCATTCAGGCCAGCCCTAGGAGAGCTGTTAATCAGCTCAGTGGTCTGGTTAAACTAAGGTATACTTTGTATATATATATATATATATATATATATATATATATATATATATATATATATATATATATATATATATATATATATATATATATATATATATATATATATATATATATATACGTTGAATACTAAATATTGCTCTTACAGAGATTGATTCCGGAACAAAGACGAGACAATGATTACTGCCACATTCCTACTATAACATCTGAACCGTGGATGAATCCTCTGTGCAAGAAAATTTCGACAACATTAGCAGCTTCGCACTCATCAGCAAAAGCTCATCGGAAACATATCTAAGTCCCCCACGTATAAAGCGCCATTCATTTCTACTATGCACACCCTCTCTAGTTTCCTGGATGTTGAAGGCCCTGTTTTCCAGTACCTCTGCACAGACCTTCCTTGGTCTATGTTCTCTTTATCCTTCTCAACATTTTATCATTTTACACTCTTCTCATCAAGCTATCACCCCCTGTCCTTCCCACGTGGCTTAATTCACGTGAGTCACCATTTAGCACCCTTCAGATTATTCTTATTTCACACGAACTAGGCAATTATTTCATCTTTACAACTACAACTTTTTTCTTTCAATAACATCTAATATCCGCACTTTCACAAAGGAAAGCTGGCTCAGCAGTCATTCACACATTCCAACATTCTCCCCTACAGGCATATCAAGCATCTTTCCAGTCTTTTTACACATCCTGCTACTTTTCTTGTTTCACCTTCTCATCTCTTCTTTCATCCTATCATCACCTGACATATTCACTCCCAAATGCTCACTCGAATCAATAACATTTACTCTTCCACAGTCTAGACTAAAACTTGTTGCTCCGCCTTTCTGGTTTCCATTTACCCTTGAGGCCTTACTTTGGTCTCATTTACTGCTAACATTCTATTACTGAAAACAACTTAAAGTCGCCCATTAGTGTCTGCAGTTTCTCTTCACTTCCCCATTCAGCAGTGTCATCTGAAAACATCAGCCATTACACACTCCCCCGGCACAGCTCGGGAAAACTCTGAATGACAACCAATAAACTCTACTACTCTCTCTCTCTCTCTCTCTCTCTCTCTCTCTCTCTCTCAACACCCGCTCTACTCTCACTCTCTATCTCTTTCCCTCTTCCTCCTCCCTAACACCCCCTCAACTCTCTCTCTCTCTCTCTCTCTCTCTCTCTCTCTCTCTCTCTCTCTCTCTCCCTTTCCTGTTATGGTAGTTGCTTCAACTACGTTGCCCAGGATTTTTGACATTTTATATTTCATCCCTTCTCACCCCCCATCCCTATCGGGGTTGAACTTGGACTTAGGGGCATCGGGAGTGTCACCATTCATCTCAGTGACCTCGAAAACTATGGAATAGACACTAATATCTGTCATTTTCTACGATATTTACATGTCACCCTCTTCCCAACCCAACCCCCTTTGGTTCCAGTGATGTCTTACCGCCACAGTATCCTGTTCTAGATAATATGTCATATGTATACCGAAATGAGGCATGAAAAATTTGTAGAGTTTATTTAGTTACTAAGTCTACAGGCAGAACCAGCCCCGCTTCAGGGAAGTCCTTCCCGCCCCCAACCTCCTTTAGTGCCCTTTGGTGCTAGTGATGCCTTACCCCACAATATCAGTTCCTCAATGGACAGGTGGGTACCGTTCTCAGCTAGCACTCTGCTGGCCCCGCGTTCGATTTTCCGACTGGCCAATGAAGAATTAGAGGAATTTATTTCTGGTGATAGAACTTCACTTCTCGCTGTAATGTGGTTCGG
>NC_089762.1:24618390-24630890 GCF_040412425.1 Macrobrachium rosenbergii
ACAAATTCCAAATTTCACATACGTATTCCGTCATACAAGTTCAGGTTAGGATAGTTCGGTGTACCACGTAGGTTACACACAAACAAACCATGACCATTAAAACATATATGTTACCAAATGCTTAAAATTCCACTTATAATTCTAATTATATATATATAAATAAATAATATATATATATATATATAATTACAAATGTAACTAATCAACACATGAGCACGTGTACCACAGATATAAATTTCTGACTCACATGTGAATCGAACCCAATTCTCTCAAACGAAAGGCCACGGCTGCTACTAACTGACCTACACACATCATGTATATGTGTATGTATATGTATATATATATATATATATATATATATATATATATATATATATATATACGTACATATATATATATATATGTATATAAATCAGTAAAACATGCCAAGGTAACGAAACCCAACTAGGAACAACATACAAATATGATAAACAAATTACTAATTCATTATGAGAAGGAATCTCTCAACCGTTGAAGAAAAATAGAGTAAACATATAATTATCACCGTCCGATTCCTTCACCGCGTTGCAAACTACTGACCACGTATACTGAGAATAAAAAAAAAAAAACTCGCAAATAAAGAGGAAGCTCTCTTAATCACAGTGACGACCCATATATGAACTCATGCTTGGAGGCAAAGGAACTTCTTTGCTCAGGTATCACTATTACACTGAAAATCGCTATCTCCGAGATGCATAACCATTCTTCTCGCTGTTCATTCAGTATTCCATTTCAGTTTTTATAATATTAGTTTTTACAGAAGGAGGATTTATGTATTCAAGAAAATACAGGATTAAAAAAAAAAGCAAACAATGCCACTGTGACACACAAAATCTATTTCTTTGCATGTCTGTCTAAGCATGTTTACTAAGAAATTTCTTGCACATAAAAAGGCGAGCTATTTACTTTTTTTTCCACAGGAAGGATAATGTGGAGTCTAGGTTTTCTCCATTTTAGCATAAATAAAAACTTAATATAACCGCACAATACACGTTCATGTTTTCACATAACTAAGACCTCCATAATTAGTATCCATAAACGGGAAATTTCATCGCAAAATATCAACAGTAAACATATGATGACCGAAGATGTAGTCTCCGAAAGTTCTAAGTGGCAACCTTTCGTCAATGAAATCAAGGAGACGCTCGTTTGTCTAGGGAACTTTCTATTAATCTTGAACAGCGGAAAACATAGCATGCGACTGTTGGTGGAAAGCTCGCAACAGACAGCAAACATCTCTTGGCCTTGCTGCGGATCAGTGCTTCCTTACAACAGGGTTAAGAGTAAACAAGGTATATGAAAACACAAGAAAGTAAGTAAATAACAATGATCAAATAAGCAAAACACGCAATTTTCCGGATGGAGTAATTACAACTAATAATTATTATAATTAAGAGAAAAGGCGAGGTTACCTTACTGTTGTGACAAAAGATAATTAAACTATTAAATCTTTGTGTGTGTGTGTGTGTGTGTAACTTACGTTTGGGTATCTAAAAAATGCCATATAAAAGACCTTCAGTACCCAATACCCTGACAACAAAACCTCCATTCTCCCTTTTAACCTTCCTTTTACATGGCAACCTTCACTATTCCATTCCATCCGCGAAAGGAAGAGAAAAAGAAAGAAACCAGTGCAAGAACAATTTGTTGGATTACCACACGAAACTTGCTGTACTACAAAATATGCCTGCTTCTGATGAACATATATGGCTGCTTTCTTTCTCTTTTCTTATATGTAAAAATATAATTTCGACATAAGCCGTTTCTCATAACAGAGGGGTGGCTCTAGACAAAAAAAAAGAACACAACAGTCACTGCCATATTAATATTTCAACTAATGAGTCATGGATGAACACCCTGTGCAGAACACTGCAGTTTTGAGCCGATGGAGCTGGTATTCTAGAAAAAATTTTGAATGTGGGACCAAGAAGAAAGGCAGAGGTGAATGACACAAGAATAGAAAGAGTTTGAGTAAGTTTAATAATGCTTCCGAAAGTGACTATTGAGGACGTAAGGAAAGCAATCAAGAGGCTGAAAAAAGGAAATATACCAAGAGTTGATGGACTTATATCCGAGATAATGCGGTGCGATGCAGATGGTGTGACTGAGTGGCAGACCACGGTCTGCAAGGTGTGTCTAGATGAGGGAAAGATTCTGAAATACTGTAAGAAAAATAAGAAATTCCTCTGTTAAAAAAATTAAGAAGTGATATAGGTGTCTAAAAATAATAAAGGCATAACATTACTTAATCTACTAGCTGTATGGTAGGATTTTGATTGATTCTTGAGGGTTTAGAGAAGGAAGGTGGTGTGTGGATCAGCTGTTTGTTATAATTCACGAGAGAAGTGTGAAAGTGAAAATAAAAAGATGAATGTGGTATTCATGGATCTAAAAAAAAAAAAAAATACTATGCTAAAATCGACAACGGCAGTGTGCAGGGTGTTGAGGATGTACTACGTAAAAGATTAAAAGTTCTTAAGTTGGAAGCAATGCTTATCTTAGAATACTCAAAAGGGAGAGAAGGGGCCAAGGATGTAAGAGAGCCAAATAGGAGAGAATGAGCCAAAGGTGTGGGACAAGAAAATGAATTGTGAATGGGGTCTGGAACAGCTGTGACTTGCTGATAATAAAATACTGAGTGGGGATAGTGACGAGTAACTGCAAAAACTATATAGTGAGAGCTCGACAGCATTTCCAAGTGGAGAGAGTTGAGAATAAAAGGATGGAGCCATGAAAGGAAGAATGAAAACAGTTATTCATATACATTTGGGAGTGAATATAACAACTGATGGCAGAATGGAAGAATGGGAGAGAAAAGGCTCGTGTGTGCATACGATTCGGTACTAACAGAATGTCCCTCGGTGTCAAGGTGGGATGTTAATGCCACGATCGTGACAAAGGTTAAAATAAGTTTGATAAGGTTTGTGGCAGTGACTGTTCAGGATGCGAGGAAGGCAATGAAGAGGATGAAAAACAGAGAGACTAGGAGCTGACAGTAATACTGAGTGGCTAACCAGAGTGTGTAAGGTATATCTAGACGAAGGACGGCCTCTAAAGAAATTAGTGAGAGTGGTTCATTTTCTCTCATGTAACGGAACACGAGATAGAGGTGAGGTAATAATTAAGGACATAACAAGGAAGAGGTATGGCATCATTTTTATTCAGAAAACATGACAGATGAGTTGAAACGGGAAGAATAGTGGGAACTTAGACAAGGAAGAGGGCGGGTGGATCAAGTGCTTGTTATAGAAGTTATGTCAGAGGTTAGAAAATAAGGGAAAAAGCTGAATACTCATAGCCCTAGAGAATGCTTTTGCCAGCATCAGTAAGGTTTTGAGAATGTATGGCAGAGAGGAGTAATTAAGCTTTTATGACAGAAGCAAAGCATGAGTCAGAATATGAAAATGGAAGAATGACTGGTTTGTTGTAAAAGTGGCTCTCTAACAAGGATGTATAATGTGTCCATGGTTGCTTAATGTCTTCAAGGATGAATGATGCAAAAAGCCACAGAAAGGAAATTAGATATCGGTGGAAAGAAGTGGACTAAGAAAAAGAGCTATAAATGAAGTATGGAATGGCTGATGTTTACAGATGATATGTTATCAATCTATATATATATATATATATATATATATATATATATATATATATATATATATATATGTGTGTGTGTGTGTGTGTGTGTGTGTGTGTTGTAATGGCCACAATGCTCTTTTAACTTTTCTAATTCTTCACTTTTGGATACGCATGTCACTATAAAGCCTTAGATCCAAATGCAAGATATATGAAGTAAATTCTGATGTCCGGTAGCGACAATCAAATCTGCATCCCGAGCAATCAGATCGACGTCACGTTGCCGGCCTGAACACGACAACATGAAAAGGATGTACAGTATATATATACATATATATATATGTGTGCATGTGCGCGTGTGTGTGTGTGTACAATGAATAGTAATTTTCCCGTTTCAAACATATTTTTATACATCTAAATATCAAGCGACAAGTTATCCATCAACTTCCAATTCACTTTACCTTGGGGATAATTTATACCTAATACGAATTCTATGAGCATGTCTACCTTGACCAGGATTCGAACCTATGCATTTCTGAGTTGACATGTGAGTAGCAGTGACAGTAACAACCTAACTGGTTAAAGCAGATGGGTTGTTACTGTAAATTATTTCTAAGTTAAAGTGAAATTGATAATGGGTTAGTTGTGGCTCAATATTTGAATACATATTTAGCCTATATATCATGTGGTCATCCACATCATGGAGTGGGGCCGAGCTGTTTTTCAAAAATAGGCTAACTGCCCTTACAGAAGAAGGGTTCTGGAATTTGCCATCGCCAAACATATGTAGACTGGGAATCGGATTTCACGGTCGGTTTAATACTACAACCCATTCTCAAGCAAGTGTTCCAGCGGATACGCCCACCAGACTCGACACAGGTGGGAGCTAACGAGGGCTAAAAACAACGACGATTGACCTCTTTCAATACCACCAACATCGTTCCCGTACCTGCATATACCGTATAAACAAGCTGGTCACTTATCAACTTTCCTGATTCACCAGTGATCATGATTGAAGACTGTCAATCTCAATCTGAATATATATATACACACATACAGTATATATATATATATATATATATATATATATATATATATATATATATATATATATATATATATATATATATATATATATATATATGCTAGATCACTTACACAATTGTTCTGTGCATTAATACAATTACAGAGTAAGGTGGGGTAAGAAGCTCCCTCGGAGCTAAACGGCCCCCCTTAGTATTTTCCTTCTTTCCCTCTTTCTCCTACCAGTCGCTTGCTAGAGTAGTCAGCGCCATCTCTTTCAACCCTCAGAAAGTAATGAAAAAAATAAAGTCGACGCGTGTTGGATACAGGACGACTTTTTTTGTTTTTGCCTCATTTACTCTAAGTTTTCAAGGACTTTGGGGTTGCCTAATTAAATAGTAATAACTGCAGAGTTAACTTTATGGTTATTGAGGTTACTATAAGGTGTCTACATTACATAGCATTCGGTTTTTGTCAGCTTTCTTAACGCCGCCACTAACATTCGGTTATACCTGCACAGTTATGCCTGCACAGTCAGCCTGCGCAGGCAAAACTGTTCAACCCACTAACATGGTATAACTGAAAGTATGTGGGTTCAGTTTTGCCTGCACATGCCGACTGTGCAGGCATAACTGTGCAGGTATAACTGAACTTTAGTGGTGGCCTTTACATGTTGGGATACCAGTGACATCTCAAACATAATGATAACCCCTCAGGTACAGTGGCCCCCTCTCTCCCTGGGGTAAAAAGCCCAGGGGTTGCGTTTTACCCCATATATGGGTAATATGACGTTGAATGTGATTCATATAATTTGTTACTTCAATGAAATTTACGATGGTTTTCTGGATTCAGAATCAACATGCTACGTGCATATAAGAGGAAATCAACCAGGGCTTTTTGCAGGGAGAAAGCTCTACAGAATCCTCTCCAGGTAATTCTTCATGGGGAGAGTTTAAATCTGCCTCAGAAATTATGTAGTGCATTAAGACGCCTCAGGTTGACACCTTCTTCATATATCGTGAAGTTTTTGTTAACAGAAATTTTATTCCACGACAAATACAGAATCTGGATGAAACTGGAACTAAAAATGTTCAGAGGCCTTCTGTTAATGCAGTTGTAGGTCTAGGGTTCGAGAGCCATAGGGAAAATGACCAACAGTCTAATAGGAAAAGCAATTCCTGTTTAATGTGCAATGAATGCTGATGGTAAATGCGGTCCTCCAATGTTTGTTTTTGCAACGAAAAGGTTTTCTGAAGCTATTTTGAATGGAGGATCACCTGGATGCATTGCTCCATGCACCTAAAATGATTGGAAGGATGCTGACTACTTTAGAGAATGGCTAAGTCACTTGAGTTATATGCCAGACCTATTAAACAAGACATGCATATTTTAATCTTGGATGGTGATAACAAATGCTGTGAAAAGAATCTCACAGTCAGTTTGACGTAACACGAATATTCGCCACTGCGTACAAGAAAACAGCTACCATGAATAAGCTGTGAATGGGTTTAGAGCAGGTGGTTTATGGTCCTTCAATGGCAATATATTTACTGATGATTTTGTAGCTGCAAACTTGACCGAGGAAGAAACCCTAAAGCTTCAGTCTACAAAGAGGCCAACTGACAGGAACATATATGAGACAATGGGTGTAATTAATGCAAAAATGATCGCCACAGCAACAGGTTATGAAAAGATCTCTGAGCCAGCACGGAGTCCCAAACCTGGAACATCAAAAGAAACTGAAATAAAGGAAATTCTCTTGAGTCTTTGTAGCCAACCAAAACTTAAGCAAAAGCGAGAATGAAAACGGAAAGCAGAGATGGTGAATAAAGTCATGTCATCACCACAAAAAGTGCGACTTCTCGAAACGAAATCGTCAAAGTCATCTTCCTGCGCAAAGAACGCAACAGAGCATCGAAGAAGAAAACTCTACCTCTAGCTTCATCTGATGATGAAAATTGGCCTTGCTAGGTGTGTGCCGAGCCATTTGCCACCAGCAGGCCATCGGAAAAATGGATTGAATACATGTCTTGCCAAAACTAGGCACACAAGGAATGAACATCAGGAACCAAACGTTACATATATGTCATAGTTGTGAGTCTGATTTCTAATTTTTCTAAGTTCATTATGCAATTTTGCTGACCACAAACACTTTCACATAAGAAGAAATGTTTAGTTGCGATGTTTTCTTCCCATTAAGGGGCACAGGCTTATGCTCACATGTTATTATGGATGCTTTTAATAAAGGAAACATTTATTGTATTTATAAATGTAAAAAAAAATTCTAATAATTCATAATAATACAAGAAAAAAGAATGCTTAGTTCCATTTTTACCCAAAAAAGGAACCTATACTGTTTTATTCGTGTTCTGGTGCAAAGAAACATTGTAATAAAAACATGGGTACACTGATATAAAAGGAACGATCAAGTTTCCTTAATGTCTGTTATGATTTTTCTTGTGATATGTGTAATGGGGCAAAAGGCCTACTTACGGGGCGTTTTATCCTAAATTTGGGGCAAGACCCCTTTTTGATTTTTTATTCATATTCAAAGTCAATTTTCATAAAGTTAAAGGTATGATAAGTTGGTGTAAGCTTTAAACGAAACTCTTCATCAATTTTCTACCCCATAAACTGTGGCTCTCAGAATGCATTCTTCCTTAAGGGGGGCTTCTCACCACACTTACCATACATACATACATACATACATACATATATATATATATATATATATATATATATATATATATATATATATATATATATATATATATATATATATATATATATATATATATATATATATATATATATATTATATATACCTCTAACTTCGAGTTTTCAGGAAAGGCTGTATGCATTTTATTAAAATATGCCGACGTTTCACAACTCCTCATAGTTGCAGGCTGCAAACAGCGAACATGGCAATCAGTAAATTAAAATTAAAATCACAAGTCAGAATTACAATTACAATAAAACGGTCAGAATAAAATGACTAAAACCTATCCTAAAAGAACAAGTAAGGCTAACAACCTATTAAAAACAAACTACTGCACTCGCATTGAGTATTACAAAAGAGAGAGAAAATAAATAAATAAATAAACATATCAGGCAATAAACAGTATATTAATTTAATAATAATAGATTCATATTGTTAAATCATTTGCTTTTTGTACTTGTCCTATTACATTTATTTTCTATGAATGTTTTACATATCTTCGAGTGATTCCTGATATTAGACTGTTCAGGGCTGGATAATCTGAAAAGCTCCTCTATATCGATGCGAACCCGCAACAGCCTCTAGTACATCCGACATAGATCCCACTACATCTGGGGCACTTGTACTTATATATACATATATATATATATATATATATATATATATATATATATATATATATATATATATATATATATATACTCTGTAGACACCCTCAGTTCAGGAGAGAACTTAATGGAGACCTAGTCACTACCGTACTTATATACAGTATATGTATATATATATCATATATATATACATATATATACATGTATACATACACACACACACACACACACACATATATATATATATATATATATATATATATATATATATATATATATATATAAGTGGGTCAAGAAGTCACCAACAGCGCTGAAAGAGTATTTCTGAACACCGTTTGGCAAACGTTTCGAGGATCGTCATTCTGATTTCTTTCAGGCTGTTTTCTCACCTGTCTGAATGGCAAAACTAATCATCGCCACTAAATTTATGGCCAGCTACACAGAGCGAGGACATGCGTTGGCATCAGACCACCTTAATCCGAAGCGAAAACAAACGACCAACACTTCTGAAGCGAACAGCGATGAAAAGCGCTGGGAGAGAGACCATCCAAGAGGACAAGGGAAGGGAGATGAAGGGATAAAGTCAGTGAGAGAAAGTTATAGTGTTATAGCTGAATGGGAGGGGTGAGGGTGGGGGTTGTGTGGATGGGAGTGATATCGGAGGGATGTATTGATTACAAGAGTAGTTCACTCAGGTTCGTCAACCTTGAACTATGGAATGTCTAAAAATTTAAGGACTGGTTTTATATAATGGTGCTCTTCTCTTTTAAAAAAATGCATCAATTGTATAATTGCGGGTACACCACTACAACTCAATATTCATACACTTCATTGCATAGATATAACAGTAAAATGTCACTCGCAAGGTTCATACGAATCTCGCATAATTTTCTGAGCACTGCTGAATAGTGCACTCGGAAAGGGATGTTTCTAATTCGCAGGTCTAAACAACTAATCTCTCTCGGGGCTCCCTCAAAATCCGAACAAAAGACAAGAAAATATCATAACCAATAATTATGCCCATAATAAAATCGATTCCCAAAGAGGGAAGTTAAACCGTAACTCATAATAATAACAATTCTGAAATGCTGCTACGACAGCTAAATATAAAAATTAATTATGTACAAAACAACAAAACTAGACGTTGGTTGGTTGATTTGGATTGGACTGGCTTATGCCAGCACAGCCTCTTGCCCTTAGGCAAAGTGTGGTAAGATGTACAATTAGAAAGAAATCTCCGAGAGCGAATATACATGAAAAAACTCATTAATCTGCATTCAAATCTCTTTACCAACCACTCATCGCAATTCCACTCCATCTATCTAAAACCTTAAGAGGTTTCTCGTGGACAAACACAAACTAACAAACATGGGCGAGCACATAACCTCCGTCAAACTTCTTTGACAAATGTGTTAATAGAAAAAAAGCAATGAAGAGACCAGAATCATAAACACAGGCTCCTTGAGGCCTCATATAGTGGTTAGGCTTAACAATGGTAGCGGTGACGACACCGCAGCTACAGTATATGAGGCACTGGGGATTATTACATAAACTCCATACATGATCCATCTCATAGTGGTTTCGAAAGATTAAGATCCTGTACAATTATTTACCGGGATCTACAGGACAAGTCATTTGCAGTATATGCCAAGCAAAACAGTTGTAAAATCAAACTAATAATAATAATAATAACAATCGGCTGATAGAATACTACCGCCATGTCCACTTACCAGTCAATAAATTCTTCTTTAATGTAGATCTAAAATTCATTTGTAAATCATACTATTACCTGAATAGTCTCAGCATCCCATACTTTTAGGAATACTCTTACATTTACTTTATATTCGGCATTTAAGAAATAAAAGTCCCTGTTCGTAAGAGGACAGGATGTCTATAATACAAAACCTAATTTTAATAAACTAAAGATGAAAATTAATGAGAATTAAAATTACACTGGGGATAAACTTAACCACAATTAACGAACTTTATACATTACGAGTGTCAGTTTAAGACAAAATAAAAACAATAAAATCCTGAAACAAAGTTGGGTCACGGCCACTAGAGACGGGACTTCCTACATGAACTGAGAGGGACAAAAACAGCCCTAGGCCAGTCCCTAAGTCCCTTAATAGCCAAGGGAAATAACATAAACAGCCATGGAGTCCGCCTGGATACAGCCACTTTGAAGGATGACTGGCACCGCAAGAGGGAGAAGTGGAATGGAATATGCTGGAGGATAAACTTGAGGGTCACAGTTTTACAATCCATTAAAGAGAGACAGATGACGAAGAGCAGAATATACGAGAATTGCCATACGAATAAAATTCACACACAAAAAAAAGCACGTCAAAGGTAGAGAATAATAGATAAAATTTCACGCCTTTAAAGACAAATTGCAACCCATGTTGTGCTTTGGAAAGTTAAGAAATCCACAGTTTTTAATATTAAGGTAATTTAAATAAAAAAAACAAAAAAAAAAAGAATACCAGTAAAAACAAAGATCGGACTGTTACAGATGAGCGTGGCGCTGTGCTCTCCCGACCGTGTTAATCCGTGCCCAGTTATCTTGGCTTCCGGCAATAGCGGACTTTGCATATAGGTATATTTAGCTCTTAAATTTCATTTAAGCAGTAAACATATGTTCACTAAGTTTCACTACTTCCCATTTTTACTTATTTCCATGAAAACGTAGACAAGAATTAAAACTTACTATATAAAAGAGAGAGAGAGAGAGAGAGAGAGAGAGAGAGAGAGAGAGAGAGAGAGAGAGAGGTAAAATGCAGAACTACATACAGGCAACAGTATACTTTCGCGCTTTTTCCCCCATAAAATGAACTTGAGTATCAACTGTCACTCTGTGACTCTGCTATGCTGGAAATGTCACTTTCTTTCTGTGCTTTTCCTCCTGTGACTATTTCCAACCACCAGAACTTCACGCCTCTCTTCCCATGGAAGACGAGCATCGTCAGGAATCTTAATGATTAAATTTTCATTGCTAAGACACCTCTCTCTCTCTCTCTCTCTCTCTCTCTCTCTCTCTCTCTCTCTCTCTCTCTCTCTCTCTCTACTTTGTTGACGAAGAAGAGTCCATTCCCCTTGATAAAAGCAAGGCAAAGGAACTTTTTTATGAATTTAGAAAATCAACGTCATGCATTTTGAAAGGCGTAGAATGATACCATGACCTTTTGAAAGAAAAAAAAAAGCTTTCTTTTTGGTGACTAACCCTCGCAGAATGTAAAGAATGTACACTACATCCGTTTGAATAAAGTCAAATAGGGGGATGACACGTTTTCTGCACAAAGCACTGAAAGATTCAGAAAGGCTAGAAAAAAAAACCTGTGCATCATTTTTTCTTTTGTGAACAGCATCAGACAGGAAAAAGGAGGCATGTAGCTTTGTAATGAGGTACAGTGGTCGCTTTGACAAAAATTTGGAAGATATGAAGCTACTTGTTTTACAGTGAGATTAAAGTTGAAGCCTCATCACTGGAAGAACGAAGCCACATTATCCTCACACATTATACTGAAGAATGCATACTGCCATTCATAACACTTTACATAATGTGATTGCGCTCAAATATAATCATATATCTTGATGAAAATGTTTCAAATTAGACTATGATATATATTTTGTTTGTTGAAATAACAAAATTCAGTTACGCAAATCTAATGATAAGGTTTTGGCAGAATTTTATTCATCCTGGTAAGCACTCTGAAGATCAGTGATCTCAATAATCGCTTCTGAGATCTAGAAAAAAAACACTAAAACATGAGCTCTAAATTGAGCTGTGACCTTGAAAACTTAATCGAGGTAAAAAATGTCGCGAAATATAGATGATTTAACCCCTAAGTACTCACTCATTTCCATCAAAGTAACAGGAAAATAAAATTTTGGCCATTAACTCGAGATATAACCTTAAAATAAACTGCGTAAAAATATTTCGGCTAAGCAATCACCAGCCACCCAATGTACCTGCCTAACAAGCTTTATCAAAACCAGAAAAAATAAATGTTGACTTTTAAACTGACCATTGGCCTTGAAATAGGCCTAAATAGGTTACAGTAAAACTGTAAAAATAATAACCTATCCCCCAATGAACCTACAGTACTTACCAAGTCAGAGAATAATAAAACCCTGTAAAAAGAATATATTTTGGACTTCAGAGATCTAAAGCTTAGAAAAAATCTCTTATGAAAATAATCAATGATCACCAAGGTATCTCCCTACCAAGTTTTACAAAATATGAGGAAACTAAATTAATATATATACATTCACCTGTGATCTCGAAAACAATTCATGGCCAAAATGCTATACATAAATCGGTATATTTGACATGCTGTACAATTTATGAGATATTTTTAAACTGACCTGTTTCTTTGATAAATCGAAAAGATACTACCATCTTACAGTGAAAAAAAAAAACATTAATAAAACTATAAGAAAGCTGTAATTTCACCTTCAGGACTTACTATTTTTCCTAACCAAGCTTCTAAAGATCTGGGTATACCGGCTACCTAGCAACGGGCCCTACAGCTTAT
>NC_089762.1:24635890-24683390 GCF_040412425.1 Macrobrachium rosenbergii
TTCTTTTTTTTTTCCTGTGCTGATAAAGACTGCGATTCAAATAGCTTTCATTTATTGCCCTGATAGTGATTACGATTAAACTGAATTTGTGTGTGTGTGTGTGTGTGTGTGTGTGTGTGTGTGTGTGTGTGTGTGTGTGTGTGTGTGTGTGTGTGTGTGTGTGCTGCCTAACGATGTCAATAGATTCCGAAATAGGCCTGTATGTTTGTTTGATATTCTCGTGAATTTTCCTTTGGTTTTAAACCTTTCCTACGGGAAGAACGTAAAGTAGTTTATACTATGGGGCATGGTGTAGCATTAACGAACCTGAACTGAAGACACCTGAAAATTACCCATTCATGGGTTACCTGTCTCTGGGAAGAAAGGAAGGAACGGGTTGGTTGTGGATTGACGTAGTATAATCAATACAGCAAGACACTTTCTGACTCGGGTCTACTGCGGACACTAGGCTACTTATCAAAACGAATATGTGGTAGTGCTTAGTTGGGATGTAGGATAAGGGTAAAATACATTCTCAAAGGAAAAAGCACATGAAAAGGATGTGAAAAGGATACTGGTACCATGATCCCTTTCAGGTTGCTGCTTCACGGTTTAAAACGATGCAGGAATGTTGATGGAAAGTTCCCGCGATAGAAGAGAACTACACAATCTCACGGCTCAGGTTTAAAGTTATAATATATATATACATATTATATATATATATATATATATATATATATATATATATATATATATATATATATATATATATATATATATATATATATATATATATATATATATATATATATATATATATATATATATATATATATATATATATAATATAAGGAAAGAACAGAAAGAATAGCTTTTAGGTTTTTAATCCATATTATTCTACTTCTAAGTCCCTGTTTCCTGAATGTTATGCATCTAGTAGTCTTCAAAAACAGGGCAATTCCTTGCTAAACACTGCGGATCTTTTGCGGCCGTTTTACCGAGGCTATTTGCTCAACAAAAGACGACCTGTGAACTAAAAATAATTAAAACATTTTGGCAGCGCCCACTAACTATCGCCGAGTTTGCATGCAAAACTGCGGTTTACTCGGCGCATTTAAACGTACTTTAGGGACGATGACCCTTCCGGTTACGGGTGCATATGGCGAATTCTCCCGAAAAATGAAGTTGGGACTCCGAGGAACCTGAGCAAAATAGACTTATGAATGTGCATTCTGATTCCAATACTTTTGTTTCGAATATAAACGTCGTCTAGCGATAAAAATATTTAACCGAATTAATTATACCTGCTTATCTCACACTGGGTTTTTATTGAGCCTGAACTGGAAATAAATTGTGATGTGCTTTGTTTGCGTAGAACATTCAGTTATCTTTTATTTGATTTTAGAAACAGGCACTGGTACATCTTCAACGAGAGAGAGAGAGAGAGAGAGAGAGAGAGAGAGAGAGAGAGAGAGAGAGAGAGAGAGACGGTAAGCTTCTCATGCCGGTATTGCTTTTGGATATAGCACATACTCTGTAGCATATCTGAATAGTTTCTTGTCATCTAATATGCACCCTTCCTACACAAAACAATTCCATGTTGGATGTTTATGAGCTGCTCGTAAGAGCAAGAACGGTGCTGGCACAAGGCCAGCTTAATTTAACTACAACAGCAACAACAACAATAACCAAGTCTGAGTGGCCCTGCCGCTAAAGGTTATAGATCTGCGGCGACATTCCTCCGGCATTCCTCATACTGTGACGTAGTTTTCTGGTTATTGGCTGGGTTAAGTTGCATTCAATTCTTACCTGAGAAGTGGGGAAGGAAAGCCTGAGAATGATTATTCAAGACCCATAATGTCCAGTCCGGTTTTGAAGGCAAAAGCTGTATAAACACAACTTAATGAGAACAGTTCCTTTAATGCATTTAAAGCTTCCTCTTAAGTTCGACTTAGTAAAGTGAACACATTCTACAGTGAGAATCGAAAAGAAGAGGTGCATTGTAGATGTGGTCCGCGCAAGTCAGAAGCTAGGCTGTTGATGACGTCACTGGGCCGTCTAAATTCTTTTATCTGTTGTTGATGTATAGATATTCTAGATGCAGTTATGAAAATGAACAGAGTGACGATACAAGTACTCTAGCGCTGTTGCTGCAAAGACAAGATCCAAGAGATGAAACTGAGAACTTCTCTCGTGTTTGAGCAGGGGAAACTCGCGTGTTTTAGAGCTATTTAACAAGGTCTTGCAGGACAGGGTTCTTGGGGAGCAGGTAGCAGTATTATGCCTTGTGTTGACCAGGCTGAAGTTACCTTCCGGGTACGTCGGTCGTTACCGAGGATATCCATCACTTGCATGTTATCCATATTTTAGGATTCTTTTATATCTCCATGATTTTCTTTTTCCCTTTTTATTCTTTCTATTACACAAATAACTATTATAATCCGATAGGCATCCGTGTTTCAGATTCGTAACTGAATTTATAATATTTTTCTATGCAACATGCTTGGTTACAACTACTGTTTTGCACTGTTGTGCTTTTAACTCTGAAGAACCCAATATACTTTAGTATTAAAATCATGGGTATATGAAAGTGTTCTGTATTGTCTTATACATACAGTAATACATACATAGCCTATAGGCCCTATGTGTGTATGTGTATTAGCTATTCCAAATGCTGTCGATCTGTAAAGTATTTTCACAGAGTAGGATGAACATTATCAAAGATGCAAAACTCGACGTAGGTTAAAATCTTATCAACGTAGATTTTTCATATCCTTTTTTTTTTTTTTTTTTTTTTTGCCGGTATCCAAATGCCAACTTGAAACTTAAAACTTACAAAAGCTGATGATGTAATTCAATTAGTTCACTAAAAGCTGCATTTACAATATTAAGTACTAAAAGCTGCATTTACAATATTAAGTGAAATATTTACATGGTAGATCATCACTGTGCGTTTTGATATGTTAAGGATTTAAGATATAATGCGTTCTTTGCTTTTACATCAAACCAAGAAGAAAAGGCTTCATCCTTGAACAGTAAACTCTTGATACTATGCTCAAATGCCTTGTCCATTTGCTTTAGTTTTTATGAATTTTGCCTACTGTGTATTTATGACTATCGTTGTCTGCTGACTGATTAACTTTTACTGCTATATATTCCACTACGTTACATGATAATTCTCTCATTCTCTTCTTCACAGCATTGTTTTTCTCTTTTTCATCTGTGGGTTTTTTCCAAAATTCTATGGAGTCTACACCAGCATATTCAAGGTCTTTTAAGAGGGTTCCATTATAAATAACAGTAATATAACTGAAAGGAGGAATTATTTTCAGGAATTCTATATCATACAGTAAGAAAGAAAGTTAAACAGAACCAAAAGTCAAAAATGACATTTGGTTTTGAGTAGATTATAAATATTATCTCTTTGCCCTTAAGAGGAAATGGATGTTAACACCAGCTGGGGTCTCGAGATTGAAATTAAAACCTCTGCCTAGAATTCTAGATATTTATTCTGTTTTATACGTGCGCGCGTATATATAGAGAAGCGGTGAGATAGATATGTCTGAGGTTTATATGACTACGCCAATATCAACTTTTGGAAATTTTACCATAATTTGACAATCAAACTATCAATATATGCCTTTGATTCTATATACAGCATATACAAAAAGAGAGGGGGTTTTATTATTATTCGAAAAGAGCTAATACCGAAATACAAGACTTCAAGCAATAGAGTGACCATATAAGGAAAAAATCCTTTTTTTTTCTTATTTTTAAACCATCACGCACAAACGCATATTCATTGCGGTATATATTCATCATGATACAGGGTATAGCCTAAATGTGGGTGTGGTTGTGTATGGATGTTAAAAATATGCGAATCAGTAGCTATTTCCATACCTATCAATTATAACGAAATTTGTTTGCTGCCGTAATAAGAGAGAGAGAGAGAGAGAGAGAGAGAGAGAGAGAGAGAGAGAGAGAGAGAGAGAGAGAGAGAGAGAGAGAGAGTTATAAAGGTCTACATAGGAGACGTACAGGAAATCATTAATAGAGATCCACTTAAAAAGTGAAAGGAGACCCATCTTTACTAAACGTAATGTTAATGCTGTTCTGTGCTGTGCTACTAGCCCGATTCTTAGTCACTATAAAGCAGAACAGGAACATAAACGCGTGCACTTGCACACACTAGCAGACACACAAACCCCCCCTCCCACCAAACAACATAAGTGCACACACACACACACACACACACACACACACACACACACACATATATATATATATATATATATATATATATATATATATATATATATATTAAATATAAAAGCAGTAAGTCGTACTTCTCAGAAATGTGAGGTGAGATCCACAATGAAATGCATGTTACAAAACATAGAGCATTAAAAAATTATATGTACTATGCTTTGTACATATATATTTTTAACACACTGCTATGTTTTGTAACATGCTTTTCACTGTGGACTTTACCTCTCTCTCTCACACACACACACACACATTCATATATATATGAATATATATATATGTATACATATATATATGAGTATATATATATACACGCATAGACATATACACACACATATATATATATATATATATATATATATATATATATATATATATATATATATATATATATATATACATATATACAGGTATGGCCAAAACATTTCAAAGGGCACAAATAGAAATACTTAATAACACACTAACACACAGATATATGTAGTATATATATATATATATATATATATATATATATATATATATATATATATATATATATATATATATATATATATATATATATATATATATACACATACATACTACATACATACATACATACATATATACAGGTATGGCCATAACATTCCAAAGAGTAGAAATAGATATATATACACACATATGTATGTACGTATGTACGTGTATATATATATATATATATATATATATATATATATATATATATATGTGTGTGTGTGTGTGTGTGTGTGTGTGTGTGTGTGTGTGTGTGTGTGTGTGTGTACAATAACCGAATTATCATTATTACCGGCATACAAAGAACAATCAGGCTCTGACAAATGCATAATTATCATTGCTACACAATTAAAAAAGAACGTGCCAGTGTTGTCATTAATGCATTAGACTCTCCTCCAATAGAACAGATAGTTAATTCACATAAAAAAGGAAACAGTAAAGAGAAATCAAACAGAAGGAAAAATACCTCGTAAAAAAATTAACAAATCAATGTTAATTAAACAGTAATTACTACGTACGTAATTTTAGCAAAGTCCTGTTCGAGGCGCACAGCTCAGTACAGTAACAGCACTTTACAGGCCCTATTTTAACATTTTCCTCACTAGCATCTATGACTGTCGCCATAAGGGCTCTTCTAATTTTCCTGCCAAAGGAATGAAATGCCTCTGGTATTGGGAATTGTGACACCTGAGAACCTCAGCACTAGAGATATGGATGCTGACGCTTTGTGAAACGAGCAACTCGCTCGCTCCACAGGCACGAGAAATAGGATTTATGGCATTTTACGGAAAACCAAACTTCTACGGAAGCGAAACGTAAAATAAAAAGATAAAGGAACTCTACAAAGTACAGGCCGAAATTAGAAACTGAACTGATCTGGGATCATTTCTTCACGTAATACTTTGTACACTGGGGAAGAGAGAGAGAGAGAGAGAGAGAGAGAGAGAGAGAGAGAGAGAGAGAGAGAGAGAGAGAGAGAGAGAGAGAGAGAGAGTAATGAAACCATAATCAACAAGCGATGACATTACGTCCTACCATTTAAACTAGAGGAAGCTGCACATAATGTACCGGTACGTCAGCACATTACATAGGCGTCTTTGCCCATAAGAAATTATGTTACTTCTCATAATGATTAAGAAAATATGAGCAAAACATTAACATAAAATTATTAACAAAATATGATACAACAAAATTTTCAACAAAATATCATATTATGAAGAATTATTAAAAGTTTTTGCCTGCCTTCCCATGGACCAACCTTCATAAAGGTTTTCACTGCGTGTCTGATAAAGACATCCTTAACCATTTAAATACTTTATGTGATAGTTATGAAAACAAACACCCCAATTTGCAAAGATCATCAGCAAAAAAGTTCCAAAATTTTAATAAACATACCCAGTACACACACAGTGCTTCAATTGGTCATGCTCATTTTATGAAGGAATGAGGGTTCATAGTATGAGTTTCCTAAAAGTTTTAATAAACCATAAATCAAGGTGGTAAGCCGTGACTGATAATGAAACACGATAATGAATCTTTATTATATATTTCAATTTACTGACAGGTAAAAGGTACAATGAATACAGCAAGCAAGATACGTACAATGCTCCTGACTTCAAGTACCAGAGAGAGAGAGAGAGAGAGAGAGAGAGAGAGAGAGAGAGAGAGAGAGAGAGAGAGAGAGGAGGAGAAGAGAGGGAACAGAGGACAAACAAATTTGGGTCACAAACATAGTCCACGATGAATCCAGAGCTTAGCGGTGCCCCACTTGTTAAACGGAGGTCAGAAACCTTTGCACGCAAGTTTGCATAAGCTAAAAACATTCGCAAGGTCATAACGTGACCTCAAAGATGAAAATAAGAATGTCTCGGAAAAACATATTGTTTTCGGTCGGATTTACTTCTCTAGGTCAGCTAAGACTAATCTCATGTCCTTGTCACACTAACTCTCTCTCTCTCTCTCTCTCTCTCTCTCTCTCTCTCTCTCTCTCTCTCTCTCTCTCTCTCTCTCCTCATAGAAGTCATTCATCCCAACTATCTCCATATGATCTTCAACAAAAACTATATCATCTTCTCTTTTTCATAAGAGATACGGCAACCGTATAACTCTACTCGCCCAGCAAAAATCAATATTTCTGAAATCCTATTTTCTCTCTCAAAAGGCTGGGAGAGGCACACGATCACTTACCGGAAGCCCCTCTCCAGTCCATCTGCTTATAATGTAAGTGATCAGGATGAAACACCAGCTAGTCAATTCTTGACGAAAACGAACACACGTGGATACATAAAGCCTACCGCATTTTAAGCGTTAAACTATACAGGTATTTCATCACAGCATATCGCCCACTGCCGTACTGCAGTCAAGAAAATATTTAACTACTGCACCAGTTCTTTACTAATATACTCTAAAAATAACCTAATATCAATCATTCAGAGGATAAGTACGCACATGAAAAGTAGTACATCAGAACCACGAGTGGCAACTTAATTGTCATTGGTGCGTCGTGCATAATGTAACAAAAGAAAAAAAAAAAAATTCATAAGCAACATTTCAAAAAATGAATAATGACTTTCTACATTATCCTTATCCACCTCAGTTTCAAACCTTAGTAAGGATAACGAACTCGAAAGTAAACGACTTTTATCCTCCAAAAACTGGGAGGAAAAACTGAACTTCAAAATAACACGAACGACGAAATGTTTCAAATTACATTTTGAAACATTAAAAAGAGTACTGGCCTATAAAATACCTACCAGTTCAGAGCGAGTCTATGGATAATCAAAGAATCACTAAAGGTCCAACAAAGATTCTTAAACCCAAAAATAAAACAGAAAATATGGCGGTAGAAAATATAAAAAAAAAAACTATTTTTTTCTCATATACAAGGAAATCTCACAACATTAATATAGAATTAGTTTCCTGAACACTAACAGCTCTCTCATCGCATCCCTTCAAGGAATATGTGATCTCATACCAGCACAAAACACCTCAGTAGAGTATATCAACTCCCGATAAAATTTATTTTGCAGACTTTTGAATTGCGACATTAAGTTCTCGAAATAAATGACTAATGGGGAAATCGAAAAAGTTACTGTATTCCTGTAAAGAGAAATACCCAACCCCCTCCCCATCTCCAATGGAAGAATCATTAACAAATCAAGACGACAACAAGCGTTAATCACTCCAGCGTCAGCACGGTACAGAGCCCAGTTTAGCGATGGTATACCAAACTACTATCCATTTCAGGGACCGCGAGTCAACGTTTTTCTCAAATATCTTTCAAACTAATTATTTGATCGGAATGGTACTTTGACACAGTGTACAAGACACCCGCTAATTTTTAGTAATGTAGTGCATTGTCAAATGGTGTTAGTTAAGGCGTTTACTCTTGACTTTTAAACGTAAAGTCGAATGAGTCAGCAGGACTAATCTACGCGATCAAAAGTGGGGGCGGAGATGGGAAGGCCCGGAAAGTGGGATGAAGAGGGGAAGGGAGAGGGAGGGACGGGATGGGGATAAAGGGCGTTCGAATGTATAGTTCGGCGATGCTTGGCAACACCATGGAAGTCAAGAGTAAACGCCTTAACTAACGCCATCTGACAATGCATTGTATTACCAAAAATTAGCGGGAGGTGTCTTGTACACTGTCAAAGTACCATGGAAAGATATTTGACAAAAACGATGGCTTGCGGTCCCTGAAATGGATGGTCAAGTCTAAAGAATTCATTAGACCTTGATACCAGACCAATCAATCTCTCACCTACACTTTCCATTCTCCGATCAAATATACTTCCGATCTCTCTTTAACCACTGCTTTTCAACCTCATATATTCTCAGAACACCCGAAGCCCATCCCTTCATATTCTATTATAAGCTTTCAACCAACAGAATCATGCACTTTCCTCCCTTTACTTTCAATCTTTTCCCATGAAGTGCTCCATAGAAATCACGAACCGTACACCCTTTCTCCTGTCTAAAACTCACGCTGCTTTCTTTATCAAGATTTCTTCATTCCTCTGTCTTACTTTTTCAGTCATATTTCTTTCATACAACTTCCATACTTCCATATATATATATATATATATATATATATATATATATATATATACTATATGTATATATATATATATATATATATATATATATATATATATATATGTGTGTGTGTGTGTGTGTGTGTGTGTGTGTGTGTGTGTGTGTGTGTGTGTGTGTGTGTGTGTGTGTACAGTATATTTACTGAAAACCAAAGGGGCAACACAGTGTAATGCTGGGCTGAGGAAAGAAACAAATTTACACAGGACAAGAAACAAACCACTAATGGAAACAACCCGATATTCAATTTGGGTCTGCAAACGTGGGATCATTCATCCCCATGCAAGGGTTCGTCAACTGCAGAGCCTTCTTTTTGGTTATCTTTTATTCTGATCATTCTTTCTTTTCCTCTCTAACCTTCCAATTCGATTTTTTATTTCTATTAATAATGTATAAAGGAAAGTGTTGATCATATCTTCCATCAGCATTATTTAAAGTGATCTTATACTCCTATTGGAGAATGTTTATAACTAAAGGATTTTGCGTTTCCCATTATTAAGTTATCAAACATATACAGAAAAATATAGTATACCTGGAATTCGCTAACAATATCAAAATACAAAATCTTTCACAAAGGATTTCAATTTTTGGTGCTGTTCACCTAAGCGTAATCTCTCTTGTTCTTCAATTCTTGCGACCTAAATAAACATTTGTTCTGAAGCTTAACCTCTAGCCTTTCTTTCTTGCATAAGCATTTAAGTAACTTTTACTTTCGTTAGTTTTACGTCACAGATGAACTAACAAAGATGGCAAGAAAGACTGTTAGTTGATCGTATACTTTAGCGCACCGTGTACGGATCTATGATTCTTTTCATTCCTCGCAAAAGCAATTTCTAAACCAGTTCCTTTGTCTTCGCCAGCCACCAGTAATTCATTTTTCTCGATACCGTAGTTATCCCGTCAAGCAACTCGGGATCAACTTCAATTTTCTAACAACTCCGCCGTTTGTTTTCAAGCGAGAGTTATTAGATGTTTGAGACAATTCGCAGTAATGACAGAGACTGCTCGATACGCTCCAAGTAATGCCACATCATCCCATGATACCACCAGGAGGAATTTCCTGTCATAACCCGTAGGGTCATCCAGGAGGTCCCTCAAGGAAGCGTGCATAGGTTCTTGGGCGCCCCTCAGAGTATCTCCACCCTCTCAACCACCGACTTCGACACAATCCCAGTTTCTTCAACCCATGAAAGGCAATTCAACCATCACAGTATTCAGCTCCTGCGAAATCCCAAGCATAGGGAGTATCCAAAAGCACATAAGCAACCTTCTACCTTGAAAGCACGTCTGTACCCCGATGTCTTCAGTCACAGCAATAGCCAGCGATTTCTTTATTCACAGGAAAAAACATGAGCTCATCCCAAGGCTCAGAAAGTATTTCTTCAACAAAACAACGATAATAACGAAAGAATATATAAGAGATTGTGTTTTAAAACCTTGCAATCACTGATGCTGCGATTTTTTTTTTATAGCGGTTATGTCCGAAACGCCAGTCAACTCAAAATAGCTTTCTATAAACAAAGATCAATGAAGGCTATCCGTACACGAGTTAAGGCAGCACTAAGCCAATAAACAGCTCTCGAGATTCTGCGCTTCTATACAGATCCTTGGTGTGTATATCCATGGCCCAAGATAACGCCTATTCCCGACATGAAAGCCTTCTTAGCCGCGTTTGAGAACAAGCAGACGCCCAGCTGGTACGGTTGTGCGACATACCTCTACAACCCCTTCCAACAAACTCTTTCGAATTTTCACAAATTTTCCACGATCACATCCACTATTCCTAATATATTATCATCTTTAACAACATTTTATTAGTGTACGTGCGAGCACTCACACACCCAAATAGCAGCAAAGGCACGTGGTGGTAAAATGGGTAGCGACTACATATTTTTCATCACACATCTTTTTCCCACCCTGAGGGAGTTACCCTTCCGGTTTTCAGAATTTGTATTTTGCGATGAGGCTGCTCGCACCACACCCTGCCCCCTGGAACTGATCATCAGGTAATCATCAAGTTATCTCTCTCTCTCTCTCTCTCTCTCTCTCTCTCTCTCTCTTGCCTTCCAACTTACTTTCACACAACTGTTTCATAACACAGATTTAAGCTGCACATCCTCTCTTTTCCCAAATCCCCTCCTGTTCTTTCCCTTTCCCCTGTTCAACCTTCTCTGTTAAAGTCCTACCAAATACTCCCTTGGTATACTAATATCATGCCCATGAAATTTTTAGTCACCCCTATCACCTTTCCCTTTATACAACTTAGTAATTATTCACATCTGTTTTCTTTAAACATTTCCCTCATCCAGACACACCTTACATAATATCACCACAATACCAAAGCATTTCACTTGTAATCCCATCAACTCCCTGTGTCTTTCCATCCTTCAACCTCTCAACTGTCCTCCTTCAACCTCAACACAGTCAATTCCACTATCATTCTCAAACTTTACTACCCTTTAAATTCAACAAGTCTTTAATATACTCACTCTATCTGAACAGGAGAGCATTTCTGCATTTAAATCTTTTAGTAACCTATATCTGTATTTAATTCCTGTAGAAACTTTTTTGCTCCCATTACAGTTTGGATAACATGACTTTACAAGAATCATCCCTCTCTCCAAACAAATTTCTGCGAGGCCTTTTCCATTTTCATTTACTCTAAGAACTCCATGCCTACTAAAGATATCATATCTCTCAACTACTTTTGTATTCATATCACCTATCACAAACACTCTTTCATGTCTCTAAAATAAACTCGACACAGATCGAGACTCTCCAACAAAGATTCTCTTTCACTCTCACTGTTATCCGTTTATGAACCTTATTCACTAACAATTACACCTTATTTTCTTGCGGCATTCTGTCTAGTCCATACGCATTTGTACTCCTTCATTGTTACTTCTCCCTTATGTTTAAAAACTTCACCAATTCCAGTCACAACCATAGTTTGTATTTACCATTCCTGGATGCGCTCGCACACAGACACACACACACACACACGCGCGCGCGCACACACTCCCCATTCACTTTTGTTTTACAAAAAGCCATAAGATCAAGCTTTCTCTCCTTAAACAGATCAGTTATCATAAAATTCTTTCCTTCAGGAACATATCCACACACATTCAAACCAGGATTGGTTGTGTTGGGCGAATAATCCTGCGCATTCTCCATACTTTAAAACGTCAAAGAAGAGAGAGAGAGAGAGAGAGAGAGAGAGAGAGAGAGAGAGAGAGAGAGAGAGAGTCACCGACTATGCAACGTCCCAAAGACAACGGACCGGTGGTAGGAACTGCAGCTTGTGGCAGGTAAACAGACCCCAACGCTGGTTATAGGAGACCCCGACCGCAATACCACTAGGTATCTGCTTACTTAGTTTCGCTTCTGTTTCCTTTTTCGTCAAATATGCAGCGTATTTCTTGTCGTAAGCATTCACAAGAACATGCGCCTCCCAAGACGGATTCTAAACAAGACAGAAAAATTTTTGGTACGTTTACCTAACCTACAAATTAATTACTTTTCTTTTTGGTGTCGTACGTAGCTTATGATACAAATATCAGGATTCAACAGGCCATCATTTTTTATGCGGTACACAAACGTTTCCTGAGGAAGCGCAGGTCAAATGTTACAACCTTAAGGACATCTTACTAAATTAGATTATTCTCAAAGTAAAATATTGTTGATGCCAAGTTTCTGTTGTATCATCCCGGTACATAACTTTGTATATTGTGTAATGCTTACATCCACAGAGTAGAGCATCATTTTTGGCCTTACAGTTAACAGTTGTAATGGCCGTTCTCACAACAGCGCCATCTGCTGCTATTGTTCTGAGTGTTCAAAAAAAGAAAAAAAAAAAAAGTAAATTTCGGAAACAAACTTTTTCCAAGTAAACTTCAAAATCGATATTTAGCACTTTTTGTTTCCGCTGACATAGATTTTTGAAACCCAAACTGAACTGAATAAAAATACTCCTTCGTGATTGTATGCCATAACAGCAGTCAGTAATTCCCTTTGCCGAGGGAACTGCACGCGCCAGCCTCTGCTTTATTAAATTTCACTCAATTTTCTTGACCATCGCGTTTCTGAGGCCAGCATTTCGTATGCCACCCCTCTCTGCTTCGTCCCTCTGTGAGATGAGAGTTTCATTTTCCACTGCAACATTTTTCTACAATGAAAACGCGCATTTAATCGGTCTAATGTAAGGAAGCCATGAAAAGACAAGAAAGTTTCATTGAAATTAGGAACTTCTTATGAATGGCAATCATGTCCACTGGACAGATAATAATAATAATAATAATAATAATAATAATAATAATAATAATAATAATAATAATAATACAGTAACTGCTATATATAATAATAACAGTTAACAGTATTATTTATAATACACCTGCAAATAATTTGCTAAGCCTGTGTAAAATATTGGGCTTGATCACATTTAAATATAAAAAAGAGGGGGAGGGTGAGAATGACATCAAATACCGGCAACACCAGGAGACTCGAGTGTCTGAATCCATAGGAAGATGTTTAAAAAAGAAAAAAATGAAGAGGAAATGAACGATTTGTTATTAGCGGCTTGATGCATTTTTCAACTTCATTATACAATTTTTTTTTTCATCATCGTTTGTAAGAAATTAAGCAAATCTTAGACATTTACTTTAATGACGATATAATTATCATCGTTTAGCTTTCAATCATAATATCATTTTCAAAGCTCGGCTCTGAAGTGTAACAAATCTTTTGAAATTACTGTACCTGGCTATAAGCTTTGAACTCATGAACTTTCCCAGAAATTGGTTCCGTATTACTTTCTCTCTCTCTCTCTCTCTCTCTCTCTCTCTCTCTCTCTCTCTCTCTCTCTCTCTCTCTCTCTCCAAACATAGCCGAAACGACGTACTGTCTTCCCAAGTGTCTGGGAGTAACAATTAGGGCAAAATCTCTATCAAAGACGAAAATATATTCTTTCTTAATGTATTTCTCTGCCGATCATAAATTTTTTTCCCACATACTTAATCGCACAAAATAGGGAGTGATTTCGAGTCACTGGATACGGTTGCGAAAAATACCTACCAATTAAGTGCTCTGTAAGTGTTATGACCTGATAGGTTTCTTTTACCTCTGTGAGAATAACACTTCTGCGAATGAAACTGGGAGAAGCATGTTTGTGACTGTAAGTATATTGCGTCCATGATCATCGAATGCGGGAAAAATAGTCTTCATTTGACACACACACTGAGAATAGTATCATCACTATAGCAACTGTGAAACTATTCAACATGTGAAAACGTAATATTTCAATTCTATACAGAAAATCGACCAAACTTCCAAAGTACAGACCGTGGTGGATATCACATTTCCGTGCATGATCATTACCCAAGACACGCCAAAGTGGATAGGCTATGCTTAGCATCTTACCTGAAAAAGAAAAATAGAAGCGACATTATTAACACGCGTTGACTTTAAACCAAATGGCGACGGTCATAATGTAAATAAAAAATAAAATATTTGTTTGTAATCCATCCACGAAAATGTTTCGAGTTTCTCTTGTTTGGACCTTACTTTCGTCACCCTTATGATGCGATCTACCAAAAGACAAGTACCTCTAGAAACGACACTGCCATGTCGATTTGCGCGTTTGGAATACCGTAGACATCCCTAAGCAACTATCTCGCAAATTAGGTTCTCGTGGGACACACACGGTCTATTTACTAAACCCTCCATGAAGATATCTCTACAAGTAAAGGATAAATACTACTACTATAAATCCAGTTCTTCACCTTATGAGAAAAGGAACATTAAGTAATATTGAATATAGGAATAGGATACAAATGTACTTAATATGTAGGTTTCTGTGTGTACATTAATGATCATACATACATACATACATACATATATATATATATATATATATATATATAATAAATATATACAGTATATATATATATATATATATATATATATATATATATATATATATATATATATATATATATATATATATTATATATACACACACATATATGTAATATTTGTATTTCTATATACCTTCACACTATTAGACACAGACACATCTCATCCGATCCTACCGGAGATAAGCAGGCGTGAGGCAGTAATGTTCGTTACAATTAAATGGGTTATTAATTTTTATAGGTATGTTAATGTGAACCGACTAATTAGAATGTTTTTTACCTAAACGAGGATTCACGACTTTGATACCACATGTGATATGAGTAAGAGCATTTGTAATAAATATTATCTTAAAATTATTGAGCAACTAAGATTTTTCAACTTATTATCGCTAATTTGTAAATAATGTTGTCTCATCTCTGCAAAGGCTTGCGGCCGCCTAGTAAAACAAAGGTCCAAAGTATGAATTTGACCATGCTAAATATCTTGCACGTAAATTCTCTCTCTCTCTCTCTCTCTCTCTCTCTCTCTCTCTCTCTCTCTCTCTCTCTCTCTCTCTCTCTCTCTGCTTCATGTGTTTTATTATAATGCTGAACGACCCAGTTACTCCATTAAGTGTCATTCCCTGTGACCAAAAAGATAACTATTATCTTTCAGTTCATAGAGCAGATGTTGCTTTGCACATAAACCAAAGCACGATTACATCTGTGTGTGTGTGTGTGTGCTTTCATGCCTATAGGCAGTGAATCCACAACCTTAACTCTCTTATATTATATTTAACGCAAATTTCTGCACGAAAAAGAAAGGTCAAATTGTCCGGTTATGATCTGGGTCACTAGGTCGAAGTCTTAAGCAGCTTTGGGTTGCAAACCAAATGGACTCTGGTATCTTTGCTTTTCTTTCTCTCTCTCTCTTTATGTGCCATTACGTGAGTACTAACAGTGTCAACGATCACGCATTAGGATACAGCCACACACAAGATTACAATAAATGAATGAGTGTCTGTACTTTTTTTTCAATTAATACCATATTTAAAAACTGATTTAACGAAAATTGTAAATTTGATTCTCTTGTATGACTGAAACTGACGAGAAAGAAAAAAGTAAAACATTAAATTTGAATGCCAAAATCAAGCGTTGCCGATATCAATTAGTAAAAATGATCAATTTATTTTCCCAAATGAAGGCAAAGAAGTTTGAGTACTCAGTGATGTCAGAAACAAGTCGACATACACGCATGTCTACAATTCTCTTTCATATTAACTTTTCGTGATAGGTTGTTACTTCCGCAGCATTAACTGACAATGAAGTACACCGTTTGTCCCTTTCTTTTATCCTGGAATGCTCCCAGTTACAAAAATTGCAAGCATATGGATACTATGCTTTCTAGATATAAATGGTATAGGGGACACATCTGAGAGAATCAGGAGCCTGCCTAACATTCTGCATTGGAAATAACATGGCAAAGGGAATAGATGAGGCATTTACTAGGGGACCTCTCGAGAGCACCGCCCGATTAATAAGTGTAAGCAATAGACCGTTACTAATCAACTTACGATCGGAAGAAAAGCCTCTGATTCAAACTCTGTGAAGAATAACTGTGTGTGGAGATCCTCCCCAGATAGGCAAACAGTATTACATTTTACGATAAGTCCTTTCTAAATGTTAAAAAACTACCCAGAGACGTATTTCAGACACCGAAGGAATGCATTAATTTTACAAAAACACACACAAAAAAAAACGAAATATGCATCTAAACAACATTTCCGTAACATACATTTTAATACAAAATGTACAAATGATCCAAATAGTGTCCACTCCATTCTGCTGACTATTGATGCAGACATCATCATTCAACTGAATATTTTCGTTCCGCTTAAAAAATAATTGTTGGGACTTTTCTCACAAGTACAGCACGCATAACTCCGCAACCATGTTGCTTTCCGAATGGCAAAAATGCTGATGTTGAAAGTGATGGTGCATAATGTAATAAAAAAAATACCAAAATAATCTAGGAAAAATTAAGCGCTAATTTTCAAGGGATCGTTACATTTACAAATTCATGCAACATTGTCAAAAATGAGGAACCGAAGAGAGAGAGAGAGAGAGAGAGAGAGAGAGAGAGAGAGAGAGAGAGAGAGAGAGAGAGAGAGAGAGAGAAAGTTTCTTATTATAAAATACAGAGGAGAAAGAGAAAGAAAGTTTCTTACTTTAAAATACATAAGTTATCAAATATTTACATTAGCGACAGACAATTCAAAAGTACGACAAAAAAAAAACAAAAATACTCATTTTTACGTCTTCTCCTTGAACAAATCAAAGGAACAAGCCAAAATCAACAAAGGTCTCGGGAAATCCTTCTTGTGGATTTGGTGTACTTCCTCGTCTCTAAAGACCACTAACATTTACAAAGCCATTTTAGTGCTATAAAGAAAGTTGGCATTTCCTCTGTCATAATACAAAATTACTGAGAGAGAGAGAGAGAGAGAGAGAGAGAGAGAGAGAGAGAGAGAGAGAGAGAGAGAGAGAGACTGCTACCATGACTTGCGGCATTGTATTCCACTGGTTTGTCGTGACATCAAAATTCTTGCTTTATGGCAGATATCTCATATTTACGCAACTAATCATTAGATTCTTGTTGTAAAAAGAGTTCTCGACAAGTATTATATTCATAATGTCATATATTTTTATAAATATTCAATGCAAAATAAAACAGCCAGATTGTTCTCATGCCGTGAGCTAAATCTATAAAAAGACTGTAATGTTAAGCACTAAAGATTTTTTCATTACTGAAAAATTCTTTAATGACTGAAAATGTAAAAGCCATTGAACGACAAACGTTAGGTAAATATATGACTATCCTTCCCACGAAAAGTTTCGATTCCGTGATTATAGCCCGGGCCTAACCCCGAACCCCAAACCCACCCGACACCAACCTCAACAACCCCCCTACTAATTCAATTCCCGCGATTTATAATCCCTTTGATAGATCCTAATCAATAGCAGACACGGCGAAAACAATCCCACTTTTTATGACAACGTTGGAGTTATGGCCTCCTGTAGCGAGGGAAAATTGAAGTTTTGGAAGGGGGGAGGGAGGTAAGGGGAGGTGAAATGGAGGAAGCTGAAAAAAAAGGAGGAAGCAGCTCTGACGGGAAGAAGAAAAAATGAGGAAAAGAAACTTGGGAAAGGAGAAGAAAGCGGAAAAATCGTATTATACCTGATAACATGTCATTCAGGGATCGACGACGCATTGTCATTCAGGCGTTTCTACGGGCGATTTCCTTGAATACTACAATCTTTATGTGGCAACTGTTGCCTTTCCGTTCCTGTTTCTTTCCCTATTCATAGTCTCCTGTTTAACAAAGGGGGCTTTCACAAAACATGAGATTATCAGTCGTTTTGTTTCGCTCCATTATCACAAGTGTTCTGGCATGCCGCACTGAGGTCTATGGCCTCAGATTTAGATATTTCTTCAGTGACACAAGTTTTAAAAATAGTTCCTCGAAGTTACGATAGAATCTAAGCAAAACTTCATGTTTCGTAATTCGCTGATTTTTCAAGCGTGACTGTATCAGACGCCTAAACAGGTGTACTGGCTAAACATGAACTCAGAACAGGTGTTTGCATAAAATGTATGATGATAGTTTCAGTCCCCTACACAGCATTTTTCTACGTCTGAAAAAAATGTTGAATAAGGTCACTAAGAAAGGAAAAACCTTATTATAAGGAAGTGTCCACAATAAATACTTTATGAACATGATATAAGACTTTATAACAAGTCTCTGACTCCGTTATCAACATCAATCTAAAAACCTGAAACAGAAAGTCTAGGTTAAACATTTGGTAAAAAAATAATGTCCCAGTGAAGCAATGATTCTATTATCTACTTTTAAGAGTATCACGTACAGGCATTTCAAGTCTTCCCTTCTCATAAAATATTCTGACAATGAAACAGCAACATCATTAAGTAACATTTTACTGCAGTAAGAATCTATGTGCTCCTTTACTTCTGTTGAGTAAATGCCTCTAAAATATATAATTTATGTAAACTAATAATTCTATCGTGAGTCTTTCGTAAATCAGGAAATAGGAGTAAAATGCCTTTAGGGAGCCACAAAACTCCGCAGTGTCACTGCAGACGTAAGATACGATGAGTGGATGAGAAGCTCTCCCTGAGATTGGTCGTATACCTGATGTCGGAGGAGATAAAATAACTCATCCAGTTTAATGTCCAGTCCCATCTCGGTATTAAGGTTTTTGGTACACAGCCCCTGGCCTCCTCGCCAACATATTATTTGATCATGGTAATATACAAAAGTCAGATAGTCAATCAGTCAGTCTGTCTGTCACAGAGGAGTAAAGCATTATAATATAGCTCAGTTTATAAAGAATATACATTAAACAATACTGGAAAATTGCTTCCACGACCAAGTTCTATCTACTAGGTAATAAAAAAAATTGTGTATTTTGTTTACAAATCTTTGTTATTTCTTTGCAAAATAATGGATGTTTGAAATAGCCACGGCTTTAACATGACCAATCCCATGAGTTACAATATGTAGGCTAAATATGAAGACTTTAAGATTTGTCAAAAAGTTGCATATAAAATAAAATGGTTTACTATAAAGGAAATGCACAAGAAGGAAATAAAACGCTTCAATAAACCATATTATTTGTGAACTTTTCCGGTGAATGCAGCACTTGAATACCGGTAACTGTAATTACAGTTTCAATCTTTGTTCCCAAAATATGTGGGTGCAATCATCGACATACTAACCCACATACAAACTCTGATATATAATATATATATATATATATATATATATATATATATATATATATATATATATATACATATATACTGTATATATATGTATGAGAGACAGAGAGACAGAGAGAGATAAAAGTAAACTTTGCGAACAAGATTAGGGTTAATTAAGGCTCTCTACCGAGATGATACAGGACGCCAAGAGACCGTGCAACATATAAGAGATCATGCCTTGTCACTTTGTGTAATTTCCATTTACTGTACATTTGTGAGGTCTTACAGATCTAGAAAAAAAATGTAGACACATCTAAACACTTCTTATTGGGTAACTCGTTTTACAGGACATTTCAAACAACGGAGGGTATTTCAAATTAGCATTAGATTAGTGCAAATTTAATTTTTTGCTCTTAACTGATACCAGAATCCACGTATGTAGCTGAACGAAGAAAATGCAAGCATAATATATACATACATATATATACATAAACACAATATATATAATATATATATATATATATATATATATATATATATATATATATATATATATATATATATATATATATATATATATATATATATATATATATATATATATATATATATATATATATATATATATATATACAGTATAACATATTGTCACGATGCGTATCAAGTACCTGGTTACTACCAACTAATCTCAAGATTCAAAAATATACCTCACTTCAGCCAGATACCTGAACTCTCATAACATTAATTATTACGACTGAGTACTCTAAAGGTAATAGTGATCCCTTAAGAAAACTTATTTATTACTTGAAAACTCAAACTAAGTCTATCAGAATATGCGTGAGGTATCAAAAATTAAACTAGAAATATTCTAGAGTAGAAGGGCATCACTACATCAAAAACTCTTAACTGTTTCCCTGGTCTTAATTCACTTTAGCAAAACTAAAAGAACAAAACATGTTTATCACTTTGCCTTATGCATAGCCTACACAATCAATCCTATTCACTGGTGATCAATAAATGAAACACTGTTTTTCTAAAAACATTAAATACCAAATTTATTTTTGAATTCAAAGTTTATAATTAAAATTCACAATTAATCAGAATTCACAATCTGAAAAATTTATTATTACTTGAAAATAACACAACACTTAATTAATTCTTGAATTAAATTATGAAACAAAACTAATTCACAAAAACTTTATCAGGAATTTAAATTAATCAAGCAAAATTTAAACTATCAAGAATTACTCAAGATTTGAAAAGAATATCTTAACAAATGAAATCAAGTATGCAATGATAAATTAAGTATGCAATGATAAATTAAATTACCATGAAATATTTAAAATGCTACATAAATAAATGTTACATCACAAACACAAAAAAAAATAAAATGTGTAAATATGAAGAGATTGTAAATAGAAAAACACACCAAAAATACACATAAGATTTATCAATAATGAATTCACTTGGTCAAAATTTCCTAACTTATCATACCATGGTATTAATAAGTAAAATTCACGTTACCTTACACAAACTTGTGAAAACCTCTGTAAATCACTTGCTGCAGCTGCGTTACCACAAAACACACTTTTTACCAGGCGCCGTTACAAACTAAATAACTTTGCTAAATTCAGATCTCAAAAGTTAATGCTAATACGTGACCACAAAACACTACGTTAAAAGTAATCTCTTTCTAAGAACGAGAGAGAGAGGGAACCAAATCAACTGGTCTCAGAAATCAGAATGAAACAAATTTTAGAATTCCAGAAACACGAAACAATTACATGATGTCATTAAAGCATTTTGGATACGAGATACAAAAGTTCTAGAAGCAGGGAGGTGACGTCATTAAAGCATTTTGGGTGCGAGATACAACGGAGAAGCTTCTAGAAGGAAAATTACGTCATCCCAGCAAAACGTTTTGAATGCAATCTTACAAAACATGACGTAATTGGTCAGGACACGTATTTTTTCTCTCAAAGTGGCGTACGTGACTCGAACAACGCATGTAATAACATGAAATTACTCATCTTGAGCCCGTATGGGACGAATCGGCATTTATTTTCCAAACCTGTCATCACTAACCCAAAACAAAGCGCTCTCTCTTATCTCAACTGATGACAATTGAAATGAAACAAGTCCTGGTGGACACACACACGTGTTCATAAGCTACGCTTTTATCAAGAAAGATTCTAAACTACGTTACTATTAAAATTGTATTAACAATTCTAAATTACACTATCAAGTTATTTAATCATTATTTCTTTTGAGATCTGATGCCAAACTAAATATGACACTTTAGTGATCATTATCATTAAACATAACACATGAAAAAAGTAAATTAAACATAACACATGAAAAAAGTAAATATGTCAAAATTATAGGAGGATATACGTATTACAAGGCAATATCATGAAAATATACATATATATGATATAATTTTTCTACTCGTCAAAAATTATTTGCATTCAATTTCTACTCCTTTTAGCAGATCACTCTCAATATCACAATTTTATGGTTTCCGAGACTAAAATCCAGGCTATCAGTTTTTCTGATACTTCTGTTTTCCCCAAGTATTTCAGAGAATAAGGAAATCAAATCTCCTATAGCTTATATTAGCCACCAGATACTATTAGTAAAAAGCAGTACATTTTGGAAAAAACGCATCATGGGCCCGCCTCAGTCTGCTTTGATGATATTGAGTTTGTTATTTTGATACTAAATGCACTTATTATTCCAAATCATTTATATTTTTAAGACAGACTATCTGACCTTATACGAAGTATAGCACTCCAGTGTGGAGATTATTTTCCAAATACTGTGCTTCGTGATGGCAGAATCAATGGGGCTATGCCTAAATCAATGCCCAACCGCTTACTTCTGTTTTGGCGTCATTACAACTCCACCATGGGGTCAGACCTTAAGCTACAAATTCCGTACGTAACAGTGAGCGCAGGACTCCAGGCAACTTCTGTCTGTATCCCAACAGCAGCTACTTTGTTAAATTGTACAGATAGAATTCATATTCGTACAGATACTACTTGGAGACGGATTCATATAAGCCTAAAACATATATATATATATATATATATATATATATATATATATATATATATATATATATATATATATATATATATATATATATATAATAAAATATACAGTATATATGTATGGGGAGGGTAGGGGCTCGCTTGTGTTTACCAGCAGCCATTATGAGGTCAACAACCTTGACCTAATTCTCGTAAATTATTGAATCATTTATGCCACCCTGAATGCACAGTAGCTTCCGTGACAATCGATTGTGTGGTAGGCTCTGAGCGGTGCAAATCACAGCAGAGAGAGAGAGAGAGAGAGAAACTGTTACAGCAGGATATTCCTTACTTTCTCACTCCCACATGTATTCACGTAAGTAAGCCAGTAAACGGTGTTTGTTGGGTGCCTTGGAGTATTCCAATAACTGACCGAGTGAGTACCAGAGGCACCAGCATATCTTAATCACATTTGGAAAATATCAAAGATAAAGATAAACTATATATGGAAATGTCTAAGATATTAAACGGACACTAAACGGATCTTTTCATTATTTCAAAAAAGACAAAAAAATACAAAAATGTAAGGTACTGCGCGCACCGTTAAAATGTTTCATACATAAATACATAAACTGGTAAACATTTCGCAATGCACAAGTTTAATGACCAAGGGCATCATAAAACTGGAATCAATTCCATGAGCAGTGGCAGCTTAACGGGTCTTAAAGACCCGTTAAGCTGCAACGTTCATGACGTAAGAAGTATCGCTCCAGAAGCCTTTCTCACCGCATACTAAACTGCCCAATAACTATTGGTCTTTTACGGCCGATTATAAACGGTCGTACACTGAGGAAAGGGGCTTTTTCAATAAAACGCATCCAGGGAACAGTCGTTCGCCAAAATAATTGAATTCATTTCGCCCATTGCTCTGATCTGATTCGTTTGATAAAACGAAATCACTTCAATCTTCATATCGTCCCCCTTATCACTATTCTCTAATTTACAGTTAACTGATACCCATATAGATAAATACCTGATAAATTTTTGCTGCCATTAAAAGAACGGCGACCAGTACCTTAGAAAAAAAATATTTTAAAGGTTCTACAGAGCTCAAAATGAGATGGCGCTTTAATAAAAGACAAAATGTCATGTTGAAATTTTCATTTTCTCCTTTCTCCCTCAACCAAAAGTTTTTTTTATTTAAATTACAAGTTTTCATACAACCTTTGCCCCAGTGTTTCGCCAGATAAAGTGTAACGGTCCATGGGAGAAATAATGCCAGATAAAGTGTAACGGTCCATGGGAGAAATAAGACATTATCAAGCAAGTTTGTCTAGACACTCTGATCGCTCTCCAAGCACTTATGGCTATGTATATATCAAACAACCTCCCACCCCGACCCCAACGCTCCAACACTCACCCACCAGATGGCACTCCTAAAGTGACCAAGCCCCTTATTGGGAGAGGGTTATTTGCAGATTTTAGAAACGTACAAGTGCAGGTCTTAAATTGTGAGAGTTGAAGCCCTCATGGGAAAAAATGAAATTTGGAAGCACGCCTTTCAAATGATCACAAAATCAATTGCTTGCCTTGTACTTAATTTTCACAAATAATTTTATCTCTGATTTTATCTCTGACAATGTAAATACTTTAATTTTTATAAACTTTAGCCAAATAGCTTTTTATTATCAATCCTGTGGTTTTCAATACACAAGCACAAACACGCACGCACACACACGCACATATATATATACATTATATGTATACACACACACACACACACGAGTTCTTCAGAAGCTTGTTTTCTCTAAAAGATGGCTTCCAAATCCCTTGATTACGGAGAACACAACGAACATAACATTACCTCTAACTATGAGAAACATTACGAAAAGAAATTAAAAAAATTAAATTGACGGAGAATAGAAAAATACATATGTAATTACTCTTACCCTGTAACATGTTATCAGTGTCAATAATCGGTCTAGGAATGCGAATGCAAGTTTCAGTGCCAAGTGCCTTTTAGCGAGGTTAAGGCTTTAATCCGAAGTTGAACCCTTCCCTTTTATCCGGCAACGGATACTGATAACCTTACCATTTAACCATTAGATTTTTAACGTAACCTATCTCTACCACATTAATTCCGCGACACCTAATTAAAGGTTTAAATTCAAGCTGTTCAGGTTTCGTTCTTTCGAAACGTTAAACAGCTGTAAGAAATATGCCCGTTGAGCCATCACATGGTGGTCGACAGTCAATGAACAGATATATCTGTCCACAGCACAACTACTCCCTCCCACTCTCTAACAAACATACTGAAGAGGTGAAATCCTCATAATTCTATAACATTCCTTTTATAAAGCAGGCTATTGCAGGTTGTAAATAGTTTCCAGTGAAATTATGACCTGTGCTATTGTTGAACAAACATTTGGGTTTGTATTAATCATTTGTACGATCTTTTTTCCCACAAAAGGTTATTCTACTCTGTGGCATCTTTATTTACTTGCACATGGCATTTTAGGCTTGTTGCCAAAAATTTTGACAAGTTTAATAAAAAAAAAATAATATTGGTACTAATAACACGTAAAACATGCAACAGTCGACATATGAATTGTACACGTAGTGAACATTCGTGCAATCATCGAGTAGCGCGACGGACGGGGTAAATATTGCAGCACATTTTCTTTCATGTCCGCAGTTGCTGTGACTGACTGATAAGAGTAATAATTGCCATGCAGCAGATGGTAAAAAAATGTGCAAACAGTCCAAACTCATGTCTTTCTCGATACGCGAAGACTGTGCTCTTCTTAATGGCTTTGAAGAT
Source organism: Macrobrachium rosenbergii (assembly GCF_040412425.1). Lineage (NCBI taxonomy): Eukaryota > Metazoa > Arthropoda > Malacostraca > Decapoda > Palaemonidae > Macrobrachium > Macrobrachium rosenbergii. The sequence goes on from NC_089762.1 coordinate 24,661,265, forward strand.
ATCTTTCCAATGATCTTCTACTTTACTCCCAACTGCTAATGGGCACAATACTGTATAACGATAATGGTGGCTCTCGTGTCTTGATATGACTCACTGCCACTGGAGCCCGACAAGGAAAGGCGCCGTTAAGGAGAGCCTCCGCTAAGGATAATGGGATCCACGCGATGACTCGCAATTGGCAGTAATAAGGCTTGAGAACCAAAAGAACAACTGAGCGAGTCGTATATTTACAGTTAACAATTGCAATGAATTCTTGACAGAAACATTTGATTATACGTTGCGTTAGTTTCCTAATTTCTTTTCCTCAAATTCTTCCCGAAACTCAGTCTATGGCATTTTTTGTCACTTTTGCTGCAATAACAACACGAACAAGCGCATCAGAGTTATAGTAAAATCACAATACTAGAAATATCGTACGATATTACCGGTACTTAATAAATAGATAAAATTTAAAAATCACTCCCACCTAATTTGGTGTTGGGCCGCAATCTTACGTAAGATTTAGTAGTCTGATTTAATGTTATTAAACTAAATATTGTCTACACAAACTAGACACAAAGTAGCGATGATCTACAATTATTCTAGAGCATGATACAAATTTATAATCAATGAAACAAATACGCTAATAAATAATTAAAGTAGCGCTAGGCTTCCAACCTCATACATTAAAATAATGTGCACAAACGGAGTGTCGACAACCCTTGTAGATATTATCTCCAAGGGACTGTGGCTGGAAAACTATTAAAAAAATTAATTAAAAGTATTAAAATTAAAAAAAAAAACACACACACATGACATGAAAATAAAAAGAAAGTATAGGGGCGACAGTCACTGTATTACTACCCCTCAACTAGTCGCCGTGTGAAGGAAGAACTTGAGCAGATTATAGCCACCTTAAAACGGATTACTGGCACCTCGCCAGCCAGCCTCTCCCCCAACACAAAAATTAGGCGATCCGCACTTGTACACAAATAAAGATTTTCAATGAAAGGAAACACTGGATGGTTAAAAATTCTCCCTCAAAAATGCAACAACAAGAATAACAATAATAATAGTAAAACAACATCCTACATGAGCCTATATGAAAAGCAAAAAAAAAAAAACCGTCATACTTATGAGGCTTCTGCAAACCAAAACTGTTCATACGTGTTTTCCTGCAAGTTCCTGGATTTTAAAAACTTAGTGTCAGCATTTTTTTAGAACATGCGTTTATTTCACGATAAAAAATTTTAATAATTACATAAAAAAAAAAATCTTGGAATCATACTTAGACGAGGGGTTTTTCCACCCTAAAACTTCAGAGGTCAAAATTTATTTCCTGATATTACACGTATTTTTGTTCTCTCTCTCTCTCTCTCTCTCTCTCTCTCTCTCTCTCTCTCTCTCTCTCTCTCTCTCATAAATACACACACACATATGTGTATGTATGTATATATATATCATATATATATATATATATATATATATATATATATATATATATATATATATATATATATATATATATATATATATATATATATATATATATACATTTATATATATATATATATATATATATATATATATACTTTATATACTGTGCGTGTGTTTGTGACAGAGAGAGAGAGAGAGAGAGAGAGAGAGAGAAGAGAGAGAGAGAGAAGAGAGAAGAAAGAAACAAAAATACGTGTAATATTAAGAAAAACGTACCGACTTCTGAAGTTTTAGGCTGGAAAAACCCTCGTGTAAGTGTGATCCAAAGTATATAATAAATATATATATATATATATATATATATATATATATATATATATATATATATATATATATATATATATATATATATCTGTTTATCTGTCTGATAATGCGAATTCATTTATACCAGTTATTGATATTATGAAAGCAAAAACCCAAATAACTGACGAAACAAATGAACATATTATTCACGCAAAGAACAAATTCGAGAACTGTTTTTTTACGCATGACTCTTCAGGTGGTAATATCACTCTGGGAGCAAAATTTAATAAAAACGTAATATAAGATACCTAAAACAAAACAGTCATACGAATCCAATACCAATAAGAAACATGCTTCCTTGCTTTATTTTTGGTAGTACGTTAATGTTATCAAAGCCATCATATAAGCCCTTTGAAAAACCACTTAAATACTGAATGTTCCATTAGCTATTCCAGCCTACGTTATGAGGAACTGACAGCAAGTTGGATAAGCAACCTGAAATTAAGATCAAGAGCAATGTATTTATTGGGAGGGAAAATTAACACCAAAATATAGAATTACATCTCGTGCTGCTTGAATAGATGAATTTTACAAAACAAATAAAAATTTAAAAAAGGATCGACATCTCGACTACAGACATACAGGTTCAGCGGAGGCTAAGCTTCTTCCCTTTCTTACCCAAGGCGGAAATGGGCTGTTAACTCGTAAAAGCTAGGCAGCATACAAGTAATCTAAGGTCTTTCATTGCAAAGTCTCATCCATGGTAGCAGCCCAAGCCAACCCTTCTGTTGCAAAGAGAATGCAGACGAGTGCGAACAATAGCAATGTAGTTTTCCCCGTAACGCACACAGCTTTTATTAAGAAGCAAGAGAGCTGCGTCTCATTTACGCTTCATATTCTAGGCAACACGGTACGAGAAGCCCTGTCTCAAGTAAGACATATACTGCCAAGTTAACAAGGTTAAAATGTCGTTAACTACAGTTATTCTGACACTTATAAAAATTATTGGGTACCTTCTAATTAAAGATCATGGCTAGACCCAGGACATGATGGGAAGACAGAGTTATTTCAATAGATCATGGCTAGACCCAGGACATGATGGGAAGACATTTATTTCAATTAGTAGATATATATTTGAATATAAAATATAGGCCAAAGACCAAGCGCTGGGACCTATGAGGTCATTCAGCGCGGAAAGGGAAACTGATAATAAAGAAGGATTTAAAGGTGTAACAAGGGGAAAACGTCGCATTTGCACATGAAACAATTGTTAGAAGAGGGTGGAAAGCAAGACCGCAGAAAGATAATATGAACGGAGGTACAGTAAAATGAATGAAAGTGGTTGCAGCTAGGGGAAGAAGAGATGCTGCTAAGAAACTCTAGTAATGCACACAATGCATTACCAGAACGAAGCAAATTAACCCTGATCTATTCCAAAGTCACTAGAGTCATTTGCTGGACCCATATTTAAAACAAATCTATTAGAAAAAAGTGAAAGAACGGGGGATAAAATCAAGGGCAAAACTACAAGACGAAACCAAGATAATGCATGCGAACATCGAAATGTGGGAATCTGCTTCTACAGTTCTCCCACAGTGGAAAAGGGTTGCATATCAATAAGTGTTAATAGTTAATACCAATCAATGGAAAAACATCGAGTCTAGAGCCAAGCTGATATGAAAAAACAAACAACTTCCAGTCATAACATTTATTTCTCTTTGGTGAAAAAAAAAAAATTGCGCAAGGAAGAAATTTCTCAAACGCATAGTTGGCACGATACCTTGTGTTGTGCATATAGGAATGCATAAGCCGGGCTTCTCTTCTATCTTCGAGCGAGGAAGACTAAACCATCGCTCTTGAAGGAAGATGAGCAAGGCGGAAGCAAAAAGCGATATGAATGTGGAAACCAAGAGGAGGAGGAGGAGGAGCAGGAGGTGGAAGGGGGAGGAAGAAGGGGGAGGGGGAGGAGTTCCATTTACATCACACGAGACAAAAAGCTGACACACAGGAGCTTCTTTCAACGCGGATGCATTTCTTCACCAGATCTTTCGCAAAACGCGCGGCAGTTTTACTGGGCAGGTTTGAGTTAAGAAGGAAAAAATAGATTAAGAAAAAACAAACATCCAAATCCACATGGCGTGAATTGCACAATTTTTGCTGGAATTGAATGATTACAGCAACCCCAATGCTTCAGAACTTTGTATGATAATAAATACAAGAATGGAATGAGAACGAATCCTTTGGTCCTCTAATCTTCTGCATGAAAGAGTAGCTTAATCACGTCATCACGCAAAGAGGAAAGACCAAGAGTCAAATATCGCAACACGGCACCATGGGAATGAAGCAGAGAGAGAGAGAGAGAGAGAGAGAGAGAGAGAGAGAGAGAGAGAGAGAGAGAGAGAGAGGCCTGCAGGATCTCGTGAGTTTCGGAGTGACCACTAACGAAACCACCCGATGAGGTATGGAGGATTACGTCTGGTCATTATCTTGATTATCGGTTACCTTGGACCAATATTCAGGACGCTGCGTTAGCTCACTCGACCGTTTCAACCATTCACCAAATCACAACAGTAGCAAAAAATGACAATAACAGAGGCAAAGAAAACCAGTTATTTGACAAGCCTCTTCGGGTGTTTATAAATTCCTCAAAAATAACGTCGTCGATTAATTTACGGATTTGGAATACACACACACACACACACACATACACATATATAATATATATATATATATATATATATATATATATATATATATATATATATATATATATATATATATATATATATATATATATATATATATAATTGCCCTTTCCATACGTCGTGGTTCATCTCATTACTACTGAACCAAGGCTAAACCCCTGTGCACAAAACTTCCGCACTATCAGACGCTCCATTTGTTTACAAAGAGGGCTTGTCAACTGCGAATCGACCCCTATACATACACTGGGTAATTTACCACTTATCTGGAATAGTCTTGCACTTCTCAATTTTAAAGCCATTTCGTCCATAAAAACGCTCTACACCATCTAGTCTCTTTTTTTGTTCGACATCTCTTATGATCCTTTTCCTCATACTTCCGAATTTGCATACTTTTCACTTGGCTAACATTCTCTACCCTCTCCATACGATTGCTCCAACTTTCCGCCGATGCCAACCCTTTTTATAGCTCTATTGTATACACATTCCTCACACTTTAAAGCATATTTACCTAAAATAGCGTGTACTACACAATAGCTTTTACTTTTCTTCTCTCCATCACATTCAACATCCACTTCCATAAACACGCATTGGTTCCACAAAACTTGAAACATATATACATTCTAACTTTGCTCCATGTGACACCCTTCTCTTCTCTTACTTTTGCAGAGATCCTGCTAACTTCCTTGTTCAGCTTGGGCTGTAAGTCACCTATTCCCTCATCCTAACATAATACAGTGTATTCTTTCCTAAATACGTTTGTGAATCAAACACCAACATTTTTCCAGCATTCATGCTAACCTTCGTTGTTCAGTCTGACTTCAAGTTATAACCCCCGCTACCATTCACTTTAAACTTCTCAGCTTACGAACAATTTTAAGCTTTCAAAAGTTTCTTCTGCTTCTCTTCATTATCATCAATCAACAAAATATCTGCAAATATCAGCCACTTCAGACTCTATTCGAAACACTTCTTACCCAAAAGATTTTCACTAACATCAACCTTTTCTCTTGTCTCTCCATCCTAAAATACCAAACAACCAAAGAAACATTATCCATCATTGTCTGAAATACCCTATAAACCAATCCCACACCTATCAACATGGTCTATTAAAAGCTTTGTCTACCTCATGAGAGTTCTAGTTACCGTTAAAACAGCTTTTAATACCATGCATAAAACACCATCATTTTCTACTTTAAGATTTGCTCTCAAACTTCACAGACAACTCTTTTGTAATATGTACTTGATCCACACACACTCTTCTTTTACTAAACCTATACTATTCTTCCTTCATTAATCACAGTTATCTGCCTAACTTGCTCGTTTAAAACCTTACCATATACCTCCCCAGAAGTACTTAGTATTTTATATTTTGATTCTATTCCTCTCAACCAGCGTTTTTCAAATACAAAAGAATAATCAGTCTTCTTATCCCATCTTCTGAAACCTTTCCCTCCTCCAGACATATGTTTCATCATGACAGTCAGCAATAATCACACTCTCAACACCTCCCCCCCGCAATCACTCGTGTCTTACTATCTATCAACCTTTCAGTTGTCATTCTCACATCCTCAACATTTATTTCTACTAGCAGTCAAGAATTTTTATTAGCCTGTTCTACTTTTTCATCATTTATGTCTTCATCTTGTCTATACTTCACATTCAACAATGACGGGTATCTAAATCTCTACTGAAGGTGATATGAATTGTTTCATGTTCTGCCCTACAGTGTATATATACATACATACACGGTGGATACTCCTAGAATAATAATTTTTTCACGTACATAGATAATATATCTGGCAAGGTCAGAAACAAGCAGGAACTACAGGGTTTTATACATAAATTCTAACAAAACCTTCCTCTTTAGTTTTCTCACTCAGCAGAGACATGACAAATGTCTTACTTTCTTTGACGACGATACCCAGTTTCACATATCAAGCCTGCAGATGTGTGAAGATGGTGGAATATTAAATGCAGCTCTTTTGTATCTGCCTATGTCAATCGAGCATTCACACATTATAGCGTTTTGAGTAGAGTCAGAGCAGAATTATTCTGCATGAAGAATGAATGGTAGAACACATAATAGGAGGGAAATGAAGAGAAACCCGTGTGGAAATAGATTCCACTATATCAGAGCGAAATAGGTTCTTTGGGACACTTTCCGGGAAACATGACAGAGGATAGTTCTAACTACATCTGTGCTCTGCTGCCCATCATCCATGACAAAAGCACGAAGATTGGTCTGCATGTATTCATATGCAATTACTGCCTCATCAGGTGTTGTAACAGTCAGCAGCCACCAGGGTTTAACTCCTTTTCCAAGCGCCGACCTTTATACAGAAGTGAATATAAAAAATTGGTGCTTTGATAAGACTAAAAATGTTACTCTTACAATGCAATTTGATGAAAATACTCTACAGTATATCATTATGCATCTACCTCTGGCTGACTACTTATATTTTTTGCACTCACTTCGTAATCAACCCAACAAAATGCGAGCAATTTTCCACGAGAAAATAGGTCTTTAGTTCTGAGAAAACATATTTCTCCGATTTTCTTGGGTGTAATAAAATGAACAATGATATAATCTCGGATTAATGGCAATACTCCCCGTTTGCAACACAAAATGCATGTACAACCCTGACGTATGGGTTCCTTTTTTTAATTGTTCCATTTCATCTAACTGATTACCACCGATAACAACGGCCTTCGGAAGCCAATTGGCGAGGTAGTTTTGAGAAGGAAAGCGCTAACCAACTGCATTAAATATAATAAAGACAATACTGATATGGAGTAACATAAGACTCCAAAATAGGAACGACAGAAACTTATGTGTGAGAAAAAAAGAAAAACAACAAAACACAAACTTGCATAACCAAGTAATTTCCCCGCTCCAAACTTCCAACGACAGTTCTTAAAAATAAAGAGACAAAATTTCACCAGCTTCTTTAGCCTTAGTGGTTAATCCGTCAAGGAAAATTACATATTATGGCACTTCTATGACGCATCCACATGACTGAGGTCATAGACTAATAGCTCTGTGAAAAAAAATTTATGTGGTGGTAACACTGCTAACAGTAAACTGCCAATATAACTATCAATCGCTAAATTCATTAAATGGCAGGTACTATAAATGGTTGCCTTTGATTTCCTTGTATGGAAATAAATTTTACGATAGTATCGCAAAAGCATCATGTTGTGCGGGAGACTGCCCTAAAAGCCCGATCTTTTCTGTGTGAGGTCGAGGGAAATGTCCATTAAACTGGTGTCTGGTACAGTCGTTATCATTTCACAATTTGGGGACGGTACAGCTCTAGATCCGACAGAAAGTTTCTTTCTCCAACTTTAGAACTATTTAAACCTTGTGTCAGTCGCTTATCAGGCAATGACCGATATGCCTAACTGTCATGATATTTAAGTTCCAGGGAAAATAACCATGCAATTAAAACCGTTAGACTTCATGGGTGAGTAGATAATACGTTATTCCCGGCTTCACATTAGCTTTCATGAGTTGTAATTTAGTTGCAATTATTTACCGAGTTATTCAGCATTAACTCTGTTTACTTAGCATCAATCCTGCGCTCTCTTTGTTCAAATTTCTTTCACAAATGGTCATTCTTTAGCGTGGAAGTTTCCTACCCAAGTAAATGTTTAAGCCCGCAGTCTTGTCTTTAGCATGAGAGCACAAGAACAAAGCTTCGTGTAAAAGTGCACAAACATCTATACAGACTAACATCTGTTTGTCTTCGTTCTTTACACTTGATTTGCTTTCTTCACCTTCATCTTCTTCGAACCTTACAATGCACAGCAATTGTTAGAAAATGGCTTCTTGTGTTATTTGTTAAACGTTCTCACTTGTAAAGAATTCCTAAGATGCAATATGGCAACAACCTTGGGTTCCATGGACTGCATTATAAATATATATCTACAAACACACACACAGCAAATTTCCAGTACACTGGCATTTATGTACAAAACGTACCCGTCCGTGAAATTTGCCTTATCATAAATTACGAAGATATGTGCACTTTGTCAATGTTGATTATCGTCTTTGAAAACCATATCCTGCACGCTGGCACGTATCCATAGGTTTGGGTAACAGCAATCAGACCCTAATTTACCACCGACATGCAACAAATTTCGACATAAGCCGCCGAGATCAAAGGTCATCTACAAGAATGATATTTCTTGATTACAGAGCAAGCATTAATAATGAAAAGAGGACGACCTTGGATTTGGAAATTCCCACTTATGAATACTGTACGGAAAACGAAATCCTCTGCAAGCGGGATAAGGTTATGAATGGATTTTTTTTTAAGCAGAGGTCAACGGGAAAACAAGATGAAGAAATGGGAAGGATAGTTTGTGAATTAACTCCGGCGGAAGCGACAGACAAACTCCTTAAACAATGTGAATAAAGAAGCAGGAAGTGAAATTCAAAACTTTACACCAAACACTGCAGCTAGAGTTTGAATGACTTGCGCTCGCACCCAACATCCATGCTTAACTTCCACAAAGGAGAGGTGGCTCAACAATCCACTTATAAATCCTGTATCAAACATTTTGCTTTGTCTTTCTTTCGCAATCGCAATCCTACCAAACACCATTCAAGATATATCAAGTAAAAACAAATGCTCTCATAATTCTTAGTCACTTCTAACACCAATTCCCATATGCAGAGAAAATTTTGTCTTCTCCAGCAAAGACCCTGGTCAGCACTTATTTCCAGTATAGCTTTGATAGCGCTGCATCTCACTTTCAATCATATCAATTCTAAGTGTATTTTCACGCTTCAACCCTTCGACTATCGTACTTACCTACTCAACAGTCGCTTTCACAATTTTTCTCAAATTTCGATTAACCCGTTGCACTCTTGCATTATGCAGACCCACCTCTCTTCCTATCCTTTACATTCAACAACCATAACATTAAAATACTCCATCGACACAAGACTCCATCCTCTCCAGCCAGCATCTTTTATCGAGAGATAAAGGGGAGTGTAAGCTTTCTCTGCATTTTTACTAACCTCCAGGAAGATTTTTCTCTCCCAAAAGTACTTGCTCAGATGTTCCCCTGTTCTTGTGCTAAACCCCATTTTGACCTTGACTGTCTTTTTCACTCTCATGTACCTTCGCACTATTTCCTTTTTTTATAGTCACTTTATTTTCGTTATGCCATCACTAACAGCTTTTACTTCTTTTTCTTTTGTGCCTTTACCCAAAAACATTCCTTGATGATCGGTGACATCGTCCTTGAATTCAGCATGCTCTTATCCATCCAATTCCGTCTTAAAACCCAAAGCCATTTTAGAGTTATAAAATAAAAGTTCGAATTGAAAGCTTTCATGAATTTTATAACATTTACTAAGGTATTGATTTTGTCATTTCTTAATATATATGATATCAATGCACTAGGAGAGAGAGAGAAAAAGGACCCTGTTTAACCTTCGGAAATTTACCAGGACTAATACTGTTTTATTATTTAAATGTTTACACCCATATAATACAAGCCTCTAAAACCACTGAATTGTGACGCAAGCATCTACATAAACAGTACAATGACTGTGTGAAAAAGGGTGAGCAACGAAAAGAAAATTACAGATTAATAAAGGTAAATTAACTAAGTGTAATTGGGTGGCAAAAAAAAAAAACTAAACGAGCTTTACAGCAGTATTGCAGCCTCTCTCACAATTACGACTTAGGCATCAATAATCAGGTAGACAGTTCTACAGATATGGAAAAAAAAAAAGGATTCTGATACTCCCATAATATAAAAAAAGCGAATGAAAGTTTCCTTTCGAAGCACCTGATGCAGAATAGCCAAACAGGGTATCCTCCAACGATGGTTTAAATCACAACTGAGCTGCCATTGCTGGGATCAGGTAAACGCCACTTCATGCAATCTTGTCTAAAAAGATAGAGATTCCTGAAGCTCCTGACATCCATATAAGAAAGTAAGAAAGTAGTACTTCGAAAAAGGAATGACAAAAGATTTGAAAAAGGTGGCATCAATAAGGTCATCTTTGCAGGCTTAAGAGACCTTACTAACAACACGTATTACCTGGCAGCACTAAATCATGTCATGTCATATGTTGTGAAGAAAAAAAAAGTTTGGAGTCACGTGTCAAATATTTAGGTTTAATATGTATAGAGTTACACATGCAACACGAATCTGGAAGCGGAGGACAGAGCGAGATCGGGTAATTATTTAGTCTTTAGTTTTACTGGGGTTCAGATTCATCCCTCACCAATTATACCAGTTAACATTGAGGAGAAAGAACGGAAGAACAAGAGCAGCAGCATCTACATAATGTCCTATCTTGTTTTCTAGACCAGTACGGGACAAAGCTGAATCCCAGCAAGTCAGTACTGCTGATTAGCAAACTCTGCATTGCCCTCCAACTAAATATTCGTTTTGCACATGTAACATCACGAAATGACTCTCGTTACCCGACCATTTGTGGTGTTACCTTCGACTCCAAGGTTACTTTTCACAACACTTGAAAAAAATCATAATTTAATGCTGCCAGAAAGCGGATGTTATTAAGAGGGCTTCCTAAATCTAAAGAGATAAAGTTATCAACAACTCATATTTCAGATCTTTTGCTCTCCATCATCATTGGATGTCAGCAGTCTCTAGTATCGTCTTTTAGACAAGATACTCAAATAGATTTCCTTTCCCAACAATAATAATTATAATTTAAATCACCACCGAAAGCATAGGAGGTTTAGCTTATCTTCCATAAGCTCTATTCGAACAGGGGACTTCCATTAGTGTTTCTAGTGCCTACGTCCCAAGAGCTAATGCGTGCTACTTGCCTTGCATTCTTAAGTTTTAGAAACATGACCAAATATTTTTATATTGCATATGTCTATATTTAAAGGCTCTTCAATCTGCACCAATAAACACTTAGAAATTAATCATTATACGAAATTAGATGTTAATAAAATAAGAATAACGTTTTGCTAAAGACATAAATGTTATCAAAAAGTAAAAAACAAATAAATGCTTAAATAGATTGAGGAACGTAAACACACACAATTTGTTTAAAATCAAAACAAAATCATCGCATATCTGCAGACAAGGAAAGAAAAAGGGAATGCAGGATACCCAGAAGACAGGAAGAGATAGGATAAATGACAGGAGATGGGAGAGCAGAAAAAGTATAGAATTCCCCATGACAAAATACAGGCACTATCGGCCTTCCGCCCCAAACTCCGCCCCTCGGCACAGCTGATAACATTATACCTATGTTCTGCTCGTACCACATGTGACATCCCAAGTTACGTAAGTTGTAATATCTTTTTTTTTTTTTTTTTACTTTCTCAGTTTGTTCTTTATTACGTAGCGCGTTTATTATTATTATTATTATTATTATTATTATTATTATTATTATTATTATTATTATTATTATTATTATTTTGGGGACATGTCAAAGAATATTTAATAGCAAGCTTCCAAAATGAGATTACCCACATGTGATAAGTCAAACCAAAACAATGAATAAATTAAAATTCAACGTATACAATGAGCATGTGAACATAAATAAATAAAAAAGGTAAAAAAGTGTAAGCCAATTTTCGATAGAAAGTAGCTCAAATCCAGAACTATGGAAGGCCTTGGAAAAGAAGCTATTCTTCAACCAATTTTTTAAGAACGCCTGTTATATGGCTACTATTCGGCGAACGATTATATGCAGACATATATACATACAAAAAATACACACACACAAACATATATATATATATATATATATATATATATATATATATATATATATATATATATATATATATATATATATATATATATATATATATATATATATATATATATATATATATATATAGCACTATAGATTATAAATTTCTATCACTATGTCTCAGAAAACTAAAGACCAAACCGGTCGGGATTTATACTCAGTGTTTTTCATACATACATATACAGATACATACATACATACATATATCTATATCTATATACATATATAATATATATATACAACTTTCTATTTGAATTTCTCTAGCGCCATCCAGAATATCTAATGAATTTGAAAAATGAAAACTTTTATGTGAACATACGGCGCACTGAGCTATGTAAGATAAACAGTAGTAGTAGCATGCAACATATGTAGTACAGTAATACGTAAGAAAAGAAGCCAACGTTGACGAATGATATGTTACGCAACTCGGAAATAAGGCGTAATCAGTGAAGAGAAAAGGAGACTAAGTAACTGCTCCTTTCTCTTTTGTGTATCAGCATACATTTATTATTTTATTATTATTATTATTATTATTATTATTATTATTATTATTATTATTCTTGACGCAAAAGTCACACAATAATAATTATGAGAATAATTTAAATTAACTATTTGCTTAGTCTATTGAATCTTTTTTCCATTATCATCCCACTGTCATCTTTATAATTAACTCTTGTTCTTGTCGGATGACATGATTACTGTCAGCGAATAATTATTTCCTAAATTCAAGATATCCAACCAGTCAAGCATCATCCCCAAAACATTTGTCTCTCAGGGTTTAATCGCTGTAGAAATTGCAAGCAAGTAAACGCAATTTAATAGGAGGTTTTCCTACACTTCTGCTTTTGCACTTAAAGATGCTGTGAGGAAATCACGAATTCAAGAGTCAGCCGGCCTGATCAATCCCTCATACTATTCATCTCCAGAATAAGAAATTTATTTGCTTTCTCGGTGTTTTTTTCTTTTTTATAATCTAAACCGCCTTGGTTTATGAGGCACGAACGTGATCACCCAAGAAGAAAATTAATACCCACTAACATTTACCCCTGCTTTGGGCAGCCACTTCGCCTACATCTTGACGCCATAAACCAGTCTTAAAGAAAATGAATTTCCTATTTTGGGTAAAATTACCAATCACACAGAGAACAAAATTTTACGTTAATAGAATGCCATAAGAAAACTATGTAAGAACATATACTGTAGAGAATTTCAACACGTTCTCTTACTATGAAGAGCTACATACAGTAAAATCGAATCACGGAAGAAACATCTTTGAATTTAAAAGGCGATCCCGTGCCAAAATGCAAAAGCATGAAGATATGCCGCCATCAGCGTAAGAACATTCAGGAGTGACAGAAGGAGAGTTACTGTATTTTGCTTATGTTGAGCAATGGTTCATTAGCCTCGATATTATTCTGATTCGGTGAAGTATTTCAGCTTCGATTGATCAATGCGAATCTCTGCAACCGCGAGATCGTTAGCGGAAGGGGATATAGAGGACGCACTCTGATCAGGCCTAAAATTGTCTTCGTACCCACCTTACTGCTCATACGCACGTGACCCTACAAATATCAGAACACCTTTAAATATGACCTGCCGTTCGTCTGCACCCTTACTTACTTTTCTCTCTCTCTCTCTCTCTCTCTCTCTCTCTCTCTCTCTCTCTCTCTCTCTCTATATATATATATATATATATATATATATATATATATATATATATATATATATATATATATATATATATATATATATATATATATATATATATATAAAAAATTTCCCCTATAACAAAGTTACCTGTCCAAGGCACAAGCAACCGTATATGGAGGGAGGTCACAATGGGGTCAAGGGGAAACCCACACTCACGCAACGCCCGCACTCACTGTATCCAAGTATACATGTGATTTCCTGCCTCAGTCAGAAGTCAGAGGGTGTGCACAAGTTGTAATGTTAATAAAAAAAATGGTTAAATTACCAACAAGATAGAATAAATAAGATAATTAGAGCTATAGATTTTACAGAAGAGCTTTCCTAATTTGTATATTACAAGCACGAGTAAAATTAACCATCTGGCATAGCAAAAAACCTCCATGGGGCACTGATATCCATTAAACAGTTATTTGCATTAGGTTTTGAAATTAACGATCTAAGCACCTCCTTGGTCGAATATGAAAGCCAAATCAACCCACCAATAAGTTAGCGCAATAAAAAAAACCTTCATTTAATAACCAAAAAGACCTACGACTTATTCATTCATTATTTTTCCCTCGTATAAATAAACACGTCTAGTAGTCCTAATAGAGTCATGTCGGTCAGTGTTCCGAAGCCCACTAAGTGCATCTTCAGCTTCTCAAAAGGTTACGGGAAACGACATTAGCTCCTTGCAGAAGTCTAACGAGATCACTTGGCGCAGGATGCGTCAGTGAGTTCCTTGATATTGAACCTACTTACCAGTCCTGGGAATAAACACTGACGTAGAAGCATTCACGTGAATCTTCTGAAAAAATAACGACCAAAAATTGCCATACATGCATAAATAAATAAATCAATAAATACATTACATATATATTTGCTATTTGGGCATATATTCTCTCATATGCAATTTCTATTGAAGTCAGTGGCACTGTTCGCAGATACCATCTTCTTATCAAGACTCTGATCAGTCTATACTTCTTCTTCTCTTCTGGCAAGGTTCTCTGGAATAAAAAATAACTATTAAGTATTCTCTGTCTGGACGAAGGACAGTTTCCCGCCTCTCAGAGGCGTCATCAGGGCTGGATTATTATCTTGATAAAAAGATAGTAACTGCAAATATATATTAGCCTATATATATATATATATATATATATATATATATATATATATATATATATATATATATATACATATATATAAAAACAAAAACAACACACAGACAAAACACACTGTCAGCCACATGATTGGGGAAATTGAGTTTGATTATTTATTTTTCGTATGTAATCTACCAAAGTCACTGTGTAGTGCAGTCGAAACCGCTGTTATGTCAAAAGTAATAGCACAGTTAAACATCGACCGTGGCATTTAAATTTCATGACGGAGACGCGCACTACTATTTTTAAATTCACTCTATATAATATAAATATATATAATATATATATATATATATATATATATATATATATATATATATATATATATATATATATATATATATATATATATATATATATATATATATATATATATATATATATATATTATATATATATATTGTATGTATGTATATATGTATACAAACACATACACCAGCAATCAGAATTGAAGACTGCCAATCGAAAAATGATTTTGTCGTGTAAACAGTGTTTTTATGGGCCTTTTATGCTTTAAAGAACGCAGGTAGATTTCAGTAAAACAAACACACACACACACACACACACACACACACACACACACATATATATATATATATATATATATATATATATATATATATATATATATATATATATATATTGTGTGTGTGTGTCGCATGAGAAGAACTGGTCGGGAGAGATATGCAGGGATAAGTAGGAAGAATTGGTATGAAGGTTACTCGTAAGTGAAAAGACGTATCAGATTATTTTGAAATGGTTCTACCATGTGGGAAAAAATGGACGATGGTAAATTAGTAAAGCGTATAATTTAGAACTGTTATGGAGAGGGAGAAGATGAAGATTTAGAAGGTTTAGACAGAGAGGTTTGAAAGCGGTCCTGGAAAGGAAGGGCGTATATACCCATAAGGGTGAATGGCTCAGTGGTTTGACGTACCACTGGTGATCCTTTTTTGTGTACGTGTAATAGGCGGTTAATGTTGTAGAAGTTATAATTGCACAAGAGGTTCAGCCAAGTTGCAGCATAAATAATATAGCCTAAATGTCGCAGTCACTACTCTTATTTTTCTCTGGGATCACCCGTGTTAAGGGAAAGGCTCATTGTTGAAATAATTTTGCAAAAGGGGACGGGGAAGAAGGAAACAAAAGAGACGACCCCCGCTGCACTTTTGAAGGTCGCCAAATAACCCGTATCTTTTATAAGACACAACGCTAATATAATAAATAAGAAAAATTGAAATTTAGGAGGACACCAGTCATTTATTGACTAATCCAGTGGAGTACTTTGTATCAATAGCGAAACTATAATCGGCAGTAAGGTTGTTACTATTACTCAGAGGCCCCATAAAAAGCGGCAATATTCAGGTTAACCCCACGCACTGTCCAAAATAGCCAGGAGCTTTCTCGAAGACACTATCACATCCAGCACTGCCAGACTTAGCTGATGTAACGAACCTGTTATGGCAATTGATACATTTATTATTGTTTTTTTATTATTCAATATGTTCACACTTTAATAGAGAAATTGTAACGTTACCACTAAGGAGTTTCCATAAAGTAGAATGTCCATGCGTTGAAAAACAGCATACATAATATGGGTGTGGAAGTATAAAAAAATAAATTAATAAAGACATAGAAACAGAGAAGATGTAAACATGAGACTTAGATAACCAATAAGTATATAGGCTACTCAACTTTTCAGACATCTGGATTTAAAGCCTTTCCAAGAAAAATGTTCATTTGTATACTGCAGGGATGAAAAGTTTTCGGTGCCGAATATTGTGACATCGCAGTGCCTCGACAGAATTCCAGCGATTTTTAGATCCCAGCAAAATGGAATCAACCACTCAGAACAAACTTGCCTGGAAGGTAAATGTACCATGGAGCCGTCGACTTTCACAAACGCAAACAATAATCTGATATTAACAGACTGCCCGGGCTGAAGTTTGTGTTAATATTATCATCTTTGTAAATATAGGAAGCTTTTCGAAGAAAATCTGCCTCTCGGGTAGAGCTACAGAAAGCATCAAGTGTTGAAAGAAAGCCAGCGGTCAAACGTACAGCAAAGTAGTGACAACATAAATCAAACTCAATCGCTCTGATAACAATGCGACCTAAATTATGGGGTGACTGTATGATACGAAATCAGCTATGAATAGCACTGGTTTTCATCGCCTGATAGTCTATTTTAATTCACGGTGGATTACGAAACTGAATTGCATCTAAAGTAATTTACTTAGGGTAAAAGTTTGCAGAATCCTGTCATCCGAAGTGTTCAAGAAAATTCTCTTTACATAGATACAGTAATTCAAGACGTAACAGGCGTGACAGCAACAATTATTTTAAATGTATAGGTGAATATCATATTCCTTTTCGTTCACTTATATTTCACCTTATACACACAAATGCAAAGCAGGCACACATACCCATTCATACTAACATGAAACAAGCTGAAGTTAAAAAACCAGACTTTAAAAACACTTCCGTACATGGCAGCACAAACAATATGTCTCTTAGGGCTAGGGATTTCAACAGATTTCCATGTGATTCTTTAGATAAAATGTTTAATTTCACATCATACCTTTAGAAATATACATATCACTTTCAGATGTGTTAGTTTTAATAGGGGTTAATTAACACAAAACTAGCTGAAATGGATATGAATCACTAACATACAACCAAGGTCTTTCTCACTTCATTCTGGCTTTTCACACAGTTCACGGCGGGCCATAGTAAAAAAAATAAATAAATAAATAAAAAAATAAAAAAAAATAAAATAAAATATTTACAAAATACATGTTTCATAGAAATGTTGACTTTCAAAGCCATCTTTTCTAGAAATCGAAGCATGCTTCCGAGTACAATTCTGCCAATAAATAGAATAAAAAAAAGGATAACATGGTAACGAGAGAGAGAGAGAGAGATGGCAGCCATCCCATCCCACAGCCTCAGTATGACGTCACCTGAGGGCGTTTCGTTTGGGACAAAGAAAATGCAGAGAGGGTTCGAGGTGGTGAAATCAAGAAGGATTCGGGTAAGAGAACTTATTGAATGACTCATCGCCTTAATAAACTTCAGCCTATACAGCATTTAAAATCAAATATAAAGACAAGGGGTTTTAAGAACATGATAACGCGACCTGGCTTGGAACCCACGCCAAAGTTGTCCAAGATATGGCAGCACCGAAGAAAAAACATAAAGAGCATAAGATGATAACGGACCAGGAAGCTCTAATGGAAAAATAACATCGAAGGAGATTAGAGACTAAACACAACAAGAAAACTTTCACTAGACGAAAGGGGAAAGCTGGGCATGCGCTCTCTTATCCCATTGAGACCAGAGGGAGGGAGTAGCAAGACAAGGGGAATATGGCTGACAGTGTATAAGTGCACCTCCCTAAGACTCCCTTCACTTGAGGGCTATTTTAGTCACGTAGAAACGACGGAAGACCCTAACCTGCTTTAGAAGAGAGAACAAACACCTCACTTTTTCCCCATTTTGGCGTGAGGCTTAAACCAGGATATGCTTCGCCACAGGAAGTGAGATGGAAGAACAGATGCACTCAGTTGTCGGCTAGTGTCACCATCTTGACGTTAACATCATCCTATCCCTCGTCACCAAACGTCACTATTGTTTGAAACTGCGACTTTTAAACCTACTTTTATGGCTCTGAAACATGAAAGTGTTGTTTATAACCAGGTGTGAAGCTATTACGTTTTTGGTAGAAATCAATGACGAAAATTATTATGGATTCCCTTCTTCGTTGGTCAGGCTAACCTATGGTGTGGAATTAAATCGTCAACTTTGATATCACCTAAAATTATTCGTTAAAATCAAGTAACTTCGGTGTATTCAACGGAAATGGAAATTGTATTCTGATAAGGAGAACAATGGACATTAAAGCAAGGTGTCCTCTGAATCCCACGCTCCCGGTACATGACTGTACACTCCTTTTGCTTCCTTAAAGAAAAGAAATAAATCGTTCTTAAACTCTTAAACGGGTAAGGGGGCTGGCTGTGATCCCTAACCTCAAGTGGTAAAGAGACGCCAAGCAAAGACTGAAGCGATGAGTCACAAGGGTAGGATACCCATACCATTCTCTCTCTCTCTCTCTCTCTCTCTCTCTCTCTCTCTCTCTCTCTCTCTCAGTCGACCGCAGTATACCTTTCAATTTGCTCCGATATAACTTACCCACTTCTGCTACCCAGTAACGCAGACTCCATCCCACATACGGATATAAGTACATCTCCTGGTCCTTTAACCGAGCGTTTCACAAGCTGGGGCTGTACGGCAAATTTCAGGGGAGCCACAGGTTCAATGAAACGGGGCACATAACTACCGCCCTGTTGCCTCTAAGATTTGTTCTGATAATTCATATCCTATTTTGTTAAATTTTATTTTTAACATTATTTACACTTTCGTAGATATTATAGTAATTTGAAATTGTCTAATTTTCTGGCTTCTTTGACAATACGGGAAATTTAAGGACACTACACAGAGATAAGGAAATTAGACCCAAAGATCTCCTAGACTTGAACTTTCCAAGATGTGTGGCGAATCCATTCAGGACAAGTGCAGATGATGTTAATATCGGACTACAAGAAAGCTTCACTGAGCTGCTGAGAAATCAAAGTGCTCTAGTTATATTTAATCATGGGCTCAATGACTTATTCTATGGAATTCCCATTGCTCTGGCAGAAAATAAAGCTATCAGTCATTGCATTTCCTAATTCTTACCAAGTTTCGTCAGGTTTTAGCAGTGCCTTTCGCATGATCAAAAGTTCGCAGCCGCTGAGAAATTTTAAGTAGAGATGATCTTTGTCTGTTTCTAACATCCATGGACCCAGATGCTGAAAAGCTCGCGAAACTGAATCAGCCCTCACTGATTAAATACACTAAAAACCAATATGATATGATACACACACACACACACACACACACACACACACACACACATATATATATATATATATATATATATATATATATATATATATATGTGTGTGTGTGTGTGTGTAATAATGTGTGTGTGTGTGTGTTTGCATTATGAAAGTACAGATATAGGACTCTTGGCGTAGTACACATCTTTTACAGTAGTTACAGCCTTTTCTCTCTCTCTCTCTCTCTCTCTCTCTCTCTCTCTCTCTCTCTCTCTCTCTCTCTCTCTCTCTCTCTCTCTCTCTCTCTCTCTCTCATGGCCCCTTTGGTATCTTTAACTTTTCTACGGTTCCTTGGCCCAGACATTATTTATGGAAAAAGTACTTCAATTTTATGATAACCTTCATAAAAATATCAATGTCTTAATTGCGCATTTGCAATATGTTGTGGAATTAATAAAACACCCAGTTGTAGTCATTCATCATTTTTCTGATATAACAGCACAACGAAAAAATTCTGATGTCACCCAGAGTATTAATAACCTATAAAAATTATTCCATTTTGATCCCCAAAAATCCTTTAACATATTATATACATTATATATATACATATATATATATATATATATATATATATATATATATATATATATATATATATATATATATATATATATATATACTTTGATGCCTTCCTTGCTTTACCTATCATGCAACTCGCCTCTTCTCTCATCTTACTATTATTCATTATATCTACTCCTAAAGATGTATATGAATCACTTTCATTTTTCCATCATTTTATTCGTTACATTCACTGCTTCATCTTCCCGCTTTCCAGTTACTCTAACAACCTTATTCTTGCTCGTATTTATTCTCAACTTCCACCTCTTCCATTTTCAAATTCTTCCACAAGCTTCTCCGAAGTTTCGCTTTACTCGCCCTAATCAGTCCTGTCTCACCTGCAAACATGAGTAACTCGCCACGAAATTCAAACCCTCAGTACTGTCTCACCTGCAAACATCAGCAACTCGCCACGACATTCAAACCCTAAGTCTAATTCCAAGATATGCTTCGCTTCCATCGTAAAACTTGTAATTGCTCCCAATTTATCCCCGGTACCAATCATACTCTAACATTATCCACATAGCCTCGCTAGAGCGTCTATCGTTTGAATACACACGCAGAATAACTACCGGTGAAATGAAGGCGAGAAGTGTAAACGCATATGTATTACATGTACTTGTGTGACATTTAACCTCTGTTTCCTCTCCCTTTCCTGCATGATGAGCGGACAGCTTTTAAGAAAAGCTTTTCAACTACAATCCTCCACCCTGAGTCAAGGCTAAGCCCAAAAAAGGAACTAGGGACAGTGTGCGCCAAGTTGCAGGTCCTTCCCGTCGTCTTTAACAATTTTAAGTTACGAAATAGAAAAATGACAAAACTTTCAATCAGAACCATAAAAAGTGGTATACAAGTAGCCTATATTTTTATTACCCGAATACACTTTCTCTTACTTAATGGGGTGCAAGCATACTAAAAATATCTCTTCCTCATATTATACAGTATATATATATATATATATATATATATATATATATATATATATATATATATATATATATATATATATAGATAGATAGATAGATAGATAGATAGATAGATTGATAGATACACGCGCGATTGTAATAAAAAGGATGCAGCGAAAACGAAACAATACTAATTTGGTCTGTTAGCGAGAACCATATATTAGCCAGACCACCCCAGACAAAGCCAGTGGACGATTGTCATGAATTTCATGTGGGTTAATCAATACAGTCATAGCTACGCGCCCCTTGCTTCATGGGCTGTGCGGATCATCGCTGCAAAAATACATTTCTTCTCTGAAAAAGGAAAATTTATTCTGTGGGAGACCAGTTACTACAACAGTAACCGGTTACAACAGATGGTTTAGTGAAGCACAAAAACTCCAAAGAACACCAAATGGAAACAGCAATCTTGTCGGTGTTTGCATGATTTGTTCGTGCAACAAATTCCCAATAGGAGCACTGATTCTTCTCCAATGAGCAAGACGCACTGAACAACAAAATGTTCAGAAAACTCAGACATATTTTTACCCATTTTTATTAGACCATACCACTGACTAGCATATACTGTCCGCCTATATCTAATCGATTTGCCCATTTCACTGCTAAAATCTTATTAACATAATATCTG